>NW_027640380.1:0-366000 GCF_949752795.1 Hyperoodon ampullatus | reverse complement strand
TTATCCCAGGAAATATAAAAATGGTTCAAAAAATTGTGGTACTTACATATGATGGAATATCCCTCAGCCATGAAATCGATGTCATAAGACCAGTAGCAGCAAAATGGGTGGATTCAGGTACAATGTTTCTAAGTGAAATAAGTCACACAGAAAATGAAACATATCATAGGATATCACTTATGAAGGTCCTATAAACATGGCTACACTTGAACTGAGTTAGGAAAGAGAACAGTGTCTCACATTTAGAAAACACTTTTATGCCTGCTTAAGGGGGAAGGAGAGGTGGGGTGATGCATAAAACCAGAGTTTGATATAAGCACAGGTACCGTTCCAAAAACCAACTATGGAATAGACAAGACCTACACCTTCCTCAGAGAAAGGGACTCAAAGCCCCATATTTCCCGCAGAGGAATATATCTGACCAGTAAGAATCTTAAAACCTATGTATTGATATGTCTCCGTAAGGGAATCAAGTGTGTCTAGACTGGCATAAAGATGGCAGCGAGAATCAGCTCAAACCCACTATAAAAAGGAATTTCAAAAACAAAACAAATAAACTGGGAAATTCTTTACAATTCCTTCAGGGTATCTGATGAAACCTGGAATGACGCTATCTACAACGACAGCTGGATGTGGCATAAGGAGGGACACTTGGGACTGAGACGATTGGTGAGATTGGGTGAGCAAATTCAGACCCTTTAAAGCAATAATGCATGGCACCCATTCCATGGGTCTCAACTCTCCAGTTTGAAGGGAATATTACTACAGCTATAACATGTACGGGAAACCTAGAGAACGGACACACTGTGAATACGAAAGGTTTCTAAAACTCAACGAATAGTCCCTCTCCTGGTGCTCCGGTTTGACTTTCCATCTGCTTTACTATCAACCGCCCAACTTGGAGAGACAGCCCCTTTAACCTCCTGGTTTGCACAGGTTGCCAATTTGCCAGAGGATGAAAGGGAAGAGAGAGAACCAATGATAGAGTAGTTGTTAGGCATTTGGACGGGCACATATCACTGTAATTTCCCGGCAGGAAGAAGAATTAACCAAAGTCTCAGCCACACACCGGGAACCAGTATAGGTCCTGAACCAAAATTTTGGACTTGCGGTCAGCTCACCAAAAACGAGTTGAAAAATGGAGCTCAGGGGCACAGCAATTCACAAACTGGCCGAGTAATAAAGGACAACTATCCTCCAAAAATCTGTTGAGGGAAGGCAACGAGGCGGACTTGAAAGCGAGGCAGAATAGCAGGAAACAGATTTCAAGAGGTACGTTGGAATCGCCTTTAAAGCACAGGAAGAGGAGCACAACTTCGACAATGATGCCCTTGGTCAAAAAGGGCGTATGGGTTTTCTCCTGAATATATTCAGGAGAAAATGCATACGCCCTTTTTGGCCAAGCAAGCAAGCGGGCAATGCAAATCTGCACTACAAAGAAGTATCACTTCCCACCTGTCAAAATGGACATCCACAAAAATGTGTAAAAACCAGAAAGACAAGACAGGCCCTGGAGAACAGGGAGCCTTGTTATGCTGATGGGCGGGATGTAAATAGCCACCTGCCTCTCTGGAGGAGTACATTGTGTTCCCTAAAACACGTAAAGAACAGAGCTACAGAGCCAAGGGCATTTCCAGTCTAGGGAATATACCTTGGGAAAATTGAAAATCAATAAGACAGAGCCACCCCAAAATTTAGGGCTGCACTGTTTACAAGGACCTCAACTTGGGTACACCTTAAATATCCCAGGAAATATAAAAATGGTTCAAAAAATTGTGGTACTTATGTATGATGGAATATCCCTCAGCCATGAAATCAATGTCATAAGACCAGTAGCAGCCAAATGGGTGGATTCAGGTACGATGATTCTAAGTGAAATAAGTCACACAGAAAAAGAAAATTATCATAAGATATCACTTATGAAGATTCTGTGAATATGGCTACACTTGAACTGAGTTAGGAAAGAGAACAGTGTCTCACATTAAAAAACACTCTTATGCCTGCTTAAGGGGGAAGGAGAGGTGGGGTGATGCATAAAACCAGACTTTGATATAAGCACAGGTACCGTTCCAAAAACCAACTATTGAATAGACAAGACCTACACCTTCCTCAGTGAAAGGGACTCAAAACCCCATATTGCAGGCAGAGGAATATATCTGACTAGTAAGAATCTTAAAACCTATGTATTGATATGTCTCCATAAGGGAATCAAGTGTGTCTAGACTGGCATAAACATGGCAGCGAGAATCAGCTCAAACCCACTCTAAAAAGGAATTTCAAAAACAAAACGAAAAAACTGGGAAATTCTTTACAATTCCTTCAGGGTCTCTGATGAAACCTCGAATGACCCTATCTACAACGACAGCTGGATGTGGCATAAGGCTGGACACTTGGCACTGAGAGGATTGGTGAGATTAGTTGATCAAATGCAGACCCTTTAAAGCACAAATGCCTTGTACCCATTCCATGGGTCCCAACTCTCCAGGTTGAAGGGAATATTACTACAGTTATAACATGTACGGGAAACCTAGATAACGGACACACTGTGAATACGAAAGGTTTCTAAAACTCAACAAATAGTCCCTCTTCTGGTGCTCCGGTTTGACTTTCCATCTGCTTTACTATCAACCTCCCAACTTGGAGAGACAGCTCCTTTAACCTCCTGGTTCGCACAGGTTGCCAATTTGGCAGAGGATGAAAGGGAAGAGGGAGAACCAATGAGAGAGTAGCTGTTAGGCATTTGGACGGGCACATATCACTGTAATTTCCCGGCAGGAAGAAGAATTAACCAAAGTCTCAGCCACCCACCGGGAACCAGTATAGGTCCTGAACCAAAACTTTGGACTTGCGGTCAGCTCACCAAAAACGTGTTGAAAAATCGAGCTCAGGGGCACAGCAATTCACAAACTGGCCGAGTAATAAAGGACAACTATCGTCCAAAAATCTGTTGAGGGAAGGCAACGAGGCGGACTTGAAAGCGAGGCAGAATAGCAGGAAACAGATTTCAAGAGGTACGTTGGAATCGCCTTTAAAGCACAGGAAGAGGGGCACAACTTCGACAATGATGCACTTGGCCAAAAAGGGCGTATGCGTTTTCTCCTGAATATATTCAGGAGAAAACGCATACGCCCTTTTTGGCCAAGCAAGCAAGCGGGCAATGCAAATCTGCACTACAAAGAAGTATCACTTCCCACCGGTCAAAAGGGACATCCACAAAATGTGTAAAAACCAGAAAGGCAAGACATGCCCTGGAGAACAGGGAGCCTTGTTATGCTGATGGGCGGGATGTAAATTGCCAACTGCCTCTCTGGAGGAGTGCATTGTGTTCCCTAAAACAAGTAAACAACAGAGCAACAGAGCCAAGGGCACTTCCAGTCTAGGGAATATACCGTTGGAAAACTGAAAATCAATAAGACAAAGCCACCCCAAAATTTAGGGCTGCACTGCTTACAAGGACCTCAACTTGGGTACACCTTAAATATCCCAGGAAATATAAAAATGGTTCAAAAAATTGTGGTACTTACGTACGATGGAATATCCCTCAGCCATGAAATCAATGTCATAAGACCAGTAGCAGCAAAATGTGTGGATTCAGGTACGATGATTCTAAGTGAAATAAGTCACACAGAAAAAGAAACTTATCATAAGATATCACTTATGAAGATCCTGTAAACATGGCTACACTTGAACTGAGTTAGGAGAGAGGACAGTGTCTTACATTTAGAAAACACTCTTATGCCTGCTTAAGGGGGAAGGAGAGGTGGGGTGATGCATAAAACCAGAGTTTGATATAAGCACAGGTACCGTTCCAAAAACCAACTATGGAATAGACAAGACCTACACCTTCCTCAGTGAAAGGGACTCAAAGCCCAATATTTCCCGCAGAGGAATATATCTGACTAGTAAGAATCTTAAAACCTATGAATTGATATGTCTCCTTAAGGGAATCAAGTGTGTCTAGACTGGCATAAACATGGCAGCGAGAATCAGCTCAAACCCACTCTAAAAAGGAATTTCATAAACAAAACAAAAAAACTGGGAAATTCTTTACAATTCCTTCATGGTCTCTGATGAAAGCTGGAATGACCCTATCTACAATGACAGCTGGATTTGGCATAAGGAGGGACACTTGGGACTGAGAGGATTGGTGAGATTGGGTGAGCAAATGCAGACCCTTTAAAGCAATAATGCCTGGCACCCATTCCATGGGTCCCAACTCTCCAGGTTGAAGGGAATATTACTACAGCTATAACATGTACGGGAAACCTAGAGAACGGACACACTGTGAATACGAAAGGTTTCTAAAACTCAACGAATAGTCCCTCTCCTGGTGCTCCCGTTTGACATTCCATCTGCTTTACTATCAACCTCCCAACTTGGAGAGACAGACCCTTTAACCTCCTGGTTCGCACAGGTTTCCAATTTGGCAGAGTATGAAAGGGAACAGGGAGAACCAAAGAGAGAGTAGCTGTTAGGCATTTGGACGGGCACATATCACTCTAACTTCCCGGCACGAAGAAGAATTAACCACAGTCTCAGCCCCCCACTGGGAACCAGCATAGGTCCAGAACCAAAATTTTGGACTTGCGGTCAGCTCACAAAAAATTGAGTTGTAAAATGGAGCTCAGGGGCACAGCAATTCACAAACTGGCCGAGTAATAAAGGACAACTATCGTCCAAAAATCTGTTGAGGGAAGGCAACGAGGCGGACTTGAAAGCGAGGCAGAATAGAAGGAAACAGATTTCAAGAGGTACGTTGGAATCGCCTTTAAAGCACAGGAAGAGGGGCACAACTTCGACAATGATGCACTTGGCCAAAAAGGGCGTATGTGTTTTCTCCTGAATATATTCAGGAGAAAACGCATACGCCCTTTTTGGCCAAGCAAGCAAGCGGGCAATGCAAATCTGCACTACAAAGAAGTATCACTTCCCACCGGACAAAAGGGACATCCACAAAATGTGTAAAACCCAGAAAGGCAAGACAGGCCCTGGAGAACAGGGAGCCTTGTTATGCTGATGGGCCGGATGTAAATTGCCAACTGCCTCTCTGGAGGAGTGCATTGTGTTCCCTAAAACAAGTAAACAACAGAGCTACAGAGCCAAGGGCACTTCCAGGCTAGGGAATATACCTTGGGAAAACTGAAAATCAATAAGACAGAGCCACCCCAAAATTTAGGGCTGCACTGCTTACAAGGACCTCAACTTGGGTACACCTTAAATATCCCAGGAAATATAAAAATGGTTCAAAAAATTGTGGTACTTACGTACGATGGAGTATCCCTCAGCCATGAAATCAATGTCATAAGACCAGTAGCAGCAAAATGGGTTGATTCATGTATGATGATTCTAAGTGAAATAAGTCACACAGAAAAAGAAACTTATCATAAGATATCACTTATGAAGATCCTGTAAACATGGCTACACTTGAACTGAGTTAGGAAAGAGGACAGTGTCTCACATTTAGAAAACACTCTTATGCCTGCTTAAGGGGGAAGGAGAGGTGGGGTGATGCATAAAACCAGAGTTTGATATAAGCACAGGTACCGTTCCAAAAACCAACTATGGAATAGACAAGACCTACACCTTCCTCAGTGAAAGGGACTCAAAACCCCATATTTCCCGCAGAGGAATATATCTGACTAGTAAGAATCTTAAAACCTATGTATTGATATGTCTCCATAAGGGAATCAAGTGTGTCTAGACTGGCATAAACATGGCAGCGAGAATCAGCTCAAACCCACTCTAAAAAGGAATTTCAAAAACAAAACAAAAAAACTGTGAAATTCTTTACAATTCCTTCAGGGTCTCTGATGAAACCTGGAATGACCCTATCTACAATGACAGCTGGATGTGGCATAAGGAGGGACACTTGGGATTGAGACGATTGGTGAGATTGGGTGAGCAAATGCAGACCCTTTAAAGCAATAATGCCTGGCACCCATTCCATGGGTCCCAACTCTCCAGGTTGAAGGGAATATTACTACAGCTATAACATGTACGGGAAACCTAGAGAACGGACACACTGTGAATACGAAAGGTTTCTAAAACTCAACGAATAGTCCCTCTCCTGGTGCTCCCGTTTGACATTCCATCTGCTTTACTATCAACCTCCCAACTTGGAGAGACAGACCCTTTAACCTCCTGGTTCGCACAGGTTTCCAATTTGGCAGAGTATGAAAGGGAACAGGGAGAACCAAAGAGAGAGTAGCTGTTAGGTATTTGGACGGGCACATATCACTCTAACTTCCCGGCAGGAAGAAGAATTAACCACAGTCTCAGCCCCCCACTGGGAACCAGCATAGGTCCAGAACCAAAATTTTGGACTTGCGGTCAGCTCACAAAAAATTGAGTTGAAAAATGGAGCTCAGGGGCACAGCAATTCACAAACTGGCCGAGTAATAAAGGACAACTATTGTCCAAAAATCTGTTGAGGGAAGGCAATGAGGCGGACTTGAAAGCGAGGCAGAATAGCAGGAAACAGATTTCAAGAGGTACGTTGGAATCGCCTTTAAAGCACAGGAAGAGGGGCACAACTTCGACAATGATGCACTTGGCCAAAAAGGGCGTATGCGTTTTCTCCTGAATATATTCAGGAGAAAACGCATACGCCCTTTTTGGCCTAGCAAGCAAGCCGGCAATGCAAATCTGCACTACAAAGAAGTATCACTTCCCACCAGTCAAAGGGACATCCACAAAATGTGTAAAAACCAGAAAGGCAAGACAGACCCTGGAGAACAGGGAGCCTTGTTATGGTGATGGGCGGGATGTAAATTGCCAAATGCCTCTCTGGAAGAGTACATTGTGTTCCCTAAAACAAGTAAAGAACAGAGCTACAGAGCCAAGGGCACTTCCAGGCTAGGGAATATACCTTGGGAAAACTGAAAATCAATAAGACAGAGCCACCCCAAAATTTAGGGCTGCACTGCTTACAAGGACCTCAACTTGGGTACACCTTAAATAAACCAGGAAATATAAAAATGGTTCAAAAAATTGTGGTACTTACGTACGATGGAATATCCCTCAGCCATGAAATCAATGTCATAAGACCAGTAGCAGCAAAATGGGTGGATTCAGGTACAATGATTCTAAGTGAAATAAGACACAGAAAAAGAAACTTATCATAAGATATCACTTATGAAGATCCTGTAAACTTGGCTACACTTGAACTGAGTTAGGAAAGAGAACAGTGTCTCACATTTGGAAAACACTCTTATGCCTGCTTAAGGGGGAAGGAGAGGTGGGGTGATGCATAAAACCAGAGTTTGATATAAGCACAGGTACCGTTCCAAAATCCAACTATGAAATAGACAAGACCTACACCTTCCTCAGTGAAAGGGACTCAAAACCCCATATTTCCCGCAGAGGAATATATCTGACTAGTAAGAATCTTAAAACCTATGTATTGATATGTCTCCATAAGGGAATCAAGTGTGTCTAGACTGGCAGAAACATGGCAGCGAGAATCAGCTCAAACCCACTCTAAAAAGGAATTTCAAAAACAAAACAAAAAAACTAGGAAATTCTTTACAAATCCTTCAGGGTCTCTGATGAAACCTGGAATGACCCTACCTACAACGACAGCTGGATGTGGCATAAGGCTGGACACTTGAGACTGAGGCGATTGGTGAGATTGGGTGAGCAAATGCAGACCCTTTAAAGCACAAATGCCTGGCAACCATTCCATGGGTCCCAACTCTCCAGGTTGAAGGGAATATTACTACAGTTATAACATGTACGGAAAACCTAGAGAACGGACACACTGTGAATACGAAAGGTTTCGAAAACTCAACGAATAGTCCCTCTCCTGGTGCTCCGGTTTCAATTTCCATCTGCTTTACTATCAACATCCCAACTGGAGAGACAGCCCCTTTAACCTCCTGGTTCCCAAAGGTTGCCAATTTGGCAGAGGATGAAAGGGAAGAGGGAGAACCAATGAGAGAGTAGATGTTAGGCATTTGGACGGGCACATATCACTGTAATTTCCCAGCAGGAAGAAGAATTAACCAAAGTCTCAGCCACCCACCGGGAACCAGTATAGTTCCTGAACCAAAATTTTGACTTGTGGTCAGCTCACCAAAAACGAGTTGAAAAATGGAGCTCAGGGTCACAGCAACTCACAAACTGGCCGAGTAATAAAGGACAACTATCGTCCAAAAGTCTGTTGAGGGAAGGCAACGAGGCGGACTTGAAAGCGAGGCAGAATAACAGGAAACAGATTCCAAGAGGTACGTTGGAATCGCCTTTAAAGCACAGGAAGAGGGGCACAACTTCGACAATGATGCACTTGGCCAAAATGGGCGTATGCATTTTCTCCTGAATATATTAAGGAGAAAACGCATACGCCCTTTTTGGCCAAGCAAGCAAGCGGGCAATGCAAATCTACACTACAAAGAAGTATCACTTCCCACCGGTCCAAAGGGACATCCACAAAATGTGTAAAAACCAGAAAGGCAAGACAGGCCCTGGAGAACAGGGAGCCTTGTTATGCTGATGGGCAGGATGTAAATTGCCAACTGCCTCTCTGGAGGAGTACATTGTGTTCCCTAAAACAAGTAAAGAACAGAGCTACAGAGCCAAGGGCACTTCCAGTCTAGGGAATATACCTTGGGAAAACTGAAAATCAATAAGACAGAGCCACCCCAAAATTTAGGGCTGCACTGCTTACAAGGACCTCAACTTGGGTACACCTTAAATATCGCAGGAAATATAAAAATGGTTCAAAAAATTGTGGTACTTATGTACGATGAAATATCCCTCAGCCATGAAATCAATGTCATAAGACCAGTAGCAGCAAAATGGGTGGATTCAGGTACGATGATTCTAAGTGAAATAAGTCACACAGCAAAAGAAACATATCATAAGATATCACTTATGAAGATCCTGTAAACATGGCTACATTTGAACTGAGTTAGGAAAGAGAACAGTGTATCACATTTAGAAAACCCTCTTATGCCTGCTTAAGGGGGAAGGAGAGGTGGGGTGATGCATAAAACCAGAGTTTGATATAAGCACAGGTACCGTTCCAAAAACCAACTATGGAATAGACAAGACCTACACCTTCCTCAGTGAAAGGGACTCAAAGCACCATATTTCCCACAGAGGAATATATCTGACTAGTAAGAATCTTAAAACCTATGTATTGATATGTCTCCATAAGGGAATCATGTGTGTCTAGACTGGCATAAACATGGCAGCGAGAATCAGCTCAAACCCACTATAAAAAGAAATTTCAAAAACAAAACAAAAAAACTGGGAAATTCTTTACAATTCCTTCAGGGTCTCTGATGAAACCTGGAATGACCCTATCTACAATGACAGCTGGATGTGGCATAAGGCTGGACACTTCGGACTGAGAGGATTGGTGAGATTGGGTGAGCAAATGCAGACCCTTTAAAGCAATAATGCATGGCACCCATTCCATGGGTCCCAACTCTCCAGGTTGAAGGGAATATTACTACAGCTATAACATGTACGGGAAACCTAGAGAACGGACACACTGTGAATACGAAAGGTTTCTAAAACTCAACGAATAGTCCCTCTCCTGGTGCTCCGGTTTGACTTTCCATCTGCTTTACTATCAACCTCCCAACTTGGAGAGACAGCCCCTTTAACCTCCTGGTTCGCACAGGTTGCCAATTTGGCAGAGGATGAAAGGGAAGAGGGAGAACCAATGAGAGAGTAGCTGTTAGGCATTTGGACGGGCACATATCACTCTAACTTCCCGGCAGGAAGAAGAATTAACCAAAGTCTCAGCCCCCCACCGGAAACCAGTATAGGTCCTGAACCAAAATTTTGGACTTGCGTTCACCTCACCAAAAACGAGTTAAAAAATGGAGCTCAGGGGTACAGCATTTCACAAACTGGCCGAGTAATAAAGGACAACTATCGTCCAAAAATCTGTTGAGGGAAGGCAACGAGGCGGACTTGAAAGCGAGGCAGAATAGCAGGAAACAGATTTCAAGAGGTACGTTGGAATCACCTTTAAAGCACAGGAAGAGGGGCACAACTTCAACAATGATGCACTTGGCCAAAAAGGGCGTATGCGTTTTCTCCTGAATATATTCAGGAGAAAACGCATACGCCCTTTTTGGCCAAGCAAGCAAGCGGGCAATGCAAATCTGCACTACAAAGAAGTATCACTTCCCACCGGTCAAAAGGGACATCCACAAAAATGTGTAAAAACCAGAAAGGCAAGACAGGCCCTGGAGAACAGGGAGCCTTGTTATGCTGATGGGCGGGATGTAAATTGCCAACTGCCTCTCCGGAGAAGTACATTGTGTTCCCTAAAACAAGTAAAGAACAGAGCTACAGAGCCAAGGGCACTTCCAGTCTAGGGAATATACCTTGGGAAAACTGAAAATCAATAAGACAGAGCCACCCCAAAATTTAGGGCTGCACTGCTTACAAGGACCTCAACTTGGGTACACCTTAAATATCCCAGGAAATATAAAAATGGTTCAAAAAATTGTGGTACTTACGTACGATGGAATATCCCTCAGCTATGAAATCAATGTCATAAGACCAGTAGCAGCAAAATGGGTGGATTCAGGTACGATGATTCTAAGTGAAATAAGTCACACAGAAAAAGAAACTTATCATAAGATATCACTTATGAAGATCCTGTAAACATGGCTACACTTGAACTGAGTTAGGAAAGAGAACAGTGTCTCACATTAAAAAACACTCTTATGCCTGCTTAAGGGGGAAGGAGATGTGGGGTGATGCATAAAACCAGACTTTGATATAAGCACAGGTACCATTCCAAAAACCAACTATTGAATAGACAAGACCTACACCTTCCTCAGTGAAAGGGACTCAAAACCCCATATTTCACGCAGAGGAATATATCTGACTAGTAAGAATCTTAAAACCTATGTATTGATATGTCTCCATAAGGGAATCAAGTGTGTCTAGACTGGCAGAAACATGGCAGCGAGAATCAGCTCAAACCCACTCTAAAAAGGAATTTCAAAAACAAAACGAAAAAACTGGGAAATTCTTTACAATTCCTTCAGGGTCTCTGATGAAACCTGGAATGACCCTATCTACAACGACAGCTGGATGTGGCATAAGGCTGGACACTTGGGACTGAGAGGATTGGTGAGATTGGTTGATCAAATGCAGACCCTTTAAAGCACAAATGCCTGGCACCCATTCCATGGGTCCCAACTCTCCAGGTTGAAGGGAATATTACTACAGTTATAACATGTATGGGAAACCTAGAAAACGGACACACTGTGAATACGAAAGGTGTCTAAAACTCAACGAATAGTCCCTCTCCTGGTGATCCGGTTTGACTTTCCATCTGCATTACTATCAACCTCCCAACTTAGAGAGAAAGCCCTTTTAACCTCCTGGTTCGCACAGGTTGTCAATTTGGCAGAGGTCGAAAGGGAAGAGGGACAACCAATGAGAGAGTAGCTGTTAGTCATTTGAACGGGCACATATCATTGTAATTTCCCGGCAGGAGGAAGAATTAACCAAAGTCTCAGCCCCCCACCGGGAACCAGCATAGGTCCTGAACCAAAATTTTGGACTTGCGGTCAGCTCACCAAACACGAGTTGAAAAATGGAGCTCAGGGGCACAGCAATTCACAAACTGGCAGAGTAATAAAGGACAACTATCGTCCAAAAATCTGTTGAGGGAAGGCTGTGAGGCGGACTTGAAAGCGAGGCAGAATAGCAGGAAACAGATTTCAAGAGATACGTTTGAATCGCCTTTAAAGCACAGGAAGAGGGGCACAACTTCGACAATGATGCACTTGGCTAAAAAGGGCATATGCGTTTTCTCCTGAATATATTCAAGAGAAAATGCATACGCCCTTTTTGGCCAAGCAAGCAAGCGGGCAATGCAAATCTGCACTACAAAGAAGTATCACTTCCCACCGGTCAAAAGGGACATTCACAAAATGTGTAAAAACCAGAAAGGCAAGACAGGCCCTGGAGAACAGGGAGCCTTGTTATGCTGATGGGTGGGATGTAAATTGCCAACTGCCTCTCTGGAGGAGTGCATTGTGTTCCCTAAAACAAGTAAAGAACAGAGCTACAGAGCCAAGGGCACTTCCAGTCTAGGGAATATACCTTGGGAAAACTGAAAATCAATAAGACAGAGCCACCCCAATATTTAGGGTTGCTCTGCTTACAAGGACCTCAACTTCGGTACACCTTAAATATCCCAGGAAATATAAAAATGGTCAAAAAATTGTGGCACTTACGTACGATGGAATATCCCTCAGCCATGAAATCAATGTCATAAGACCAGTAGCAGCAAAATGGGTGGATTCAGGTACGATGATTCTAAGTGAAATAAGTCACACAGAAAAAGAAACTTATCATAAGATATCACTAATGAAGTTCCTGTAAACATGGCTACACTTGAACTGAGTTAGGAAAGAGAACAGTGTCTCACATTTAGAAAACACTCTTATGCCTGCTTAAGGGGGAAGGAGAGGTGGGGTGATGCATAAAACCAGAGTTTGATATAAGCACAGGTACCGTTCCAAAAACCAACTATGGAATAGACAAGACCTACACCTTCCTCAGTGAAAGGGACACAAAACCCCATATTTCCCGCAGAGGAATATATCTGACTAGTAAGAATCTTAAAACCTATGTATTGATATGTCTCCGTAAGGGAATCAAGTGTGTCTAGACTGGCATAAACATGGCAGCGAGAATCAGCTCAAACCCATTATAAAAAGGAATTTCAAAAACAAAACAAAAAACAATTGGGAAATTCTTTACAATTCCTTCAGGGTCTCTGATGAAATCTGGAATGACCCTATGTACAACGACAGCTGGATGTGGCATAAGGCTGGACACCTGGGACTGGGAGGATTGGTGAGATTGGGTGAGCAAATGCAGACCCTTTAAAGCAATAATGCATGGCACCCATTCCATGGGTCCCAACTCTCCAGGTTGAAGGGAATATTACTATAGTTATAACATGTACGGGAAACCTAGAGAACGGACACACTGTGAATACGAAAGGTTTCTAAAACTCAACGAATAGTCCCTCTCCAGGTGCTCCGGTTTGACTTTCCATCTGCTTTACTATCAACCTCCCAACTTGGAGAGACAGCCCCTTTAACCTCCTGGTTCGCACAGGTTTCCAATTTGGCAGAGGATGAAAGGGAAGAAGGAGAACCAATGAGAGAGTAGCTGTTAGGCCTTTGGACGGGCATATATCACTGTAATTTCCCGCCCGAAAGAAGAATTAACCAAAGTCTCAGCCACCCACCGGGAACCAGTATAGGTCCTGAACCAAAATTTTGGACTTGCGGTCAGCTCACCCAAAACGAGTTGAAAAATGGAGCTCAGGGGCACAGCAATTCACAAACTGGCCGAGTAATAAAGGACAACTATCATCCAAAAATCTGTTGAGGGAAGGCAACGAGGCGGACTTGAAAACGAGGCAGAATAGCAGGAAACAGATTTCAAGAGGTACGTTGGAATTGCCTTTAAAGCACAGGAAGAGGGACACAAATTCGACAATGATGCAGTTGGCCAAAAAGGGCGTATGCGTTTTCTCCTGAATATATTCAGGAGAAAACGCATACGCCCTTTTTGGACAAGCAAGCAAGCGGGCAATGCAAATCTGCACTACAAAGAAGTATCGCTTCCCACCGGTCAAAAGGGACATCCACAAAATGTGTAAAAACCAGAAAGGCAAGACAGGCCCTGGAGAACAGGGAGCCTTGTTATGCTGATGGGCGGGATGTAAATTGCCAACTGCCTCTCTGGAGGAGTGCATTGTGTTCCCTAAAACAAGTAAAGAACAGAGCTACAGAGCCAAGGGCACTTCCAGTCTAGGGAATATACCTTGGGAAAACTGAAAATCAATAAGACAGAGCCACCCCAAAATTTAGGGCTGCACTGCTTACAAGGACCTCAAGTTGGGTACACCTTAAATATCTCAGGAAATATAAAAATGGTTCAAAAAATTGTGGTACTTACGTACGATGGAATATCCCTCAGCCATGAAATCAATGTCATAAGACCAGTAGCAGCAAAATGGGTGGATTGAGGTATGATGATTCTAAGTGAAATAAGTCACACAGAAAAAGAAACTTATCATAAGATATCACTTATGAAGATCCTGTAAACATGGCTACACTTGAACTGAGTTAGGAAAGAGAACAGTGTCTCACATTTAGAAAACACTCTCATGCCTGCTTAAGGGGGAAGGAGAGGTGGGGTGATGCATAAAACCAGAGTTTGATATAAGCACAGATACCGTTCCACAACCAACTATGGAATAGACAAGACCTACACCTTCCTCAGTGAAAGGGACTCAAAACCCCATATTTCCCGGAGAGGAATATATCTGACTAGTAATAATCTTAAAACCTATGTATTGATATGTCTCTGTAAGGGAATCAAGTGTGTCTAGACTTGCATAAACATGGCAGCGAGAATCAGCTCAAACCCACTATAAAAAGGAATTTCAAAAACAAAACAAAAAAAACTGGGAAATTCTTTACAATTCCTTCAGGGTCTCTGATGAAACCTGGAATGACCCTATCTACAACGACAGCTGGATGTGACATAAGGCTGGACACTTGGGACTGAGAGGATTGGTGAGATTGGGTGAGCAAATGCAGACCCTTTAAATCAGTAATGCATGGCACCCATTCCATGGGTCCCAACTCTCCAGGTTGAAGGGAATATTACTACAGTTATAACATGTACGGGAAACCTACAGAACGGACACACTGTGAATACGAAAGGTTTCTAAAACTCAACGAATAGTCCCTCTCCTGGTGCTCCGGTTTGACTTTCCATCTGCTTTACTATCAACCTCCCAACTTGGAGAGACAGCCCCTTTAACCTCCTGGTTCGCACAGGTTGCCAATTTGGCAGAGGATGAAAGGGAAGAGGGAGAACCAATGAGAGAGTAGCTGTTGGGCATTTGGACGGGCACATATCACTATAAATTCCCGGCAGTAAGAAGAATTAACCAAAGTCTCAGCCACCAACCGGGAACCAGTAAAGTTCCTGAACCAAAATTTTGGACTTGCGGTCAGCTCACCAAATACGAGTTGAATAATGGAGCTCAGGGGCACAGCAATTCACAAACTGGCCGAGTAATAAATGACAACTATCGTCCAAAAATCTGTTGAGGGAAGGCAACGAGTCGGACTAGAAAGCGAGGCAGAATAGCAGGAAACAGATTTCAAGAGGTATGTTGGAATCGCCTTTAAAGCACAGGAAGAGGGGCACAACTTCAACAATGATGCACTTGGCCACAAAGGGCGTATGCGTTTTCTCCTGAATATATTCAGGAGAAAACGCATACGCCCTTTTTGGCCAAGCAAGCAAGCGGGCAATGCAAATATGCACTACAAAGAAGTATCACTTCCCACCGGTCAAAAGGGACATCCACAAAATGTGTAAAAACCAGAAAGGCAAGACAGGCCCTGGAGAACAGGGAGCCTTGTTATGCTGATGGGCGGGATGTAAATTGCCAACTGCCTCTCTGGAGGAGTGCATTCTGTTCCCTAAAACAAGTAAACAACAGAGCTACAGAGCCAAGGGCACTTCCAGTATAGGGAATATACCTTGGGAAAGCTGAAAATCAATAACACAGAGCCACCCCAAAATTTAGGGCTGCACTGCTTACAAGGACCTCAACTTGGGTACACCTTAAATATCCTAGGAAATATAAAAATGGTTCGAAAAATTGTGGTACTAACGTACGATGGAATATCCCTGCCATGAAATCAATGTCATAAGACCAAGAACAGCAAAACGGGTGGATTCAGGTACGATGATTCTAAGTGAAATAAGTCACACAGAAAAAGAGACGTATCATAAGATATCACTTATGAAGATCCTGTAAACATGGCTACACTTGAACTGAGTAAGGAAAGAGAACAGTGTCTCACATTTAGAAAACACCCTGATGCCTGCTTAAGGGGGAAGGAGATGTGGGGTGATGCATAAAACCAGAGTTTGATATAAGTACAGGTACCGTTCCAAAAACCAACTATGGAATAGACAAGACCTACACCTTCCTCAGTGAAAGGGACTCAAAACCCCATATTTCCCGCAGAGGAATATTTCTGACTAGTAAGAATCTTAAAACCTATGTATTCATATGTCTCCGTAAGGGAATCAATTGTGTCTAGACTGGCATAAACATGGCAGCGAGAATCAGCTCAAACCCACTATAAAAAGGAATTTCAAAAACAAAACAAAAAAACTGGGAAATTCTTTACAATTCCTTCAGGGTCTCTGATGAAACCTGGAATGACCCTATCTAAAACGACAGCTGGATGTGGCATAAGGAGGGACACTTGGGACTGAGACGATTGGTGAGATTGGGTGAGCAAATGCAGACCCTTTAAAGCACAAATGCCTGGCACCCATTCCATGGGTCCCAACTCTCGAGGTTGAAGGGAATATTACTACAGCTATAACATGTACGGGAAACCTAGAGAACGGACACACTGTGAATACGAAAGGTTTCTAAAACTCAACGAATAGTCCCTCTCCTGGTGCTCCGGTTTGACTTTCCACCTGCTTTACTATCAACCTCCCAACTTGGAGAGACAGCCCCTTTAACCTCCTGGTTCGCACAGGTTGCCAATTTGGCAGAGGATAAAAGGGAAGAGGGAGAACCAATGAGAGAGTAGCTGGTAGACATTTGGACGGGCACATATCACTGTAATTTCCCGGCAGGAAGAAGAATTAACCAAAGTCTCAGCCCCCCACCGGGAACCAGTATAGGTCCTGAACCAAAATTTTGGACTTGCGGTCAGCTCACCAAAAATGAGTTGAAAAATGGAGCTCAGGGGCACAGCAATTCACTAACCGGCAGAGTAATAAAGGACAACTATCGTCCAAAAATCTGTTGAGGGAAGGCAACGAGGTGGACTTGAAAGCGAGGCAGAATAGCAGGAAACAGATTTCAAGAGGTACGTTGGAATCACCTTTAAAGCACAGGAAGAGGGGCACAATTTCGACAATGATGCACTTGTCCAGAAAGGGCGTATGCGTTTTCTCCTGAATACATTCAGGAGAAAATGCATACGCACTTTTTGGCCAAGCAAGCAAGCAGGCAATGCAAATCTGCACTACAAAGAAGTATCACTTCCTACCGGTCAAAAGGGACATCCACAAAATGTGTAAAAACCAGAAAGGCAAGACAGGCCCTGGAAAACAGGGGGCCTTGATATGCTGATGGGTGGGATGTAAATTGCCAACTGCCTCTCTGGAGGAGTGCATTGTGTTCCCTAAAACAAGTAAACAACAGAGCTACAGAGCCAAGGGCACTTCCAGTCTAGGGAATATACCTTGGGAAAACTGAAAATCAATAAGACAGAGCCACCCCAAAATTTAGGGCTGCACTGCTTACAAGGACCTCAACTTGGGTACACCTTAAATATCCCAGGAAATATAAAAAAGGTTCAAAAAATTGTGGTACTTACGTACGATGGAATATCCTTCAGCCAAGAAATCAATGTCATAAGACCAGTAGCAGCAAAATGGGTGGATTCAGGTACGATGATTCTAAGTGAAATAAGTCACAGAGAAAAAGAAACTTATCATAAGATATCACTTATGAAGATCCTGTAAACCTGGCTACACTTGAACTGAGTTAGGAAAGAGAACAGTGTCTCATATTTAGAAAACACTCTTATGCCTGCTTAAGGGGGAAGGAGAGGTGGGGTGATGCATAAAACCAGAGTTTGATATAAGCACAGGTACCGTTCCAAAAACCAACTATGGAATAGACAAGACCTACACCTTCCTCAGTGAAAGGGACTCAAAACCCCATATTTCCCGCAGAGGAATATATCTGACTAGTAAGAATCTTAAAACCTATGTATTGATATGTCTCCATAAGGGAATCAAGTGTGTCTAGACTCGCATAAACATGGCAGCGAGAATCAGCCCAAACCCACTATAAAAAGGAATTTCAAAAACAAAACAAAAAAACTGGGAAATTCTTTTCAATTCCTTCAGGGTCTCTGATGAAACCTGGAATGACCCTATCTACAATGACAGCTGGATGTGGCATAAGGCTGGACACTTGGGACTGAGACGATTGGTGAGATTGGGTGAGCAAATGCAGACCCTTTAAAGCAATAATGCATGGCACCCATTCCATGGGTCCGAACTCTCCAGGTTGAAGGGAATATTACTACAGTTATAACAAGTACGGGAAACCTAGAGAACGGACACACTGTGAATACGAAAGGTTTCTAAAACTCAACGAATACTCCCTCTCCTGGTGCTCCAGTTTGACTTTCCATCTGCTTTACTATCAACCTCCCAACTTGGAGAGACAGCCCCTTTAACCTCCTGGTTCGCACAGGTTGCCAATTTGGCAGAGTATGAAAGGGAAGAGGGAGAACCAATGAGAGAGTAGCTGTTAGGCATTTGGAGGGGCACATATCACTGTAATTTCCCGGCAGGAAGAAGAATTAACCAAAGTCTCAGCCACCCTCCGGGAACCAGTATAGGTCCTGAACCAAAATTTTGGACTTGCGGTCAGCTCACCAAAAACGAGTTGAAAAATGGAGCTCAGGGGCACAGCAATTCACAAACTGGCCGAGTAATAAAGCACAACTATCGTCCAAAAATCTGTTGAGGGAAGGCAACGAGGCGGACTTGAAAGCGAGGCAGAATAGCAGGAAACAGATTTCAAGAGGTACGTTGGAATCGCCTTTAAAGCACAGGAAGAGGGGCACAACTTCGACAATGATGAACTTGGCTAAAAAGGGCGTATGCGTTTTCTCCTGAATATATTCAGGAGAAAACGCATACGCCCTTTTTGGCCAAGCAAGCAAGCGGGCAATGCAAATCTGCACTACAAAGAAGTATCACTTCCCACCGGTCAAAAGGGACATCCACAAAATGTGTAAAAACCAGAAAGGCAAGACAGGCCTTGGAGAACAGGGAGCCTTGTTATGCTGATGGGCGGGACGTAAATTGCCAACTGCCTCTCTGGAGAAGTGCATTGTGTTCCCTAAAACAAGTAAACAACAGAGCTACAGAGACAAGGGCACTTCCAGTCTAGGGAATATACCTTGGGAAAACTGAAAATCAATAAGACAGAGCCACCCCAAAATTTAGGGCTGCACTGCTTACAAGGACCTCAGCTTGGGTACACCTTAAATATCCCAGAAATATAAAAATGGTTCAAAAAATTGTGGTACTTACGTACGATGGAATATCCCTCAGCCATGAAATCAATGTCATAAGACCAGTAGCAGCAAAACGGGTGGATTCAGGTACGATGATTCTAAGTGAAATAAGTCACACAGAAAAAGAAACTTATCATAAGATATCACTTATGAAGGTCCTGTAAACATGGCTACACTTGAACTGAGTTAGGAAAGAGAACAGTGTCTCACATTTAGAAAACACTCTTATGCCTGCTTAAGGGGGAAGGAGAGGTGGGGTGATGCATAAAACCAGAGTTTGATATAAGCACAGGTACCGTTCCAAAAACCAACTATGGAATAGACAAGACCTACACCTTCCTCAGTGAAAGGGACTCAAAACCCCATATTTCCCGCAGAGGAGTATATCTGACTAGTAAGAATCTTAAAACCTATGTATTGATATGTCTCCGTAAGGGAATCAAGTGTGTCTAGACTGGCATTAACATGGCAGCGAGAATCAGCTGAAACCCACTATAAAAAGGAATTTCAAAACAAAACAAAAAAACTGGGAAATTCTTTACAATTCCTTCAGGGTCTGTGATAAAACCTGGAATGACCCTATCTACAACGACAGATGGATATGGCATAAGGAGGGACACTTGGGACTGAGATGATTGGTGAGATTGGGTGAGCAAATGCAGACCCTTTAAAGCACAACAGCCTGGCACAAATTCCATGGGTCCCAACTCTCCAGGTTGAAGGGAATATTACTACAGCTATAACATGTACGGGAAACCTAGAGAATGGACACACGGTGAATACGAAAGGTTTCTAAAACTCAACGAATAGTCCCTCTCCTGGTGCTCCGATTTGACTTTCCATCTGCTTTACTATCAACCTCCCAACTTGGAGAGACAGCCCCGTTAACCTCCTGGTTCGCACAAGTTTCCAATTTGGCAGAGGATGAAAGGGAATAGGGAAAACCAATGACAGAGTAGCTGTTAGGCATTTGGACGGGCACATATCACTCTAACTTCCCGGCAGGAAGAAGAATTAACCAAAGTCTCAGCCACCCACCGGGAACCAGCATAAGTCCAGAACCAAAATTTTGGACTTGCTGTCAGCTCACAAGAAACGAGTTGAATAATGGAGCTCAAGGCCACAGCAATTCACAAACTGGCAGAGTAATAAAGGACAAATATCGTCCAAAAATCTGTTAAGGGAAGGCAACGAGGCGGACTTGAAAGCGAGGCAGAATAGCAGGAAACAGATTTCAAGAGGTACGTTGGAATCGCCTTTAAAGCACAGGAAGAGGGGCACAACTTCGACAATGATGCACTTGGCCAAAAAGGGCGTATGCGTTTTCTCCTGAATATATTCAGGAGAAAACGCATACGCCCTTTTTGGCCAAGCAAGCAAGCGGGCAATGCAAATCTGCCCTACAAAGAAGTATCACTTCCCACCGGTCAAAAGGGACATCCACAAAATGTGTAAAAACCAGAAAGGAAAGACAGGCCCCGGAGAACAGGGAGCCTTGTTATGCAGATGGGCGGGATGTAAATTGCCAACTGCCTCTCTGGAGGAGTGCATTGTGTGCCCT
The DNA here is from genome assembly GCF_949752795.1 of Hyperoodon ampullatus. Lineage (NCBI taxonomy): Eukaryota > Metazoa > Chordata > Mammalia > Artiodactyla > Ziphiidae > Hyperoodon > Hyperoodon ampullatus. Next base: position 345,285 of record NW_027640380.1, on the reverse strand, counting down.
AAAACAAGTAAACAACAGAGCTACAGAGCCAAGGGCACTTCCAGTCTAGGCAATATACCTTGGGAAAACTGAATATCAATAAGACAAAGCCACCCCAAATTTAGGGCTGCACTGCTTACAAGGACCTCAACTTGGGTACACCTTAAATATCCAAGGAAATATAAAAATGGTTCAAAAATTGTGGTACTTACGTACGATGGAATATCCCTCAGCCATGAAATCAATGTCATAAGACCAGTAGCAGCAAAATGGGTGGATTCAGGTACGATGATTCTAAGTGAAATAAGTCACACAGAAAAAGAAACTTATCATAAGATATCACTTATGAAGATCCTGTAAACATGGCTACACTTGAACTGAGTTAGGAAAGAGAAGAATTTCTCACATTTAGAAAACACTCTTATACCTGCTTAAGGGGGAAGGAGAGGTGGGGTGATGCATAAAACCTGAGTTTGATATAACACAAGTACCGTTCCAAAAACCAACTATGGAATAGACAAGACCTACACCTTCCTCAGTGAAAGGGACTCAAAACCCCATATTTCCCGCAGAGGAATATATCTGACTAGTAAGAATCTTAAAACCTATGTATTGATATGTCTCCGTAAGGGAAACAAGTGTGTCTAGACTGGCATAAACATGGCAGCGAGAATCAGCTCAAACCCACTATAAAAAGGAATTTCAAAAACAAAACAAAAAAACTGGGAAATTCTTTACAATTCCTTCAGGGTCTCTGATGAAACCTGGAATGACCCTATCTACAACGACAGCTGGATGTGGCATAAAGAAGGACACTTGGGACTGAGAGGATTGCTGAGATTGGTTGAGCATATGCAGACCCTTTAAATCACAAATGTCTGACACCCATTCCATGGGCCCCAACTCTCCAGGTTGAAGGGAATATTACTACAGCTATAACATGTACGGGAAACCTAGAGAACGGACACACTGTGAATACGAAAGGTTTCTAAAACTCAACGAATAGTCCCTCTCCTGGTGCTCCAGTTTCACTTTTCATCTGCTTTACTATCAACCTCCCAACTTGGAGAGACAGCCCCTATAACCTCCTGGTTCACACAGGTGGCCAATTTGGCAGAGGATAAAAGGGAAGAGGGAGAACCAATGAGAGAGGAGCTGTTAGACATTTGGACGGGCACATATCACTGTAATTTCCCGGCAGGAAGAAGAATTAACCAAAGTCTCAGCCACGCACCGGGAACCAGTATAGGTCCTGAACCAAAATTTTGGACTTGCGGTCAGCTCACCAAAAACGAGTTGAAAAATGGAGCTCAGGGGCACAGCAATTCACAAACTGGCCGAGTAATAAAGGACAACTATCGTCCAAAAATCTGTTGAGGGAAGGCAACGAGGTGGACTTGAAAGCGAGGCAAAAGAGCAGGAAACAGATTTCAAGAGGTACGTTGGAATCGCCTTTAAAGCACAGGAAGAGGGGCACAACATCGACAATGATGCACTTGGCCAAAAAGGGCGTATGCGTTTTTTCCTGAATATATTCAGGAGAAAACGCATACGCCCATTTTGGCCAAGCAAGCAAGCGGGCAATGCAAATCCGCACTACAAAGAAGTATCACTTCCCACCGGTCAAAAGGGACATCCACAAAATGTGTAAAAACCAGAAAGGCAAGACAGGCCCTGGAGAACAGGGAGCCTTGTTATGCTGATGGGCGGGATGTAAATTGCCAACTGCCTCTCTGGAGGAGTGCATTGTTTTCCCTAAAACAAGTAAAGAACAGAGCTACAGAGCCAAGGGCACTTCCAGTCTAGGGAATATACTTTGGCAAAACTGAAAATCAATAATACACAGCCACCCCAAAATTTAGGGGTGCACTGCTTACAAGGACCTCAACTAGGATACACATTAAGTATCCCAGGAAATATAAAAATGGTTCAAAAAATTGTGGTACTTACGTACGATGGAATATCCCTCAGCCATGAAATCAATGTCATAAGACCAGTAGCAGCAAAATGGGTGGATTCAGGTACAATGATTCTAAGTGAAATAAGACACAGAAAAAGAAACTTATCATAAGATATCACTTATGAAGATCCTGTAAACTTGGCTACACTTGAACTGAGTTAGGAAAGAGAACAGTGTCTCACATTTGGAAAACACTCTTATGCCTGCTTAAGGGGGAAGGAGAGGTGGGGTGATGCATAAAACCAGAGTTTGATATAAGCACAGGTACCGTTCCAAAATCCAACTATGAAATAGACAAGACCTACACCTTCCTCAGTGAAAGGGACTCAAAACCCCATATTTCCCGCAGAGGAATATATCTGACTAGTAAGAATCTTAAAACCTATGTATTGATATGTCTCCATAAGGGAATCAAGTGTGTCTAGACTGGCAGAAACATGGCAGCGAGAATCAGCTCAAACCCACTCTAAAAAGGAATTTCAAAAACAAAACAAAAAAACTAGGAAATTCTTTACAAATCCTTCAGGGTCTCTGATGAAACCTGGAATGACCCTACCTACAACGACAGCTGGATGTGGCATAAGGCTGGACACTTGAGACTGAGGCGATTGGTGAGATTGGGTGAGCAAATGCAGACCCTTTAAAGCACAAATGCCTGGCAACCATTCCATGGGTCCCAACTCTCCAGGTTGAAGGGAATATTACTACAGTTATAACATGTACGGAAAACCTAGAGAACGGACACACTGTGAATACGAAAGGTTTCGAAAACTCAACGAATAGTCCCTCTCCTGGTGCTCCGGTTTCAATTTCCATCTGCTTTACTATCAACATCCCAACTGGAGAGACAGCCCCTTTAACCTCCTGGTTCCCAAAGGTTGCCAATTTGGCAGAGGATGAAAGGGAAGAGGGAGAACCAATGAGAGAGTAGATGTTAGGCATTTGGACGGGCACATATCACTGTAATTTCCCAGCAGGAAGAAGAATTAACCAAAGTCTCAGCCACCCACCGGGAACCAGTATAGTTCCTGAACCAAAATTTTGACTTGTGGTCAGCTCACCAAAAACGAGTTGAAAAATGGAGCTCAGGGTCACAGCAACTCACAAACTGGCCGAGTAATAAAGGACAACTATCGTCCAAAAGTCTGTTGAGGGAAGGCAACGAGGCGGACTTGAAAGCGAGGCAGAATAACAGGAAACAGATTCCAAGAGGTACGTTGGAATCGCCTTTAAAGCACAGGAAGAGGGGCACAACTTCGACAATGATGCACTTGGCCAAAATGGGCGTATGCATTTTCTCCTGAATATATTAAGGAGAAAACGCATACGCCCTTTTTGGCCAAGCAAGCAAGCGGGCAATGCAAATCTGCACTACAAAGAAGTATCACTTCCCACCGGTCCAAAGGGACATCCACAAAATGTGTAAAAACCAGAAAGGCAAGACAGGCCCTGGAGAACAGGGAGCCTTGTTATGCTGATGGGCAGGATGTAAATTGCCAACTGCCTCTCTGGAGGAGTACATTGTGTTCCCTAAAACAAGTAAAGAACAGAGCTACAGAGCCAAGGGCACTTCCAGTCTAGGGAATATACCTTGGGAAAACTGAAAATCAATAAGACAGAGCCACCCCAAAATTTAGGGCTGCACTGCTTACAAGGACCTCAACTTGGGTACACCTTAAATATCGCAGGAAATATAAAAATGGTTCAAAAAATTGTGGTACTTATGTACGATGAAATATCCCTCAGCCATGAAATCAATGTCATAAGACCAGTAGCAGCAAAATGGGTGGATTCAGGTACGATGATTCTAAGTGAAATAAGTCACACAGCAAAAGAAACATATCATAAGATATCACTTATGAAGATCCTGTAAACATGGCTACATTTGAACTGAGTTAGGAAAGAGAACAGTGTATCACATTTAGAAAACCCTCTTATGCCTGCTTAAGGGGGAAGGAGAGGTGGGGTGATGCATAAAACCAGAGTTTGATATAAGCACAGGTACCGTTCCAAAAACCAACTATGGAATAGACAAGACCTACACCTTCCTCAGTGAAAGGGACTCAAAGCACCATATTTCCCACAGAGGAATATATCTGACTAGTAAGAATCTTAAAACCTATGTATTGATATGTCTCCATAAGGGAATCATGTGTGTCTAGACTGGCATAAACATGGCAGCGAGAATCAGCTCAAACCCACTATAAAAAGAAATTTCAAAAACAAAACAAAAAAACTGGGAAATTCTTTACAATTCCTTCAGGGTCTCTGATGAAACCTGGAATGACCCTATCTACAATGACAGCTGGATGTGGCATAAGGCTGGACACTTCGGACTGAGAGGATTGGTGAGATTGGGTGAGCAAATGCAGACCCTTTAAAGCAATAATGCATGGCACCCATTCCATGGGTCCCAACTCTCCAGGTTGAAGGGAATATTACTACAGCTATAACATGTACGGGAAACCTAGAGAACGGACACACTGTGAATACGAAAGGTTTCTAAAACTCAACGAATAGTCCCTCTCCTGGTGCTCCGGTTTGACTTTCCATCTGCTTTACTATCAACCTCCCAACTTGGAGAGACAGCCCCTTTAACCTCCTGGTTCGCACAGGTTGCCAATTTGGCAGAGGATGAAAGGGAAGAGGGAGAACCAATGAGAGAGTAGCTGTTAGGCATTTGGACGGGCACATATCACTCTAACTTCCCGGCAGGAAGAAGAATTAACCAAAGTCTCAGCCCCCCACCGGAAACCAGTATAGGTCCTGAACCAAAATTTTGGACTTGCGTTCACCTCACCAAAAACGAGTTAAAAAATGGAGCTCAGGGGTACAGCATTTCACAAACTGGCCGAGTAATAAAGGACAACTATCGTCCAAAAATCTGTTGAGGGAAGGCAACGAGGCGGACTTGAAAGCGAGGCAGAATAGCAGGAAACAGATTTCAAGAGGTACGTTGGAATCACCTTTAAAGCACAGGAAGAGGGGCACAACTTCAACAATGATGCACTTGGCCAAAAAGGGCGTATGCGTTTTCTCCTGAATATATTCAGGAGAAAACGCATACGCCCTTTTTGGCCAAGCAAGCAAGCGGGCAATGCAAATCTGCACTACAAAGAAGTATCACTTCCCACCGGTCAAAAGGGACATCCACAAAAATGTGTAAAAACCAGAAAGGCAAGACAGGCCCTGGAGAACAGGGAGCCTTGTTATGCTGATGGGCGGGATGTAAATTGCCAACTGCCTCTCCGGAGAAGTACATTGTGTTCCCTAAAACAAGTAAAGAACAGAGCTACAGAGCCAAGGGCACTTCCAGTCTAGGGAATATACCTTGGGAAAACTGAAAATCAATAAGACAGAGCCACCCCAAAATTTAGGGCTGCACTGCTTACAAGGACCTCAACTTGGGTACACCTTAAATATCCCAGGAAATATAAAAATGGTTCAAAAAATTGTGGTACTTACGTACGATGGAATATCCCTCAGCTATGAAATCAATGTCATAAGACCAGTAGCAGCAAAATGGGTGGATTCAGGTACGATGATTCTAAGTGAAATAAGTCACACAGAAAAAGAAACTTATCATAAGATATCACTTATGAAGATCCTGTAAACATGGCTACACTTGAACTGAGTTAGGAAAGAGAACAGTGTCTCACATTAAAAAACACTCTTATGCCTGCTTAAGGGGGAAGGAGATGTGGGGTGATGCATAAAACCAGACTTTGATATAAGCACAGGTACCATTCCAAAAACCAACTATTGAATAGACAAGACCTACACCTTCCTCAGTGAAAGGGACTCAAAACCCCATATTTCACGCAGAGGAATATATCTGACTAGTAAGAATCTTAAAACCTATGTATTGATATGTCTCCATAAGGGAATCAAGTGTGTCTAGACTGGCATAAACATGGCAGCGAGAATCAGCTCAAACCCACTCTAAAAAGGAATTTCAAAAACAAAACGAAAAAACTGGGAAATTCTTTACAATTCCTTCAGGGTCTCTGATGAAACCTGGAATGACCCTATCTACAACGACAGCTGGATGTGGCATAAGGCTGGACACTTGGGACTGAGAGGATTGGTGAGATTGGTTGATCAAATGCAGACCCTTTAAAGCACAAATGCCTGGCACCCATTCCATGGGTCCCAACTCTCCAGGTTGAAGGGAATATTACTACAGTTATAACATGTATGGGAAACCTAGAAAACGGACACACTGTGAATACGAAAGGTGTCTAAAACTCAACGAATAGTCCCTCTCCTGGTGATCCGGTTTGACTTTCCATCTGCATTACTATCAACCTCCCAACTTAGAGAGAAAGCCCTTTTAACCTCCTGGTTCGCACAGGTTGTCAATTTGGCAGAGGTCGAAAGGGAAGAGGGACAACCAATGAGAGAGTAGCTGTTAGTCATTTGAACGGGCACATATCATTGTAATTTCCCGGCAGGAGGAAGAATTAACCAAAGTCTCAGCCCCCCACCGGGAACCAGCATAGGTCCTGAACCAAAATTTTGGACTTGCGGTCAGCTCACCAAACACGAGTTGAAAAATGGAGCTCAGGGGCACAGCAATTCACAAACTGGCAGAGTAATAAAGGACAACTATCGTCCAAAAATCTGTTGAGGGAAGGCTGTGAGGCGGACTTGAAAGCGAGGCAGAATAGCAGGAAACAGATTTCAAGAGATACGTTTGAATCGCCTTTAAAGCACAGGAAGAGGGGCACAACTTCGACAATGATGCACTTGGCTAAAAAGGGCATATGCGTTTTCTCCTGAATATATTCAAGAGAAAATGCATACGCCCTTTTTGGCCAAGCAAGCAAGCGGGCAATGCAAATCTGCACTACAAAGAAGTATCACTTCCCACCGGTCAAAAGGGACATTCACAAAATGTGTAAAAACCAGAAAGGCAAGACAGGCCCTGGAGAACAGGGAGCCTTGTTATGCTGATGGGTGGGATGTAAATTGCCAACTGCCTCTCTGGAGGAGTGCATTGTGTTCCCTAAAACAAGTAAAGAACAGAGCTACAGAGCCAAGGGCACTTCCAGTCTAGGGAATATACCTTGGGAAAACTGAAAATCAATAAGACAGAGCCACCCCAATATTTAGGGTTGCTCTGCTTACAAGGACCTCAACTTCGGTACACCTTAAATATCCCAGGAAATATAAAAATGGTCAAAAAATTGTGGCACTTACGTACGATGGAATATCCCTCAGCCATGAAATCAATGTCATAAGACCAGTAGCAGCAAAATGGGTGGATTCAGGTACGATGATTCTAAGTGAAATAAGTCACACAGAAAAAGAAACTTATCATAAGATATCACTAATGAAGTTCCTGTAAACATGGCTACACTTGAACTGAGTTAGGAAAGAGAACAGTGTCTCACATTTAGAAAACACTCTTATGCCTGCTTAAGGGGGAAGGAGAGGTGGGGTGATGCATAAAACCAGAGTTTGATATAAGCACAGGTACCGTTCCAAAAACCAACTATGGAATAGACAAGACCTACACCTTCCTCAGTGAGAGGGACTCAAAACCCCATATTTCCCGCAGAGGAATATATCTGACTAGTAAGAATCTTAAAACCTATGTATTGATATGTCTCCGTAAGGGAATCAAGTGTGTCTAGACTGGCATAAACATGGCAGCGAGAATCAGCTCAAACCCATTATAAAAAGGAATTTCAAAAACAAAACAAAAAACAATTGGGAAATTCTTTACAATTCCTTCAGGGTCTCTGATGAAATCTGGAATGACCCTATGTACAACGACAGCTGGATGTGGCATAAGGCTGGACACCTGGGACTGGGAGGATTGGTGAGATTGGGTGAGCAAATGCAGACCCTTTAAAGCAATAATGCATGGCACCCATTCCATGGGTCCCAACTCTCCAGGTTGAAGGGAATATTACTATAGTTATAACATGTACGGGAAACCTAGAGAACGGACACACTGTGAATACGAAAGGTTTCTAAAACTCAACGAATAGTCCCTCTCCAGGTGCTCCGGTTTGACTTTCCATCTGCTTTACTATCAACCTCCCAACTTGGAGAGACAGCCCCTTTAACCTCCTGGTTCGCACAGGTTTCCAATTTGGCAGAGGATGAAAGGGAAGAAGGAGAACCAATGAGAGAGTAGCTGTTAGGCCTTTGGACGGGCATATATCACTGTAATTTCCCGCCCGAAAGAAGAATTAACCAAAGTCTCAGCCACCCACCGGGAACCAGTATAGGTCCTGAACCAAAATTTTGGACTTGCGGTCAGCTCACCCAAAACGAGTTGAAAAATGGAGCTCAGGGGCACAGCAATTCACAAACTGGCCGAGTAATAAAGGACAACTATCATCCAAAAATCTGTTGAGGGAAGGCAACGAGGCGGACTTGAAAACGAGGCAGAATAGCAGGAAACAGATTTCAAGAGGTACGTTGGAATTGCCTTTAAAGCACAGGAAGAGGGACACAAATTCGACAATGATGCAGTTGGCCAAAAAGGGCGTATGCGTTTTCTCCTGAATATATTCAGGAGAAAACGCATACGCCCTTTTTGGACAAGCAAGCAAGCGGGCAATGCAAATCTGCACTACAAAGAAGTATCGCTTCCCACCGGTCAAAAGGGACATCCACAAAATGTGTAAAAACCAGAAAGGCAAGACAGGCCCTGGAGAACAGGGAGCCTTGTTATGCTGATGGGCGGGATGTAAATTGCCAACTGCCTCTCTGGAGGAGTGCATTGTGTTCCCTAAAACAAGTAAAGAACAGAGCTACAGAGCCAAGGGCACTTCCAGTCTAGGGAATATACCTTGGGAAAACTGAAAATCAATAAGACAGAGCCACCCCAAAATTTAGGGCTGCACTGCTTACAAGGACCTCAAGTTGGGTACACCTTAAATATCTCAGGAAATATAAAAATGGTTCAAAAAATTGTGGTACTTACGTACGATGGAATATCCCTCAGCCATGAAATCAATGTCATAAGACCAGTAGCAGCAAAATGGGTGGATTGAGGTATGATGATTCTAAGTGAAATAAGTCACACAGAAAAAGAAACTTATCATAAGATATCACTTATGAAGATCCTGTAAACATGGCTACACTTGAACTGAGTTAGGAAAGAGAACAGTGTCTCACATTTAGAAAACACTCTCATGCCTGCTTAAGGGGGAAGGAGAGGTGGGGTGATGCATAAAACCAGAGTTTGATATAAGCACAGATACCGTTCCACAACCAACTATGGAATAGACAAGACCTACACCTTCCTCAGTGAAAGGGACTCAAAACCCCATATTTCCCGGAGAGGAATATATCTGACTAGTAATAATCTTAAAACCTATGTATTGATATGTCTCTGTAAGGGAATCAAGTGTGTCTAGACTTGCATAAACATGGCAGCGAGAATCAGCTCAAACCCACTATAAAAAGGAATTTCAAAAACAAAACAAAAAAAACTGGGAAATTCTTTACAATTCCTTCAGGGTCTCTGATGAAACCTGGAATGACCCTATCTACAACGACAGCTGGATGTGACATAAGGCTGGACACTTGGGACTGAGAGGATTGGTGAGATTGGGTGAGCAAATGCAGACCCTTTAAATCAGTAATGCATGGCACCCATTCCATGGGTCCCAACTCTCCAGGTTGAAGGGAATATTACTACAGTTATAACATGTACGGGAAACCTACAGAACGGACACACTGTGAATACGAAAGGTTTCTAAAACTCAACGAATAGTCCCTCTCCTGGTGCTCCGGTTTGACTTTCCATCTGCTTTACTATCAACCTCCCAACTTGGAGAGACAGCCCCTTTAACCTCCTGGTTCGCACAGGTTGCCAATTTGGCAGAGGATGAAAGGGAAGAGGGAGAACCAATGAGAGAGTAGCTGTTGGGCATTTGGACGGGCACATATCACTATAAATTCCCGGCAGTAAGAAGAATTAACCAAAGTCTCAGCCACCAACCGGGAACCAGTAAAGTTCCTGAACCAAAATTTTGGACTTGCGGTCAGCTCACCAAATACGAGTTGAATAATGGAGCTCAGGGGCACAGCAATTCACAAACTGGCCGAGTAATAAATGACAACTATCGTCCAAAAATCTCTTGAGGGAAGGCAACGAGTCGGACTAGAAAGCGAGGCAGAATAGCAGGAAACAGATTTCAAGAGGTATGTTGGAATCGCCTTTAAAGCACAGGAAGAGGGGCACAACTTCAACAATGATGCACTTGGCCACAAAGGGCGTATGCGTTTTCTCCTGAATATATTCAGGAGAAAACGCATACGCCCTTTTTGGCCAAGCAAGCAAGCGGGCAATGCAAATATGCACTACAAAGAAGTATCACTTCCCACCGGTCAAAAGGGACATCCACAAAATGTGTAAAAACCAGAAAGGCAAGACAGGCCCTGGAGAACAGGGAGCCTTGTTATGCTGATGGGCGGGATGTAAATTGCCAACTGCCTCTCTGGAGGAGTGCATTCTGTTCCCTAAAACAAGTAAACAACAGAGCTACAGAGCCAAGGGCACTTCCAGTATAGGGAATATACCTTGGGAAAGCTGAAAATCAATAACACAGAGCCACCCCAAAATTTAGGGCTGCACTGCTTACAAGGACCTCAACTTGGGTACACCTTAAATATCCTAGGAAATATAAAAATGGTTCGAAAAATTGTGGTACTAACGTACGATGGAATATCCCTGCCATGAAATCAATGTCATAAGACCAAGAACAGCAAAACGGGTGGATTCAGGTACGATGATTCTAAGTGAAATAAGTCACACAGAAAAAGAGACGTATCATAAGATATCACTTATGAAGATCCTGTAAACATGGCTACACTTGAACTGAGTAAGGAAAGAGAACAGTGTCTCACATTTAGAAAACACCCTGATGCCTGCTTAAGGGGGAAGGAGATGTGGGGTGATGCATAAAACCAGAGTTTGATATAAGTACAGGTACCGTTCCAAAAACCAACTATGGAATAGACAAGACCTACACCTTCCTCAGTGAAAGGGACTCAAAACCCCATATTTCCCGCAGAGGAATATTTCTGACTAGTAAGAATCTTAAAACCTATGTATTCATATGTCTCCGTAAGGGAATCAATTGTGTCTAGACTGGCATAAACATGGCAGCGAGAATCAGCTCAAACCCACTATAAAAAGGAATTTCAAAAACAAAACAAAAAAACTGGGAAATTCTTTACAATTCCTTCAGGGTCTCTGATGAAACCTGGAATGACCCTATCTAAAACGACAGCTGGATGTGGCATAAGGAGGGACACTTGGGACTGAGACGATTGGTGAGATTGGGTGAGCAAATGCAGACCCTTTAAAGCACAAATGCCTGGCACCCATTCCATGGGTCCCAACTCTCGAGGTTGAAGGGAATATTACTACAGCTATAACATGTACGGGAAACCTAGAGAACGGACACACTGTGAATACGAAAGGTTTCTAAAACTCAACGAATAGTCCCTCTCCTGGTGCTCCGGTTTGACTTTCCACCTGCTTTACTATCAACCTCCCAACTTGGAGAGACAGCCCCTTTAACCTCCTGGTTCGCACAGGTTGCCAATTTGGCAGAGGATAAAAGGGAAGAGGGAGAACCAATGAGAGAGTAGCTGGTAGACATTTGGACGGGCACATATCACTGTAATTTCCCGGCAGGAAGAAGAATTAACCAAAGTCTCAGCCCCCCACCGGGAACCAGTATAGGTCCTGAACCAAAATTTTGGACTTGCGGTCAGCTCACCAAAAATGAGTTGAAAAATGGAGCTCAGGGGCACAGCAATTCACTAACCGGCAGAGTAATAAAGGACAACTATCGTCCAAAAATCTGTTGAGGGAAGGCAACGAGGTGGACTTGAAAGCGAGGCAGAATAGCAGGAAACAGATTTCAAGAGGTACGTTGGAATCACCTTTAAAGCACAGGAAGAGGGGCACAATTTCGACAATGATGCACTTGTCCAGAAAGGGCGTATGCGTTTTCTCCTGAATACATTCAGGAGAAAATGCATACGCACTTTTTGGCCAAGCAAGCAAGCAGGCAATGCAAATCTGCACTACAAAGAAGTATCACTTCCTACCGGTCAAAAGGGACATCCACAAAATGTGTAAAAACCAGAAAGGCAAGACAGGCCCTGGAAAACAGGGGGCCTTGATATGCTGATGGGTGGGATGTAAATTGCCAACTGCCTCTCTGGAGGAGTGCATTGTGTTCCCTAAAACAAGTAAACAACAGAGCTACAGAGCCAAGGGCACTTCCAGTCTAGGGAATATACCTTGGGAAAACTGAAAATCAATAAGACAGAGCCACCCCAAAATTTAGGGCTGCACTGCTTACAAGGACCTCAACTTGGGTACACCTTAAATATCCCAGGAAATATAAAAAAGGTTCAAAAAATTGTGGTACTTACGTACGATGGAATATCCTTCAGCCAAGAAATCAATGTCATAAGACCAGTAGCAGCAAAATGGGTGGATTCAGGTACGATGATTCTAAGTGAAATAAGTCACAGAGAAAAAGAAACTTATCATAAGATATCACTTATGAAGATCCTGTAAACCTGGCTACACTTGAACTGAGTTAGGAAAGAGAACAGTGTCTCATATTTAGAAAACACTCTTATGCCTGCTTAAGGGGGAAGGAGAGGTGGGGTGATGCATAAAACCAGAGTTTGATATAAGCACAGGTACCGTTCCAAAAACCAACTATGGAATAGACAAGACCTACACCTTCCTCAGTGAAAGGGACTCAAAACCCCATATTTCCCGCAGAGGAATATATCTGACTAGTAAGAATCTTAAAACCTATGTATTGATATGTCTCCATAAGGGAATCAAGTGTGTCTAGACTCGCATAAACATGGCAGCGAGAATCAGCCCAAACCCACTATAAAAAGGAATTTCAAAAACAAAACAAAAAAACTGGGAAATTCTTTTCAATTCCTTCAGGGTCTCTGATGAAACCTGGAATGACCCTATCTACAATGACAGCTGGATGTGGCATAAGGCTGGACACTTGGGACTGAGACGATTGGTGAGATTGGGTGAGCAAATGCAGACCCTTTAAAGCAATAATGCATGGCACCCATTCCATGGGTCCGAACTCTCCAGGTTGAAGGGAATATTACTACAGTTATAACAAGTACGGGAAACCTAGAGAACGGACACACTGTGAATACGAAAGGTTTCTAAAACTCAACGAATACTCCCTCTCCTGGTGCTCCAGTTTGACTTTCCATCTGCTTTACTATCAACCTCCCAACTTGGAGAGACAGCCCCTTTAACCTCCTGGTTCGCACAGGTTGCCAATTTGGCAGAGTATGAAAGGGAAGAGGGAGAACCAATGAGAGAGTAGCTGTTAGGCATTTGGAGGGGCACATATCACTGTAATTTCCCGGCAGGAAGAAGAATTAACCAAAGTCTCAGCCACCCTCCGGGAACCAGTATAGGTCCTGAACCAAAATTTTGGACTTGCGGTCAGCTCACCAAAAACGAGTTGAAAAATGGAGCTCAGGGGCACAGCAATTCACAAACTGGCCGAGTAATAAAGCACAACTATCGTCCAAAAATCTGTTGAGGGAAGGCAACGAGGCGGACTTGAAAGCGAGGCAGAATAGCAGGAAACAGATTTCAAGAGGTACGTTGGAATCGCCTTTAAAGCACAGGAAGAGGGGCACAACTTCGACAATGATGAACTTGGCTAAAAAGGGCGTATGCGTTTTCTCCTGAATATATTCAGGAGAAAACGCATACGCCCTTTTTGGCCAAGCAAGCAAGCGGGCAATGCAAATCTGCACTACAAAGAAGTATCACTTCCCACCGGTCAAAAGGGACATCCACAAAATGTGTAAAAACCAGAAAGGCAAGACAGGCCTTGGAGAACAGGGAGCCTTGTTATGCTGATGGGCGGGACGTAAATTGCCAACTGCCTCTCTGGAGAAGTGCATTGTGTTCCCTAAAACAAGTAAACAACAGAGCTACAGAGACAAGGGCACTTCCAGTCTAGGGAATATACCTTGGGAAAACTGAAAATCAATAAGACAGAGCCACCCCAAAATTTAGGGCTGCACTGCTTACAAGGACCTCAGCTTGGGTACACCTTAAATATCCCAGAAATATAAAAATGGTTCAAAAAATTGTGGTACTTACGTACGATGGAATATCCCTCAGCCATGAAATCAATGTCATAAGACCAGTAGCAGCAAAACGGGTGGATTCAGGTACGATGATTCTAAGTGAAATAAGTCACACAGAAAAAGAAACTTATCATAAGATATCACTTATGAAGGTCCTGTAAACATGGCTACACTTGAACTGAGTTAGGAAAGAGAACAGTGTCTCACATTTAGAAAACACTCTTATGCCTGCTTAAGGGGGAAGGAGAGGTGGGGTGATGCATAAAACCAGAGTTTGATATAAGCACAGGTACCGTTCCAAAAACCAACTATGGAATAGACAAGACCTACACCTTCCTCAGTGAAAGGGACTCAAAACCCCATATTTCCCGCAGAGGAGTATATCTGACTAGTAAGAATCTTAAAACCTATGTATTGATATGTCTCCGTAAGGGAATCAAGTGTGTCTAGACTGGCATTAACATGGCAGCGAGAATCAGCTGAAACCCACTATAAAAAGGAATTTCAAAACAAAACAAAAAAACTGGGAAATTCTTTACAATTCCTTCAGGGTCTGTGATAAAACCTGGAATGACCCTATCTACAACGACAGATGGATATGGCATAAGGAGGGACACTTGGGACTGAGATGATTGGTGAGATTGGGTGAGCAAATGCAGACCCTTTAAAGCACAACAGCCTGGCACAAATTCCATGGGTCCCAACTCTCCAGGTTGAAGGGAATATTACTACAGCTATAACATGTACGGGAAACCTAGAGAATGGACACACGGTGAATACGAAAGGTTTCTAAAACTCAACGAATAGTCCCTCTCCTGGTGCTCCGATTTGACTTTCCATCTGCTTTACTATCAACCTCCCAACTTGGAGAGACAGCCCCGTTAACCTCCTGGTTCGCACAAGTTTCCAATTTGGCAGAGGATGAAAGGGAATAGGGAAAACCAATGACAGAGTAGCTGTTAGGCATTTGGACGGGCACATATCACTCTAACTTCCCGGCAGGAAGAAGAATTAACCAAAGTCTCAGCCACCCACCGGGAACCAGCATAAGTCCAGAACCAAAATTTTGGACTTGCTGTCAGCTCACAAGAAACGAGTTGAATAATGGAGCTCAAGGCCACAGCAATTCACAAACTGGCAGAGTAATAAAGGACAAATATCGTCCAAAAATCTGTTAAGGGAAGGCAACGAGGCGGACTTGAAAGCGAGGCAGAATAGCAGGAAACAGATTTCAAGAGGTACGTTGGAATCGCCTTTAAAGCACAGGAAGAGGGGCACAACTTCGACAATGATGCACTTGGCCAAAAAGGGCGTATGCGTTTTCTCCTGAATATATTCAGGAGAAAACGCATACGCCCTTTTTGGCCAAGCAAGCAAGCGGGCAATGCAAATCTGCCCTACAAAGAAGTATCACTTCCCACCGGTCAAAAGGGACATCCACAAAATGTGTAAAAACCAGAAAGGAAAGACAGGCCCCGGAGAACAGGGAGCCTTGTTATGCAGATGGGCGGGATGTAAATTGCCAACTGCCTCTCTGGAGGAGTGCATTGTGTGCCCTAAAACAAGTAAACAACAGAGCTACAGAGCCAAGGGCACTTCCAGTCTAGGCAATATACCTTGGGAAAACTGAATATCAATAAGACAAAGCCACCCCAAATTTAGGGCTGCACTGCTTACAAGGACCTCAACTTGGGTACACCTTAAATATCCAAGGAAATATAAAAATGGTTCAAAAATTGTGGTACTTACGTACGATGGAATATCCCTCAGCCATGAAATCAATGTCATAAGACCAGTAGCAGCAAAATGGGTGGATTCAGGTACGATGATTCTAAGTGAAATAAGTCACACAGAAAAAGAAACTTATCATAAGATATCACTTATGAAGATCCTGTAAACATGGCTACACTTGAACTGAGTTAGGAAAGAGAAGAATTTCTCACATTTAGAAAACACTCTTATACCTGCTTAAGGGGGAAGGAGAGGTGGGGTGATGCATAAAACCTGAGTTTGATATAACACAAGTACCGTTCCAAAAACCAACTATGGAATAGACAAGACCTACACCTTCCTCAGTGAAAGGGACTCAAAACCCCATATTTCCCGCAGAGGAATATATCTGACTAGTAAGAATCTTAAAACCTATGTATTGATATGTCTCCGTAAGGGAAACAAGTGTGTCTAGACTGGCATAAACATGGCAGCGAGAATCAGCTCAAACCCACTATAAAAAGGAATTTCAAAAACAAAACAAAAAAACTGGGAAATTCTTTACAATTCCTTCAGGGTCTCTGATGAAACCTGGAATGACCCTATCTACAACGACAGCTGGATGTGGCATAAAGAAGGACACTTGGGACTGAGAGGATTGCTGAGATTGGTTGAGCATATGCAGACCCTTTAAATCACAAATGTCTGACACCCATTCCATGGGCCCCAACTCTCCAGGTTGAAGGGAATATTACTACAGCTATAACATGTACGGGAAACCTAGAGAACGGACACACTGTGAATACGAAAGGTTTCTAAAACTCAACGAATAGTCCCTCTCCTGGTGCTCCAGTTTCACTTTTCATCTGCTTTACTATCAACCTCCCAACTTGGAGAGACAGCCCCTATAACCTCCTGGTTCACACAGGTGGCCAATTTGGCAGAGGATAAAAGGGAAGAGGGAGAACCAATGAGAGAGGAGCTGTTAGACATTTGGACGGGCACATATCACTGTAATTTCCCGGCAGGAAGAAGAATTAACCAAAGTCTCAGCCACGCACCGGGAACCAGTATAGGTCCTGAACCAAAATTTTGGACTTGCGGTCAGCTCACCAAAAACGAGTTGAAAAATGGAGCTCAGGGGCACAGCAATTCACAAACTGGCCGAGTAATAAAGGACAACTATCGTCCAAAAATCTGTTGAGGGAAGGCAACGAGGTGGACTTGAAAGCGAGGCAAAAGAGCAGGAAACAGATTTCAAGAGGTACGTTGGAATCGCCTTTAAAGCACAGGAAGAGGGGCACAACATCGACAATGATGCACTTGGCCAAAAAGGGCGTATGCGTTTTTTCCTGAATATATTCAGGAGAAAACGCATACGCCCATTTTGGCCAAGCAAGCAAGCGGGCAATGCAAATCCGCACTACAAAGAAGTATCACTTCCCACCGGTCAAAAGGGACATCCACAAAATGTGTAAAAACCAGAAAGGCAAGACAGGCCCTGGAGAACAGGGAGCCTTGTTATGCTGATGGGCGGGATGTAAATTGCCAACTGCCTCTCTGGAGGAGTGCATTGTTTTCCCTAAAACAAGTAAAGAACAGAGCTACAGAGCCAAGGGCACTTCCAGTCTAGGGAATATACTTTGGCAAAACTGAAAATCAATAATACACAGCCACCCCAAAATTTAGGGGTGCACTGCTTACAAGGACCTCAACTAGGATACACATTAAGTATCCCAGGAAATATAAAAATGGTTCAAAAAATTGTGGTACTTACGTACGATGGAATATCCCTCAGCCATGAAATCAATGTCATAAGACCAGTAGCAGCAAAATGGGTGGATTCAGGTATGATGATTCTAAGTGAAATAAGTCACACAGAAAAAGAAACTTATCATAAGATATCACTTATGAAGATCCTATAAACATGGCTACACTTGAACTGAGTTAGGAAAGAGAACAGTGTCTCACATTTAGAAAACACTCTTATGCCTGCTTAAGGGGGAAGGAGAGGTGGGGTGTTGCATAAAACCAGAGTTTGATATAAGCACAGGTACCGTTCCAAGAACCAACTATGGAATAGACAAGACCTACACCTTCCTCAGTGAAAGGGACTCAAAACACCATATTTCCCGCAGAGGAATATATCTGACTATTAAGAATATTAAAACCTATGTATTGATATGTCTCCGAAAGGGAAACAAGTGTGTCTAGACTGGCATAAACATGGCACCGAGAATCAGCTCAAACCCACTATAAAAAGGAATTTCAAAAACAAAACAAAAAAACTGGGAAATTCTTTACAATTCCTTCAGGGTCTCTGATGAAAGCTGGAATATCGCTATCTACATCGACAGCTGGATGTGGCATAAGGCTGGACACTTGGGACTGAGTGAATTGGTGAGATTGGGTGAGCAAATGCAGACCCTTTAAAGCAATAATGCATGGCACCCATTCCATGGGTCCGAATTCTCCAGGTTGAAGGGAATATTACTACAGTTATAACATGCACGGGAAACCTAGAGATCGGACAAACTGTGAATACGAAAGGTTTCTAAAACTCAACGAATAGTCCCTCTCCTGGTGCTCCGGTTTGACTTTCCATCTGCTTTACTATCAACCTCCCAACTTGGAGAGACAGCCCCTTTAACCTCCTGGTTCGCACATGTTGCCGATTTGGCAGAGGATGAAAGGGAAGAGGGAGAACCAATGAGAGAGTAGCTGTTAGGCATTTGGACGGGCACATATCACTGTAATTTCCCGCCAGGAAGAAGAATTAACCAAAGTCTCAGCCACCCACCGGGAACCAGTATAGGTCCTGAACCAAAATTTTGGACTTGCGGTCAGCTCACCCAAAACGAGTTGAAAAATGGAGCTCAGGGGCACAGCAATTCACAAACTGGCCGAGTAATAAAGGACAACTATCGTCCAAAAATCTGTTGAGGGAAGACAACGAGGCGGACTTGAAAGCGAGGCAGAATAGCAGGAAACAGATTTCAAGAGGTACGTTGGAATCGCTTTTAAAGCACAGGAAGAGGGGAACAACTTCGACAATGATGCACTTGGCCAAAAAGGGCGTATGCGTTTTCTCCTGAATATATTCAGGAGAAAACGCATACGCCCTTTTTGGCCAAGCAAGCAAGCGGGCAATGCAAATATGCACTACAAAGAAGTATCACTTCCCACCGGTCAAAAGGGACATCCACAAAATTGTGTAAAAACCAGAAAGGCAAGACAGGCCCTGGAGAACAGGGAGCCTTGTTATGCTGATGGGCGTGATGTAAATTGCCAACTGCCTCTCTGGAGGAGTGCACTGTGTTCCCTAAAACAAGTAAACAACAGAGCTACAGAGCCAAGGGCACTTCCAGTCTAGGGAATATACCTTGGAAAAACTGAAAATCAATAAGACAGAGCCACCCCAAAATTTAGGGCTGCACTGCTTAAAAGGACCTCAACTTGGATACACCTTAAGTATCCCAGGAAATATAAAAATGATTCAAAAAATTCTGGTACTTAAGTACGATTGTATATCCCTCAGCCATGAAATCAATGTCATAAGACCAGTGGCAGCAAAATGGGTGGATTCAGGTACGATGATTCTAAGTGAAATAAGTCACACAGAAAAAGAAACTTATCATAAGATATCACTTATGAAGATCCTGTAAACATGGTTACACTTGAACTGAGTTAGGAAAGAGAACAGTGTCTCATATTTAGAAAACACTCTTATGCCTGCTTAAGGGGGAAGGAGAGGTGGGGTGATGCATAAAACCAGAGTTTGATATAAGCACAGTACCGTTCCAAAAACCAACTATGGAATAGACAAGACCTACACCTTCCTCAGTGCAAGGGACTCAAAACCCCATATTTCACGCAGAGGAATATATCTGACTAGTAAGAATATTAAAACCTATGTATTGATATGTCTCCCTAAGGGAATCAAGTGTGTCTAGACTGGCATAAACATGGCAGCGAGAATCAGCTCAAACCCGCTCTAAAAAGGAATTTCAAAAACAAAACAAAAAAACTGGGAAATTCTTTACAATTCCTTCTGGTTCCCTGATGAAACCTGGAATGACCCTATCTACAATGACAGCTGGATGTGGCGTAAGGAGGGACACTTGGGACTGAGATGATTGGTGAGATTGGGTGAGCAAATGCAGACCCTTTAAAGCACAAATGCCTGGCACCCATTCCATGGGTCACAGCTCTCCTGGTTGAAGGGATTATTACTACAGCTATAACATGTACGGGAAACCTAGAGAACGGACACACTGTGAATACGAAAGGTTTCTAAAACTCAAGGAATAGTCCCTCTCCTGGTGCTCCGGTTTGAATTTCCACCTGCTTTACTATCAACCGCCCAACTTGGAGAGACAGCCCCTTTAACCTCCTGGTTCACACAGGTTGCCAATTTGGCAGAGGATGAAAGGGAAGAGGGAGAACCAATGAGAGAGTAGCTGTTAGGCATTTGGACAGGCATATATCACTCTAACTTCCCCGAAGGAAGAAGAATTAACCAAAGTCTCAGCCACCCACCGGGAACCAGTATAGGTCCTGAACCAAAATTTTGGACTTGCGGTCAGCTCACCAAAAACGTGTTAAAAAGTGGAGCTCAGGGGCACAGCAATTCACAAACTGGCCGAGTAATAAAGGACAACTATCGTCCAAAAATCTGTTGAGGGAAGGCAACGAGGCGGACTTTAAAGCGAGGCAGAATAGCAGGAAACAGATTTCAAGAGGTACGTTGGAATCACCTTTAAAGCACAGGAAGAGGGGCACAACTTCGACAATGATGCCCTTGGAAAAAAAGGGCGTATGCGTTTTCTCCTGAATATATTCAGGAGAAAACGCATACGCCCTTTTTGGCCAAGCAAGCAAGCGGGCAATGCAAATCTGCCCTACAAAGAAGTATCACTTCCCACCGGTCAAAAGGGACATCCACAAAATGTGTAAAAACCAGAAAGGCAAGACAGGCCCTGGAGAACAGGGAGCCTTGTTATGCTGATGGGCGGGATGTAAATTGCCAACTGCCTCTCTGGAGGAGTGCATTGTGTTCCCTAAAACAAGTAAAGAACAGAGCTACAGAGCCAAGGGCACTTCCAGTGTAGGGAATATACCTTGGGAAAACTGAAATTCAATAAGACAGAGCCACCCCAAAATTTAGGGCTGCACTGCTTACAAGGACCTCAACATGGGTACACCTTAAATATCCCAGGAAGTATAAAAATGGTTCAAAAAATTTTGGTACTTACGTATGATGTAATATCCCTCAGCCATGAAATCAATGTCATAAGACCAGTAGCAGCCAAATGGGTGGTTTCAGGTACGATCATTCTAAGTGAAATAAGTCACACAGAAAAAGAAACTTATCATAAGATATCACTTATGAAGATCCTGTAAACATGGCTACACTTGAACTGAGTTAGGAAAGAGAACAGTGTCTCACATTTAGAAAACACTCTTATGCCTGCTTAAGGGGGAAGGAGAGGTGGGGTGATGCATAAAACCAGAGTTTGATATAAGCACAGGTACCGTTCCAAAAACCAACTATGGAATAGACAAGACCTACACCTTCCTCAGTGAAAGGGACTCAAAACCCCATATTTCCCGCAGAGGAATATATCTGACTAGTAAGAATCTTAAAACCTATGTATTGATATGTCTCCGTAAGGGAATCAAGTGTGTCTAGACTGGCATAAACATGGCAGCGAGAATCAGCTCAAACCCACTATAAAAAGGAATTTCAAAAACAAAACAAAAGAACTGGGAAATTCTTTACAATTCCTTCAGGGTCTCTGATGAAACCTGGAATGACCCTATCTACAATGACAGCTGGATGTGGCATAAGGCAGGACACTTGGGACTGAGAGGATTTGTGAGATTCGGTGAGCAAATGCAGACCGTTTAAAGCACAAATGCCTGGCACCCGTTCCATGGGTCCCAACTCTCCAGGTTGAAGGGAATATTACTACAGCTATAACATGTACGGGAAACCTAGAGAACGGACACACTGTGAATACGAAAGGTTTCTAAAACTCAACGAATAGTCCCTCTCCTGGTGCTCCGGTTTGACTTTCCATCTGCTTTACTATCAACCTCCCAACTTGGAGAGACAGCCCCTTGAACCTCCTGGCTCGCACAGGTTGCCAATTTGGAAGAGGATGAAAGGGAAGAGGGAGAACCAATGAGAGAGTAGCTGTTAGGCATTTGGACGGGCACATATCACTCTAATTTCCCGGCAGGAAGAAGAATTAACCAAAGTCTCAGACACGCACCGGGAACCAGCATAGGTCCTGAACAAAAATTTGGGACATGCGGTCAGCTCACAGTAAACGAGTTGAAAAATGGGGCTCAGGGGCACAGCAATTCACAAACTGGCCGATTTTAAAGGACAACTATCGTCCAAAAATCTTTTGAGGGAAGGCAACGAGGCGGACTGGAAACCGAGGCAGAATAGCAGGAAACAGATTTCAAGAGGTACGTTGGAATCGCCTTTAAAGCACAGGAAGAGGGGCACAACTTCGACAATGATGCTCTTGGCCAAAAAGGGCGTATTCGTTTTCTCCTGAATATATTCAGGAGAAAACGCATACACCCTTTTTGGACAAGCAAGCAAGCGGGCAATGCAAATATGCACTACAAAAAAGTATCACTTCCCACCGCTCAAAAGGGACATCCACAAAATGTGTAAAAACCAGAAAGGCAAGACAGGCCCTGGAGAACAGGGAGCCTTGTTATGCTGATGGGCGGGATGTAAATTGCCAACTGCCTCTCTGGAGGAGTGCACTGTGTTCCCTAAAACAAGTAAACAACAGAGCTACAGAGCCAAGGGCACTTTCAGTCTAGGGAATATACCTTGGGAAAACTGAAAATCAATAAGACAGAGCCACCCCAAAATTTAGGGCTGCACTGCTTACAAGGACCTCAACTTGGGTACACCTTAAGTATCCCAGGAAATATAAATATGGTTCAAAAAATTGTGGAACTTACATACGATGGAATATCCTTCAGCCATGAAATCAATGTCATAAGACCAGTAGCAGCAAAATGGGTGGATTCAGGTACGATGATTCTAAGTGAAATAAGTCACACAGAAAAAGAAACTTATCATAAGATATCACTTATGAAGATCCTGTAAACATGGCTACACTTGAACTGAGTTAGGAAAGAGAACAGTGTCTCACATTTAAAAAACACTCTTATGCCTGCTTAAGGGGGAAGGAGAGGTGGGGTGATGCATAAAACCAGAGTTTGATATAAGCACAGGTTCCGCTCCAAAAACCAACTATGGAATAGACAAGACCTACACCTTCCTCAGTGAAAGGGACTCAAAACCCCATATTTCCCGCAGAGGAATATATCTGACTAGTAAGAATCTTAAAACCTATGTATTGATATGTCTCCGTAAGGGAATCAAGTGTGTCTAGACTGGCATAAACATGGCAGCGAGAATCAGCTCAAACACACTAGAAAAAGGAATTTCAAAAACAAAACAAAAAAACTGGGAAATTCTTTACAATTCCTTCAGGGTCTCTGTTGAAACCTGGAATGACCCTATCTACAATGACAGCTGAATATGGCATGAGGCTGGACACTTGAGACTGAGACGATTGGTGAGATTGGGTGAGCAAATGCAGACCCATTAAAGCAATAATGCATGGCACCCATTCCATGGGTACCAACTCTCCAGGATGAAGGGAATATTACTACAGCTATAACATGTATGGGAAACCTAGAGAGCACACACTCTGAATACGAAAGGTTTCTAAAACTCAACGAATAGTCCCTCTCCTGGTGCTCCGGTTTGACTTTCAATCTGCTTTACTATCAATCTCCCAAGTTGGAGAGACAGCCCCTTTAACCTCCTGGCTCGCACAGGTTGCCAATTTGGCCGAGGATTAAAGGGAAGACTGAGAACCAATGAGAGAGTAGCGGATAGGCATTAGGACGGGCACATATCCCTCTAACTTCCCAGCAGGGAGAAGAATTAACCAAAGTCTCAGCCCCCCACCGTGAACCAGCATAGATCCCGATCCAAAATTTTGGACTCCCGGTCAGCTCACAAAAAACGAGTTGAAAAATGGAGCTCAAGGGCACAGCAATTCACAAACTGGCAGAGTAATAAAGGACAACTATCGTCCAAAAATCTGTTAAGGGAAGGCAACGAGGCGGACTTGAAAGCGAGGCAAAATAGCAGGAAACAGATTTCAAGAGGTACGTTGGAATCGCCTTTAAAGCACAGGAAGAGGGGCACAACTTCGACAATGATGCACTTGGCCAAAAAGTGCGTATTCGTTTTCTCCTGAATATATTCAGGAGAAAACGCATACGCCCTTTTTGGCCAAGCAAGCAAGCGGGCAATGCAAATCTGCACTACAAAGAAGTATCACTTCCCACCGGTCAAAAGGGACATCCACAAAATGTGTAAAAACCAGAAAGGCAAGAGAGGCCCTGGAGAACAGGGAGCGTTTTTATGCTGATAGGCGGGATGTAAATTGCCAACTGCCTCTCTGGAGGAGTGCATTGTGTTCCCTAAAACAAATAAACAACAGAGCTACAGAGCCATGGGCACTTCCAGTCTAGGGAATATACCTTGGGAAAACTGAAAATCAATAAGACAGAGCCACCCCAAAATTTAGGGCTGCACTGCTTACCATGACCTCAACTTGGGTACACCTTAAATATCCCAGGAAATATAAAAATGGTTCAAAATATTGTGGTACTTACGTACGATGGAATATCCCTCAGCCATGAAATCAATGTCATAAGACCAGTAGCAGCAAAATGGGTGGATTCAGGTACGATGATTCTAAGTGAAATAAGTCACACAGAAAAAGAATCTTATCATAAGATATCACTTATGAAGATCCTGTAAACATTGCTACACTTGAACTGAGTTAGGAAAGAGAGCATTGTCTCACATTTAGAAAACACTCTTATGCCTGCTAAAGGGGGAAGGAGAGGTGGCGTGATGCATAAAACGAGAGTTTGATATAAGCACAGGTACCATTCCAAAAACCAACTATGGAATAGACAAGACCTACACCTTCCTCAGTGAAAGGGACTCAAAACCCCATATTTCCCGCAGAGGAATATATCTGACTAGTAATAAACTTAAAACCTATGTATTGATATATCTCCATAAGGGAATCAAGTGTGTCTAGACTGGCATACACATGGCAGCGAGAATCAGCTCAAACCCACTATAAAAAGGAATTTCAAAAACAAAACAAAAAAACTGTGAAATTCTTTACAATTCCTTCAGGGTCTCTGATGAAACCTGGAATGACCCTATCTACAACGACAGCTGGATGTGGCATAAGGCTGGACACTTGGGTCTCAGAGGATTTGTGAGATTGGGTGAGAAAATGCAGACCCTTTAAATCACAAATGCCTGGCACACATTCCATGGCTCCCAACTCTCCAGGTTGAAGGGAATATTACTACAGCTATAACATGTACTGGAATCCTAGAGAACAGACACACTGTGAATACGAAAGGTTTCTAAAACTCAACGAATAGTCCCTCTCCTGGTGCTCCGGTTTGACTTTCCATCTGCTTTACTATCAAGCTCCCAACTTGGAGAGACAGCCCCTTTAACCTCCTGGTTCGCACAGCTTGCCAATTTGGCAGAGGATGAAAGGGAAGAGGGAGAACCAATGAGAGAGTAGCTGTTAGGCATTTGGACGGGCACATATCATTCTAATTTTCCGACAGGAAGAAGAATTAACAAAAGTCTCAGCCACCCACCGGGAACAAGCATAGTTCCTGAACCAAAATTTTGGACATGCAGTCAGCTCACAAAAAACGAGTTGAAAAATGGAGCTCAGGGGCACAGCAATTAACAAACTGGCTGAGTAATAAAGGACAACTATCGTCCAAAAATCAGTTGAGGGAAGGCAACGAGGCGGACATGAAAGCGAGGCAGAATAGCAGGAAACAGATTTCAAGTGGTACGTTGGAATCCCGTTTAAAGCGCAGGAAGAGGGGCTAAATTTCAAAAATGATGCACTTGGCCAAAAAGAGCATATGCGTTTTCTCATGAATATATTCAGGAGAAAACGCATATGCCCTTTTTGGCCAAGCAAGCAGGCGGGCAATGCAAATTTGCAATACAAGGAAGTATCACTTCCCACAGGTCTAAAAGGGACATCCACAAAATGTGTAAAAACCAGAAAGGCAAGACAGGACCTGGAGAACAGGGAGACTTGTTATGTTGATGGGCGGGATGTAAATTGCCAACTGCCTCTCTGGAGGAGTGCATTGTGTTCCCTAAAACAAGTAAACAACAGAGCTACAGAGCCAAGGGCACTTCCAGTCTAGGGAATATACCTTGGGAAAACTGAAAATCAATAAGTCAGAGCCACCCCAAAATTTAGAGCTGCACTGCTTACAAGGACCTCAACTTGGGTACAACTTAAATATTCCAGGAAATATGAAAATGGTTCAAAAAATTATGGTACTAATGTACGATGGAATATCACTCAGCCATGAAGTCAATCTCATAAGACCAGTAGCAGCAAAATGAGTATATTCAGGTACGATGATTCTATGTGATATAAGTCACACAGAAAAAGAAACTTATCATAAGATATCACTTATGAAGATCCTGTAAACATGGCTACACTTGAACTGAGTTAGGAAAGAGAACAGTGTCTCACATTTAGAAAACACTCTTATGCCTGCTTAAGGGGGAAGGTGAGGTGGGGTGATGCATAAAACCGCAGTTTGATATAAGCACAGGTACTGTTCCAAAAACGAACTATAGAATAGACAAGAGCTACACCTTCCTCAGTAAAAGGGACTGAAAACCCATATTTCATGCAGAGGAATATATCTGACTAGTAAGAATCTTAAAACCTATGTATTGATATGTCTCCGTAAGGGAATCAAGTGTGTCTAAACTTGCATAAACATGGCAGCGAAAACAAGCTCAAACCCACTATAAAAAGGAATTTCAAAAACAAAACAAAAGAAAAATGGAAATTCTTCACAATTCCTTCAGAGTCTCTGATGAAACCTGAACTGACCCTATCTACAACGAGAGATGGATGTGGCATAAGGCTGGACACTTGGGACTGAGAGGATTGGTGAGATTCGGTGAGCAAATGCAGACCCTTTAAAGCAATATTGAATGGCACGCATTCCATGGGTCCCAACTCTCCAGCTTGAAAGGAATATTAATACAGATATAACATGTAAGGGAAAAATAGAGAATGGACACACTGTGAATATGAAAGGTTTCTAAAACTCAACGAATAGTCCCTCTCCTGGTGCTCCGGTTTGTTTTTCCAAGTGGTTTTCTATCAATCTTCCAACTTGGAGAGACAGCTCCTTTAACCTCCTGGTTCTCACAGGTTGCCAATTTGGCAGAGGATGAAAGGGAAGAGGGAGAACCAATGAGAGAGTAGCTGTTAGGCATTTGGACGGGCAAATGTCAATCTAATTTCCCAGCAAGAAGAAGAATTAACCAAAGTCTCAGCGCCCCATCGGAAACCAGTATAGGTCCTGAACCAAAATTTTGGACTTGCGGTCAGACCACAAACAACGAGTTGAAAAATGGAGCTCAGGGGCACAGCAATTCACAAACTGGCCGAGTAATAAAGGACAACTCTCGTACAAAAATCTGGTGAGGGAAGGCAACGAGGCGGACATGAAAGCGAGGCAGAATAGCAGGAAATAGATTTCAAGAGGTACGTTGGAATCGCGTTTGAAGCACAGAAAGAGGGGCAAAATTTCAAAAATGATGCACTTGGCCAAATAGAGCGTATGTGTTTTCTCATGAATATATTCAGGAGAAAACGCTTACACCCTTTTTGGCCAAGCTGGCAGGCGGGCAATTAAAATCTGCACTACAAAGAAGTATCACTTTCCACAGGTCTAAAAGGGACATCCACAAAATGTGTAAAAACCAGAAAGGCAAAACAGGCCCTGGAGAACAGGGAGTCTTGTTATGCTGCTGGGCGGGATGTAAATTGCCACCTGCCTCTCTGGAGGAGTGCATTGTGTTCCCTAAAACAAGTAAACAACAGAGCTACAGAGCCAAGGGCACTTCCAGTCTAGGGAATATACCTTGGGAAACCTGAAATTCAATAAGACAGAGCCACCCCAAAATTAGGGCTGCACTGCTTACAAAAACCTCAACTTGGGTACACCTTAAATATCCGAGGAAATATAAAAATGGTTCAAAAAATTGTGGTACTTACGTACGATGGAATATCCCTCAGCCATGCAATCAATGGCATAAGACCAGTAGCAGCAAAATGAGTGGATGGAGGTATGGTGCTTCTAAGTGAAATAAGTCACACAGAAAAAGAAACTTATATTAAGATATCACTTATGAAGATCCTGTAAACATGGCTACACTTGAAATCAGTTAGGAAAGAGATCAGTGTCTCACCTTTGGAAAACACTCTTATGCCTGCTTAAGGGGGAAGGAGAGGTGGGGTGATGCATAAAACCAGAGTTTGATATAAGCACAGGTACCGTTCCAAAAACAAACTATGGTATAGACAAGACCTACACCTTCCTCAGTGAAAGGGACTTGAGGCATCTGTGAGTAACCGTGAGCATAGCCCCAGGCCAGCTGCTGTTGAACTTTTCCCACCCTTCCCAGGTAAAACACCTGAATATGTACAAGGGCTTGAAAGCCTAGAGGAAGGGCCGTGGAGCCACAACAGCGACAGCACGCAGGCCAACTTGATGCCTGCAGGCCAGCCATGATGGTCCTGGCCTTGGGCGCTCTTCTGAAAGCTTTCCATTGCCCTGCCTGAGATACCCCTCCTGTCCCGGCCCCCACTGATTTTTTCCTTTCACTTCTGTCCGGAGAGAAATTCCAGCGGAAGGTATGGGTGCCACATCCTCTTCTTTACACGTGGCATCCTGGCAACTCCTGCAGAAAGTCCAGCAGAGACCCACTCACACCGGGCCACCCACAAAGCCGTGGCCCCACATTCCCTCCCACCAGCACAGCCCCGAGACTGCTGACGGGGCAGAGAATATGGAGTCAGGCACAGCATCTGGGGCTATTGCTGCCTGCAGTGCTGTTTATATTGACCTCAACCCAGGCACACCTGGGGAGGGCCGGCCGGCAGGGTCAGGCTACCCAGGTCAGCTATTCCTCAGCCCTCAGGGAACCACATTGTTGAAAATGGACCTCGCTAAGGCAGAATAGAAGCCAAGGAATAAAAGGACACAATGCCACTTGCAGCACCGTAGGTGTGTCTAGAGGTAATCACGTGAATTGTAGTAAGTCAGAAAGTGAAAGACACATATCATATCATATCTCTTATAGGTGTGACCGAAAAATGGATACCAGGGCAGATATTTCCACGGAGAAGGGCAATCACAGATTCATTCAACAAACTTATGGTTCACCAAAGGAAAGGTGTGAGGATTGGTTTCATTATGATATTGGGGTTAACAGACATATACAAACACAGGTGACATATATAATCACCAAAGACCTATAGAATACCAAGAGAAGACTACTCAACATTCTGTCATAAGGTACATGGGAAAAGGATCCCAGGAAGAACAGACATATGTATATGTGTAAAAGAACCACATCTTCCACACCTACAACAAGCCAAACATTGTAATCAAATTTGCTGTAATAAAAAATAAAAAATTAAATTAAAAACACGAACAAGAAGTAGTGAGACAAACATGAGGGGCTTTCTCCTGGCACATTGCATTCTAAATTCCAATCTAGAACACAACTTCCTTTGAGGCTCTGTTGCCCCAGTAACCAGATTTGGTAAGGGAGAACTGCTGCCACCTTGTGGCCGTTTCACACAACAGCAGCTTTAAGCCCAGCGCTAATGGTCAATTGATATTCAAAATCATTGCAGGCCTGTAAATGACACCTGCCCTGAAAACAAATCCTGGGTTCATATATCGACCAAAAAATTCAAAGGACGTCCATATTTCAAAACGACAGTTTCAAAAGGCATATTTTACACACATTAGTGTTCTGCTTCTTTTTCTTTCTTTCTTTTTTTGTTAAAAAAACGGGAATGGCAAAAAGCATCCCTCAGAATGGGCGACAATATTTGCAAACGAATCAATGGACAAAGGTTTAATCTCCAATATATATAAAGAGCTCATGCAGCTTAATATTAAAACAACAAACAACCCAATACAAAAATGGGCAGAAGATCTAAAGAGACGTTTCTTCAAAGAAGACACAGAGATGGCCAAGACACACATGAAAAGCTGCTCAACATCACTAATTATTAGAGAAATGCAAATCAAAACTACAATGAGGTATCACCTCACACCTGTTAGAATCGGCATCATCAGAAAATCTACAAACAACGAATTCTGGGGAGGGTGTGGACAAAAGGATCCCTCTTCCACTAGTGGTGGAAACGTAAATTGATACAGTCACGATGGAGAACAGTATGGAGTTGCCTTAAAAAAACTAGAAATAGAATTACCATATGATCCAGCAATCCCACTTCTGGGCATATACCCAGAGAAAACCATAAATCAAAAAGGCACATTCACCACAATGCTCATTTCAGCACTATTTACGATAGCCAGGTAATGGAAGCAACCTAAATACCCACAGACAGACAAATGGATAAAGATGTGGTACATATATAAAATGGAGTATTACTCAGCCATAAGAAGGAATGAAACTGGGTCCTTTGTAGAGACGTCGATGGATCTAGAGACTGTCATACAGAATGAAGTAAGTCAGAAAGAGACAAACATATATTGTATATTAATGCATATACGTGGAACCTAGAAAAATGGAACAGATGGACTGGTTTGCAGGGAAGAAATAGAGACACAGAGGTAGAGAACACACGTATGGACACCAAGTGTGGGAAGCCATGGGGAGGTGGTGTTGGGATGAGTTGGGAGATTGGGAATGACCTGTATACATGTATATGCATAAAATACATAACTAATAATAACCTGCTGTATAAAAAAATAAATAAAATAAAATTGCAAAATTTTAAAAAATAAAATTTAAAAATAAAACAGAAAAAAGTTCTTCCCTTCACACAGATGTATTTATATGAATGAATTATTTCCATGCTTATATCTATAAATACATAAAAGAGGAATAAAATCTAACTTGAACCAAAAAAGAAAAAAAAAAACCTGAACCCACGAGTTAGACAGAGGAAAACCCTATCAGGGCACTTGCTCCAGTGGTAAACAATTCTGAAATTGGTCAGAGGTGGGGAATCATCACCGATAGAGCCAGCAGCCCACTCCTACGCAAGGAGCGTCCTCATTTCAAAGCTGGGGGCCATGCCGAGGCATCTGTGAGTAACGGTGAGCTGAGCCCCAGGCCAGCTGCTGTTGAACTTTTCCCACCCTTTCCAGGTAAAACACCTGAATATGTACAAGAACTTGCAAGCTTAGAGGAGGGGCTGTGGAGCCACACCAGCGACAGCACACAGGCCGACTTGGTGCCTGCAGGCCAGTCAGGATGGTCCTGGCCCCAGATGCTCTTCTGGAAGCTTTCCATTTCCCCTGAGATACCCCTCCTGCCACGGCCCCCACTGCTTTTTTATTTCCTCACCTCTGCCTGGGGAGAAATTCCAGCGGCAGGTATCGGTGACACATCCTCTTCTTTAGCTGGTGGCAGCCTGGCAACTCCTGCAGAAAGTCCAGCAGAGCCCCACTCACTCTGGGCCACCCACAAAGCCACGGCCCCTCACTCCCTCCCACCAGCACAGCCCCGGCACTGCCTACGGGGCAGAGAATATGGCGTCAGTCACAGCTACAAGGGCTGTCGCTCACTGGAGAGCTGTTTATATTGCCCTCAACCCAGGCACACCTGTGGAGGGCTGGCAGGCAGTTTCAGGCTACCAAAATCAGCCAATCCTCACCCCTCAGGGGCTCACAGTTGCAGAAAATGAAACTTGCTAAACGGGCCAGGCCCTAGGAACAGGTGTGGGCTCTTGAGAGTCAGGATAGACAAGGGGCTGCAGCTGCGGCTTGTTTTCTTATCATTTTATCTGGTCCATGAGTGGAAAACAACTTCAAGAAGACACTATCCTAATGAGAGGAACCCAGGAGTCAGGGAGAGGAGTGATGGTGGGTGGAGACAGAGGCCTGGTGCCCTGGCTGCAGTGGAAGAGTCTGGAAGACCAGGCAGAAAGAGCCTGCAGAGAGTGATAGCCATGGTCACAGACCTGTCAGAGCTGCTTTTTGTTAGTTCAAGTCCTGCTCTGAGGTATTCTGTGTCAACTGTGAGCGACAGGTGAGCTGGGGGTTCTCTGCAAGGTGGGCTATGTGCACAGTTCCTGTGTGTCCAGCCCTGCTGGGGTACCTGCCCAGGGGAGCTCCGTATCCTGGGAAGGGCCTGAGTAGGAGAGCCCCATGGGCTTCTGGGTAGCTGCAGAGGTGAGCTCCATACCCTGGGAGGGACTTGACCACGAGAGCCCCGTGGGCTGTGGGGTAGGGGTGCAGCCCACGTGAGCTCCATATCCTGGGATGGGCCTGACCACGAGAGCCCCATGGGCTGCTGGAGACTTTGTAAAGGATATCAGGACAGTCAGTGAAGCCACCGAGGATATACATCCAGTAGCTCCTATTTCCTACTCCCTGCTGGTCATTCTACCTTCCACCAGGCCATGGCATTCTGTATTAGACTTCAATGATGCCTTCTTCTGTATTCCATTCATCTCAGAGTCACAAGAATTTTTGGCTTGTGAGTGGCAGGACACAACATGCAACAAAAGCAATAATGCTGGGCCGTCCTGCCCCAATGGTTCAAAAATCCCCACACCATCATTGGGGAAATGTCCGCTAAAGACCTAAAAGTTCAACCTCTGTAAAAGGGAACCCTCCTTCAATATGCAGATGACATTCTGATCGCCAGGCCTACTAAAGACGCCTCTGAACTACCTAGCCAAGAAAGGATAGAAGGTGTCCAAGAAAAACGCTCAAATATCCCAGGCTAAGGTGACATGCCTGGGCTTCATTCTCACAGATATTCGGAGAAACACATCCCAGGATAGGGAAGAAGCCATTTGCAGCCTTACCTCTTCTAAAACTAGAAGATAGCTTAGGGGTTCCTGGGGAGGCCAAGGTTTTCTGCATCTGGATCCCTAACTACAGTGTCATAGCTGGGCCTCTACATGAAACACTGACACGAAAAGATGATGATCCTTTTGAATAGAATCCAGAAGCAGCCTTTCAAGAATGGAAAGAGCAGTCAATACAGACCCTTGCCCAGGAACTGCCTAATTTAGCTAAACCCTTTGACCTTTACATACCCGGTCAAAGGTTAATCGCCCTTGGAGCCTTAGTGCAAAAACTGGGACCACTTGAAATGGAGCACCACAAGAATGCCCTTCAGGTATGATAAACTATGGTCACCAAGGGCTTTGCCCACCGACTCATCAGGCCAGGATACTGGGGTATCTAAAAAGCTGGAAATCAGCAGCCCGCAAGGCCAGCTCCCTCCTAAGGGAAAAGGACCCCACGTGGTGATCCTAACCACCCATCATGCCCTGAAGTTGCAGGGGTCGCTCTGTGGACACACTGACCTCGAGTGAGGAGGCCCTCCAACTCCAACCTCCAGAGAGATAAACGGGGGCAACGGGCCCCCAAGATGACTCGTGTGACCATCACTTGACCTGGAGTTTCTCTCAGAAAACGACAAGACTGTGCCCCGAAAGAGCAGACTACTGCTTGCAGGAATTACTGCACCCAGAGGGGAGCTAATAAGCTTGGTGGGGGAAACGTATATCACGCTTTCACCATAGAAAACCCTACAGACACCGCGGTGATGGTGGCCAATATGACCGGCTGGACTGCTGGCTACTTCTAAAGGCCATTGACTCAGTGGACGTCATGGTCCTGGATCACCACTGACCCTGGACTGTCTGGGAGTTGCGCGGGCAGGGCTCTGACACATGGTGCTGTTTGTACATTAATTCAGGGACCTAATTAAAGAAAGCACAGACTACTGGTCAGAGCATCTAGTCTGGCAAAAACTGTCACCCTAAGGTCGCCGAACATATGTGGGGTGGGCTGAAACCTGTCACCACAGCATCTCTGTGCCTCTCTTTCCTGGACCCTTAAAGGTCATTAGAATCTGTAACACTTCCAATGCTGGTGCTCAGGCGGACGAGAAGTGAGGCAGGAGGCCTTGGGACAATCAACCTCACCAGGAGGCTGGTGGGGAGACGTTTTGCCCCTCCCCCCATGTATCAGGGCTCCCACCACAGCATGAAGCAGTTACAAAAGAGGGGTCTGCACCCTCAACACCCCAAGAATAAGGAACGGAACAAAAAGCAGAGGAGGTGTTCGTCTCCGGCAACGTTCATTAAAAATTGCTGGGAGATATAAAGAGAATCTGGGCAATTAAATAAAGTCTAACCTGTTTTTCCTTTGTGCTTTGTCTAATTTCACGTGCTCCTAGGGTTCCGCATGCAGAGGTCCCACACCCGGCACTTCAGACCCGATTTCCTAGTGCAGAATGGCTGGGTCGACACCTCAGCTAGCGGGGTCCCATGCAGACTCCGTGGCATAGAGCCTGAGCTGCAGCCAACGCAGCCCTCCAGAGCTCCATCCCCTCCCTCCCACTGACGCTGCCGGGGACCCTACACAGCAGCCCAGCCCACAGCCCATGGGGGAGTGCACGCTCTCACCTCTCCATTCTGTTTTCAAAATACTGTTTCCTTTGCTTCTGAACCAAACTCAGTCTTGATCTGTTGGCTCCAATGACACTGGGCACGGGGACTCCTGTTGGGGTCCACTCTGGAGGATCAGTAACAGAAATTGAGAACATTGTAACTTCAATGAACAGATGTGTGAGCCAAACTGTAGTTAACATAGAGCAGTGTATAATGCTCGGGTAAAATAAGATGTTTCTAAGACTTACATTTGATATTTCCATCACTTTCCTATAAGCAAGTTCAGTGAAGACGTCTGTCTTATTTGTCAGGTCAACATTAGAGAAATGAAGTGATTTATTTCCATGGATGTACATCGAATACTCTTGGCTGAAGCTTCAATCTTGTTTTCAATGCTTTTCCATTGAAAATGATACCTCTCTTTCAGCTCCCCCATTTCTGAGAAGTATAAAATCTTATAATTTATTATTACCAAAGGGGAAAGGTAGGAGAAGGGATAAATTAACAGTTTGGGATTAACACATACACACTGCTATGTATAAAAGAGATCATCAACAAGGAACTACTGTATAGCACAGGGAACTACACTGAATATTTTGCAATAACCTATAAGGGGAAATAATCTGAAAAAGAATAGATATTTTTATTGACATCATCTATCAATGACAGATAAAATGTAACCTAAGCAAGGCCGATGGTGAGCGCTTCTGACCCTGAAGATTTCAGTCATCTAAAGTTTGGGCTATGCCTATTTCCCAAGGCCCTTAAAGGACATACGTGTAACCGTAGCTTAAAAATTCCCCAGTTTGGGGTTCGGGGAGGCACTGATTTGGAAAAATCCCTGGTGTTCTCCTTACATGCACGGGACCCTTCCTACAGCTAAAACATGCCTGTCACACCTAGAGGATGGTACACCGTTTGATCGGAAAGAGTTTGGAAAAGGCACCTCATCTCCTCATAGCCTGGTGCTCGGGTTCAACCCTCCAGCATCTTTCCTAACAATCTCCTCACTTGGGGATATCAGCACCGTCAAGATCCTGTTGCACACAGTTTGGAATTTGTCCAGAGGATGAAGCGGAAGGATGAGAAAAATTTAGAGACAAGTCTTAGGTGTTCGGACAGGCACATGCCACTCTAATTACCAATCCAGAAGACAAATTCATCAAAGGCTAGAATTGCCCACGGAAACAGAATAGGGCTAGAGGAAATCCCGCTGTTTTGTGTCCAGTTTCCAAAAACACAAGTTGAAAAATGGAACTCAGGGGCACTAAAATTCATGAAACTGCAGAGTTGAAAATATCTATCATCGAAAAATGTCTTGAGGTAAGTCACAGAAAAGGACTTGTAAGCAAGGGAGAGTGGCAGGAAACAGATTTGAAGAGGTAGAAAGGACTCCCCATTAAAGCACAAGAAAAGGGGCTGAACATCGCCAATGATGCAGTTGGCCAAAAAGGGTGTATGCATTTTTTCTGAATATATTCAAGTAAAGGCCATACACACTTTTTATCCAACCAAACAGGTGGGCACTGGAAATCAATATCACAAAATGTATCACTTCACATCAGTCAGAAGGGCCATCCACATAAAGTGTAAACACCAGAAATGCAGGACAGGGCGAGGAGAAAAGGGAGCCCTGTGAGGCTGATAGTGGAAATGTAATTTGCCAACGGCCACTCTGGAGAAGTGTATTGTGTTTGTTAAAACATCTAAAAAATGAGCTACAGAGCATAGGGCACTTGCACTCATGGGCGTGTACCTTGGGAAAAACAAAAATCGACAGAAAACAGGCACCCGAACGTTTACCACCTCTCTGTTAAAAAGGGCCTCAACTTGGATATAACCTAAATGTCCCTGGAAGGATAAAATGGATAAAAGAGATGGGGTACTTATGTAGAGTGGAATATTACTCATCCAGAAATCAATGAAATAAGGCCAGTTGTAACAACTCTGGAGGAGTTACATACGATCATTCTAAGTGACATATGTCAGAAAGAAAAAGACACATATCATAAGATGTCACTTAAAGGTGGAATCAAAAATGGCTACACATGAAATAAATTACAAAACAGAAACATAGTCAAATATGTAGAAAATAGACATAAGGCTGCTAAATGGGAAAGGTGGGGAATGGTGAGGTATTATCCAGGAGGTTGAAATTAGCAAAGATACCATTCCAAGTACCAAATTGAATAACTGACAAGGCCTACACGGTACCTCAAAGAACTGCACTCAGCCCACTCAAGTCACTGGAAAATAATACATATGACTGGTAAGCATCTGAAAAAGAAGTTATTGTTGTCTCACAGTACATGAATCAAGTGGATGTACAGCAGCAAAAAACAGAGCTTTGAAAATCAGCTGTAACCAATATAAAAATAAATTTAAAACTATTTATAAAAACAGTGAGACAGACAAAAATTCTTACAACTTTTGTTGAAGGGCTACGATGTAACATGGATTGAACACATGTAGACCCACAGCAGGATGATTATATAAGGCTGGAAGCTATTCACGCTAAGAGATGTTAGAGAGGCTGGGTGAGGAAATGCAGACCTTTTAAAGTAATACTGCCTGGTACCCATTCCATGGGTCCCAAATCTGCAGGTTCAAGGGAATCTTCTGACAGCGAAAACATGCCTGGGAAACCGAGATGAATGTACACCGTGTGCTCAGGAAAGGTGTCTAAAATACACCTCATTTTTGATCTCCTGGTGCTGGGGTTCGCCATTCCAGCCACATTACTAACAATCTCCCCACTTGGAGAATCAGCACCTTTAACCTCCTGTTTCACACAGTTTGCAATTTGTGCAGAGGATAAATTGGAAGCGGGGGAACCAATGAGAGATTAGCTGTAGGACTTTTGACAGGCACATGTCACTCTAATTTCCCATTAGAAAGAAGAATTAACCAAAGGCTCAGCCTGCCTCCCCAGAACCAGAATAGGGCCAGAAGTAATCCAATGGTTTGGCGGCCAGCTCACAAAAAATGCGAGCTGCAAAATGGAGCTCAGGAGCAGACAATTCAAAGACCTGCAAAGATATAAATGATAACCAACGTCCAAAAATATATTCAGGTAAGGTAACGAAGAGGATCTGAATGAGAGGCAGAATTGCAGGAAACAGATTTCAAAAGGTAGATTGTACTCACATTTAAAGCATATGAAAAGCAGCAGAATTTCTAAAATGATGTGGTTGGGCAAAAGGGTGTATGCGTTTTTTTCGTGAATATCTTCAGGAAAAAAACACATGCAGAGTTTTTGGCCAACCAAGCAAGAGGGAAATGCAAATCCGCACAACAAAGAAGTCTCAATTTCCACTGCTCAGAAAGGCCATCCAAAAAATGTGTACAAACCAGAAATGCAGGAGAGGCCATGGAAAACAGGGAGCCTAGTCACGCTGATGGGTGGGGTATAAATATCCAAGAGCCACTCTGAAGAAGTGTATGCTGCTTTTAAAACATCTAAAATACAAAGCCCCGGAGCAAGGGGACTTCAACTCATGGACATATAACTTGGGAAGACTAAATGTCAATAAGACACAGGCACCCCAAAGTTTAGGGCTGCTCTGCATACAAGAACCTCAACTTTGGTACACCTAAAATATCCCAGGAAAAAGAGAAATGCATAAAGAACTTGTGGTAATTTTGTACAACGGAATATCACTCAGACGTGAAATCAATGTATATAAGGCCAGTAGCAGCATAAAGAGTGGATTTAGGTATGATGACTTTAAGGGAAATTAGTCACACAGAAAAAGAATCATCATAAGATATCACTTATAGAGGGAATGTCAATATCACAACACATGAACTGAATTAGGAAAGAGAACAGAGTCTCACATTTAGCAAAAATCTCTTATGCCTGCTTCAGGGGAAAGGAGAGGTGGGGTGATGCATAAAACCAGAGTTTGATATTAGCACAGGTACCATTCCATAAACCAAATACAGAATAGACAAGACCTACACCTTCCTCAGTGAACGGGACTCAACACCCCTATGCCCCACAGAGGAATATATCTGACTACTAAGAATCTTAAAACCTATGTATTGATATGTCTCCGTAAGGGAATCAAGTGTGTCTAGACTGGCATAAACACGTCAGTGAAAATCAGCTCAACCCCATTATAAAAATGAATTTCAAAAAAAACCCAAAAAACAGCGAAATTCTTACACAATTCCTTCAGGGTTTCTGATGAAACCTGGAATGACCCTATCTGCAAAGACAGCTGGATGAGACATAAGGCTGGACACTTGGGACTGAGAGGACTGGTGAGATTGGGAGAGAAAATGCAGACCTTTTAAAGTAGTAATGCATGCCACCATTCCATGTGTCCCAAATCTCCAGGTAGAAGGGTATATCACTACAATTATAACATGTATGGGAAACCTAGAAAATGGACACCCTGTGATGGCGAAAGGTTTCTAAAACTCTCCTAATTTTTCCTCTCCTTGTGCTCCACTTTGGCATTCCAACTGCTTTACTATTAATCTCCCAACTTAGGAGAGTCAGCCCCTATAACCTCCTGGTTCGCACAGTTTGCTAATTGTGCAGAGGATGAAAGGGAAGAGAGAGAACCAATCAGAGAATAGATGTAGGCATTTGGACGGTCACGTGTCACTCCAAGTTCCCGGCAGGAGGAAGAATTAACCAAAGCCTCAACCACCCACAGGGAACCAATATAGCGACCCCTGGAACCAGTATAGGTCCTGAAGCAAAATTCTGGATTTGCGGCCAGCTCACAAAGATGGGATTTGAAAATTGGAGCTCAGGGGCACAGCAAATCACAAACCTGCAGACTTATAAAGGACTACTCTCTTCCAAAAATCTGTTGAGGGAAGGCAATGAAGTGGACTTGAAAATGAGGCAGAATTGCACAAAACATATTTCAAGAGGTAAATTGGAATCACCTTTAAAGCACAGGAAAAGCATCCCAACTTGGACAGAGATGCACTTGGCCAAAAAGGGCGTATGCCTTTTCTCCTGAATATATTCAGAAGAAAACGCATACGCCCTTTTTGGCCAATCAAGCAAGCGCACAATACAAATCCACACTACAAAGAATTGTCACTTACCACCGGTCAAAAGGGACATCCGAATATCTGTAAAAACCAGAAAGGCAAGAGAGAGATGGCAAGGGCATGAAGCAATGTGATCCCAATGGTCATGGAGGATTGTGATGACAAGCGCATGGAGAATTGTGATGACAAGATTATGTACCATTTTGTTGACAAAGGCAAGGAGCATTATGATGATAAGGTTCATGGAGCACTGTGATGACAAGCATCACGGAGCATAGTGATTACAGGGGTCATGGAGCATTGGGATGACAAGCGCATGGATCATTGTGATGACAATGGTCATGGAGCACTTTAGTGAAAAGAGTCCCGGATCACTGTGTTGTCAGGGTTCATGGAGCGTTGTGATGACAGTGGTCATGGAGCATTGTGATGACAGGTGTCATGGCGCATTGTGATGAGAAGGTCATGGAGCATTGGGCTGAAAATGTCCATGGAGTACTGTGATGACAGGGGTCATGGAGCATTGTGATGACAAGGTACTGGAGCACTGTGATGAGAAGACCATGGAGCCTTGTGATGACAAGTCTCATGGAGCATTCTGATGAAAAGTGCCATGGAGCATTGTGATTACAGGGGTCTTGGAGCATTGTGATGACAAGGGCATGGAGCATTGGGATGAGAAGGCCATGGAGCGTTCTGATGACATGCATCATGGAGCTTTGTGATGACAAGGGCA
The DNA here is from genome assembly GCF_949752795.1 of Hyperoodon ampullatus. Lineage (NCBI taxonomy): Eukaryota > Metazoa > Chordata > Mammalia > Artiodactyla > Ziphiidae > Hyperoodon > Hyperoodon ampullatus. The sequence goes on along the minus strand of NW_027640380.1, from coordinate 305,126 downwards.
TGGAGCATTGTGATTACAGCGGTCTTGGAGCACTGTGATGAAAAGGGCATGGATCATTGTGATGAAAAAGGCATGGAGCCTTGTCATGACAGGGTTCAAGGAGCAAACTGACAACAAGTGTCAGGGAGCATTGTGATGACAAGGGTATTGAGTATTGTGATGACAAAGGTCATGGAGCATTGTGATGAGAAGACCATGGATAATTGTGATGACGAGCGTCATGGGGCGTTGTGATGATAAGTGTTATGGAACATATTGATCTCAAGGATTTGGAGCATTGTGATGACAGAGGTCATGGAGCATTTTGGTTTCATTGTGATGACAATAGCCTGAAGCATTATGATGATGGGCATGGTGCATTGTGATGACAGGGTTCATGGAGCATTTAGATGAAAAGGGGCATGGAGCATTGCGATTACAGGAGTCTTGGAGCATTGTGATGACAAAGGCATGGAACATCGTGAATGAGAAGGCCATGGAGCATTCTGTTGACATGCGTCATGGAGCTTTGTGATGACAAGGGCATGGAGCATTGTGATTACAGGGGTCTTGGAGCATTGTGATGACAAGGGTCATGGAGACTTGTGATGACAAGGCTGTGGAACATTGTGATGGCAGGTGTCATGGAGCATTGTTATGACAGGGGTAATGGAGCATTGTGATGACAAGGGCATGGAGCATTGGTCTGAAAAGTTTCATGGATTATTGTGATGAGAGGGGGCAAGGAGCATTGTGATGACAAGGGCATGGAACACTGTGATACATGGGTCATGGAGGATTGTAATGAGAAGCGCATGGAGCATTGTGATAAGAATGGCATCGAGCATTGTGATGAAAAGCTTCAGGGAGCCTGTGATGACAAGGGCATGGAACAATGTGATGAGAGGGTTCATGGAGCATTGTGATGACAATGGCATGCAGCATTGTGATGACAAGGGTCATTGAGCTTTGTGATGACAAAGGTCATGGAGCATTTTGATGACAAGGGTGTGGTGCATTCTGTTGTGAAGGGCAGGGAGCATTGTGATGACAGGGGTTATGGAACACTGTGATGTCAGGGGAATGGAGCATTGTGATGATAAAGGCATGTAGCATTGTTGTGACAAGGGTCATGGAATATTGTGATGACAGGGGTGAGGGAGTATTGTGTTGACTAGTGATGGAACATTGTGATATCAGTGGTGAGAGAGCATTTTGATGAGAAGTGCATGGAGCAGTGTGATGACAAGGTTTATGGAGCATTGTGATGACAAAGATGTGGAGCATTGTGATGACAAGCGCATGGCACATTGTGATGCCATGGGTCATGGAGTATTGTGCTAACAAGGCATTGAGCATTGGGATGACAAGGGTCACCGAGCATTGTGATGAAATGTTCATGGAGCGCTGTGGTGACAAAGGTCACAGAGCCTTGTGATGATGAGGGCATGGACCATTGTGATGACAAAGGTCATGAAGCATTGTGATGACTGGAGTCACGGAGCATTGTGATGACAGGGGTCATAGAGCATTGTGATGAAAGGGCATGGAGCATTGTGATGACAGGGGCATGTTGCATTGGTTTGACAAGTTTCAGGGATTATTGTGATGACAGTGGGCATGGCGCATTGTGATGACAAGGGCATGGAGGATTGTGATGACAAGGTTCATGGAGCATTCTGATGACAAGCTTGTGGAGTATTTTGATGACAATGACATGGAGCATTTTGATGAAAGTGGCATGGGGCATTGTGATGAAAAAGACAAGGAGCCTTTTCATGACAGTTTTCAGGGAGCTTTCTGACGACAAGTGTCAGGGAGCATTGTGATGACAAAGGTCATGGAGAATTGTGACGACAAGAGCATGGAGTATTGTGATGACAAGCACATGGAGCTTGCTATGATGGGGTCATGGAGCATTGCGATGACAAGTGCATAGAGAATTGTGAAGACAAAGCATGTAACACTGTGATGAGAAGTGTCATGGAGCATATTGATGCCAAGATCGTGGAGAATTGTGATGACAGGGGACATGGAGCATTGTGATGACCAGGGCATGGAGCATTGCGATGGCAAGATCGTGGAGCATTGTGATGAGAAGACCATGGATAATTGTGATGACGAGGGTCATGGAGCACTGTAATGACAAGGGGTATAGAGCATTGTGATGACAGTGGTCATGGAGCATTGTGATGACCGGGGACATGGAGCATTGTGATGCCCAAGGCATGGAGCACTGTGATGGCAAGACCGTGGAGCATTGTGATGAGAAGACCATGGATAATTGTGATGAGGAGCGTCATGGAGCACTGTAATGACAAGTGGTATGGAGCCTTGTGATGACAGGGGTCATGGAGCATTGTTATGACAGTGGTCATGGAGCATTGTGATGACAAGGGTCATGGAGCATTTTGATGACAAGGGCGTGGAGCATTGTGATGAGAAGACCATGGACAATTGTGATTACGAGTGTCATGGAGCACTGTAATGACAAGCAGTATGGAGCATTGTGATGACAGGGGTCATGGAGCATTGTGATGACTGGTGACATGGAGCATTGTGATGACCAGGGCATGGAGCATTGTGATGGCAAGACCGTGGAGCACTGTGATGAGAAGACCATGGATAATTGTGATGACGAACATCATGGAGCACTGTAATGACAAAGTGCATGGAGCATAGTGATGACAGGTGTCATGGAGCATTGTGATGACAGGGGTCATGGATCATTGAGATGACAAGGGTCACGGAGCATTCTGATGACAAGCTTGTGGAGTATTGTGATGACAATGGCATGAAGCATTGTGATGAAAAGGGCATGGATCATTGTGATGAAAAAGGCATGGAGACTTGTCATGACAGGGTTCAATGAGCATACTGATGACAAGTGTCAGGGAGCATTGTGATGACATGGGCATGGAGAATTGTGATTACAGGGGTCTTGGAGCATTGTGATGACAAGGGTCATGGAGTCTTGTGATGACAAGGCCGTAGAACATCGTGATTGCAGGGGTCATGGAGAATTGTTATGACAGGTGTAATGGAGCATTGTGATGACAAGGGCATGGAGCAGTGGTCTGAAAAGTTTCATGGATTATTGTGATGAGAGTGAGCATGGAGCATTGTGATGACAAGGGCACGGAACACAGTGATACATGTGTCATGGAGGATTGCAATGACAAGGGCATGGAGCATTGTGATGACAAGCGTCATGGAGCTTTGTGATGACAACGGCATGGAGCAATGTGATGAGAGGTTTCATGGAGCTTTGTGATGACAATGGCATGGAGCATTGTGATTCCAAGGGTCATGGAGCTTTGTGATGACATAGGCCATGGAGCATTTTGATGACAAGGGCATGGTGCATTGTGATGAGAAGGGCAGGGAGCATTGTGATGACAGGGTCATGGAGCAATTGGATGAAAAGGGTCATGGAACATTTTGATGACAGTGTTTATGGAACATTGTGATGTTAGGGGTCATGGAGCATTGTGATGAAAAGGGTCATGGAGCATTGTGATGACAGGGGTTATGGAACATTGTGATGTCAGGGGTCATGGAGAATTGTGATGATAAGAGCATGTAGCATTGTTGTGACAAGGGTCATGGAACATTGGGATGACAGGGTGGAGGGAGTATTGTGTTGACTAGTGATGGGAAATTGTGATATCAGTGGTGAGAGAGCATTTTGATGAGAGGTGCATGGAGCATTGTGATGACAAGGCTGTGGAGCATTGTGATGAGAAACGCAGGGCACATTGTGATGACATGTGTCATGGAACATTGTGCTGACAAACGCATGGAGCATTGTGATGACAAGGTTTATGGAGCATTGTGATGACAACGTTGTGGAGCATTGTGATGACAAGCGCATGGCACATTTGATACCATGTGTCATAGAGTAATGTGCTGACAAAGGCATGGAGCATTGTGATGACAAGGGTCACCGAGCATTGTGATGAAATGTTCATGGAGTGTTGTGGTCACAGAGGTCACAGAGCCTTGTGATGACGAGGGCATGGACCATTGTGATGACAAAGGTCATGAAGCATTGTGATGACTGGAGTCACGGAGCATTGTGATGACAGGGGTCATAGAGCATTGTGATGAAAGGGCATGGAGCATTGTGATGACAGGGTCATGGAGCATTTTTCTGACAAGTTTCATGGATTATTGTGATGACAGTGGGCATGGCGCATTGTGATGACAAGGGCATGGAGCATTGTGATGAGAAGGTCATGGAGTATTGTGAAGAAGGGTGTCAGGGAGCATTGTGATGACATATGTCATGATCTATTGCAATGACAATGGAATGTAGCATTGTGATGCCAAGTGTCATGGAGGATTGTGATGACAAAGGTAATGGAGCATTTTGATGACAAGGGCTTGGAGCATTGTGATGACAAGGGTCATGGCGCATTGTGATAACAAGGGCCATTGAGAATTTTGATGACATGTTCATGAAGCATTGTGATGACAATCACATGGAGCTTGCTATGACAGGGGTCATGGAGCATTGCGATGACAAGTGCATAGAGAATTGTGATGACAAAACATGTAACACTGTGATGAGAAGTATCATGGAGCATAGTGATGCCAAGAACGTGGAGAATTGTGATGACAGGGGACATGGAGCATTCTGAAGACAATGATCATGGAGCATTCTGATGACAAGCTTGTGGAGTATTGTGATGACAATGACATGGAGCGTTGTGATGAAAAGGGCATGGAGCATTCTGATGAAAAAGGCATGGAGCCTTTTCATGACAGTGTTCAAGGAGTATTCTGACGACAAGTGTCAGGGAGCATTGTGATGACAAGTGTATTGAGAATTGTGATGACAAAGGTCATGGAGCATTGTGACGACAAGTGCATGGAGTATTGTCATGACTGTCATCATGGAGTGTTGTGATGACAAGTGTTATGGAACATTGTGATCACAAGGGGTTGGAGCATTGTGATGACAGAGGTCATGGACCATTTTGATTTCAAGGAGCATGGAGCATTGTGATGACAAGGGCATGGAGCAATGTGATCCCAAGGTTCATGGAGGATTGTGATGAAAATGGTAATGGAGTATTGTGATGACAAGTTCATGGAGCAATGTGATGACAAGGTCATGTAGGATATTGATGACACAGGCATGGAGAATTGTGATGATAAGGGTCATGGAGCACTGTGATGATAAGCGTCACAGAGCATTGTGATTACAGGGGTCATGGAGCATTGGGATGACAAGGGCATGGATCATTGTGATGACAAGTGTCATGGAGCATTGGGCTGAAAATGTTCATGGAGCATTGTGATGACAAGGGAATGGAGCATTGTGATGACAAGAGTCCCGGATCATTGTGTTGTCAGGGGTCATGGAGTGTTGTGATGACAGTGGTCATGGAGGATTGTGATGATATGGGTCATGGAGCATTGTGATGAGAAGGTCATGAAGCATTGGGCTGAAAATGTTCATGGAGTATTGTGATGACAGGGGTCATGGAGCATTGTAATGAGAAGGGAATTGAGCACTGTGATGACAAGGTCCTGGAGCATTGTGATAGGAAGTCCATGGAGCCTTGTGATGACAATTCTCATGGAACATTCTGATGAAAAGGGGCATGGAGCATTGTGATTACAGGGGTCTTGGATCATTGTGATGACAAGGGCATGGAGCATTGTGATGAGAAGGCCATGGAGCATTCTGATGACATGCGTCATGGAGCTTTGTGCTGACAAGTGCATGGAGTATTGTGATGAAAATGGCATGGATCATTGTTATGAAAAAGGCATGGAGCCTTGTCATGACAGGGTTCAAGGAGCATACTGACGACAAGTGTCACGGAGCATTGTGATGACAAGTGTATTGAGCATTGTGATGACAAAGTTCATGGAGCATTGTGATGAGAAGACCATGGATAATTTTGATGATGAGCGTCATGGGGTGTTGTGATGATAAGTTTTATGGAACATTGTGATCACAAGGGTTTGGAGCATTGTGATGACAGAGGTCATGGAGCATTTTGATTTCATTGTGATGACAATAGCCTGAAGCATTATGGTGATGGGCATGGTGCATTGTGATGACAGCGTTCATGGAGCATTGAGATGAAAAGGGGCATGGAGCATTGTGATTACAGGGGTCTTGGAGCATTGTGATGACAAGGGCAAGGAGCATTGTGATGAGAAGGCCATGGAGCATTCTGATGACATGCGTCATTGAGCTTTGTGATGACAAGGGCATGGAGCTTTGTGATTACAGGGGTCTTGGAGCATTGTGATGACAAGTGGCATGGAGCCTTGTGATGACAATGGTGTGGAACATTGTGATGGCAGGGGTCATGGAGCATTGTTATGACAAGGGTAATGGAGCATTGTGATGAGAAGGGCATGGAGCATTGGTCTGAAAAGTTTCATGGATTATTGTGATGAGAGTGGGCATGGAGCATTGTGATGACAAGGTCACGGAACACTGTGATCCATGGGTCATGGAGGATTGTAATGACAAGGGCATGGAGCATTGTGATGAGAAGGGCATCGAACATTGTTTTGACAAGCGTCATGGAGCTTTGTGATGACAAGGGCATGGAACAATGTGATGAGAGGGTTCATGGAACATTGTGATTCCAAGGGTTATGGAGCTTTGTGATGACAAAAGTCATGGAGCATTTTGATGTCAAGGGCGTGGTGCATTGTGATGAGAAGGGCAGGGAGCATTTTGATGACAGGGTCATGCAGCAATTTGATGAAAAGTGTAATGGAACATTTTGATGACAGGGGTTATAGAACATTGTGATGTCAGGGGTCATGGAGCTTTGGGATGAAAAGGGTCATGGAGCATTTTGATGACAGGGGTTATGGAACATTGTGATGTCAGGGGTCATGGAACATTGTGATGATAAGGGGATGTAGCATTGTGATGACAGGGGTCATGGAACATTGTGATTACAGGGGTGAGGGAGTATTGTGATGACTAGTGATGGAACATTGTGATATCTCTGTTGAGAGATCATTTTGATGAGAAGTGCATGGAGCATTGTGATTACAAGGTTTATGGAACACTACGATGACAAGGTTGTGGACTGTTGTGATGAAAATCACGTGGCACATTGTGAGGACAAGGGTCATGGAGCATTGTTCTGACAAAGGCATGGAGCATTGTGATGACAAGGGTAACGGAGCATTGTGATGAAAAGTTCATGGAGTATTGTGGTTACAAAGGTCACAGAGCTTTGTGATGATGTGGGCATGGACCACTGTGATGACAAATGTTATGAAGCATTGTGATGACTGGAGTCACAGAGCATTGTGATGACAGGGGTCATGGAGCATTGTGATGACAAGGGCATGGAGCATTGTGATGACAGGGGCATGGAGCATTGGTCTGACAAGTTTAATAGATTATTGTGATGACAGTGGGCATGGGGCATTGTGATGACAAGGGCATGGGGCATTGTGATGAGAAGGTCATGGAGTATTGTGAAGACAGGTGTCAGGGAGCATTGTGATGACATATGTCATGGTCCATTGCGATGACAATGGCATGGAGCATTGTGATGCCAAATGTAATGGAGGATTGTGATGACAAATATAATGGAGCATTGTGATGACTAGGGCTTGGAGCATTATGATGACAAGGGCCATTGAAAATTTTCATGACAAGGTCGTGAAGCATTGTGATGACAAGGTGCTGGAGCATTGTGATGAGAAAACCATGGAGCCTTGTGAGACAAGTGTCATGGAGCATACTGATGAAAAGGGGCATGGAGCATTGTGATTAGAGTGTCTTGGAAAATTGTGATGACAAGGGCATGGAGCATTGTGATGAGAAGGCCAAGGAGCAGTCTGATGACATGCGTCATTGAGCTTTGTGATGACAAGGGCATGGAGCATTGTAATTACAGGCGTCTTGGAGCATTGTGATGAAAAAGGCATGGATCATTGTGATGAAAAAGGCATGGAGCCTTTTCATGATAGGGTTCAAGGAGCATACAGAGAAAAAGTGTCAGGGAGCATTTTGATGACATGTGTATTGAGCATTGTGATGACAAAGGTCATGGAGCATTGTGAAGAGAAGACCATAGATAATTGTGATGACGAGCGTCATGGGGCATTGTGATGACAAGTGTTATGGAATATTGTGATCACAAGGGTTTGGAGCAGTGTTATGACAGAGGTCATGGAGCATTTTGATTTCATTGTGATGACAATAGCCTGAAGCATTATGATGATGGGCATGGTGCATTGTGATGACAGGGTTCATGGATCATTGAGATAAAAAGGGACATGGAGCATTGTGATTACAGGGGTCTTGGAGCAGTGTGATGAGAAGGATCATGGAGCCTTGTGATGACAAGGCCATGGAACATCGTGATGGCAGGGGTCATGGAGCATTGTTATCACAGGGGTAATGGAGCATTGTGATGGCAAGGGCATGGAGCATTCTGATGACATGCATCATGGAGCTTTGTGATGACAAGGGCATGGAGCACTGTGATTACAGGGGTCTTGGAGCATTGTGATGACAAGGGTCATGGAGCCTTGTGATGACAAGGCCGTGGAACGTTGTGATGGCAGGGGTCATGGAGCATTGTTATGACAGGGGTAATGGAGCATTGTGATGACAAGGGCATGGAACATTTGTCTGAAAAGTTTCATGGATTATTGTGATGAGAGTGGTCATGGAGCATTGTGATGACAAGGGCACGGAACACAGTGATACATGGGTCATGGAGGATTGTAATGACAAGGGCATGCAGCATTGTGATGAGTAGGGCATCGAGCAGTGTGATGACAAGCACCATGGAGCTTTTTGATGACAATTGCATGGAACAATGTGATGAGAGGTTTCATGGAGTATCGTGATGACAATGGCATGGAGCATTGTGATGCCAAGGGTCATGGAGAATATTGATGACAAGGGCGTGGTGCATTGTGATGAGAAGGGCAGGGAGCATTGTGATGACATTGTCATGGACCAATTTGATGAAAAGTGTCATGGAACATTTTGATGAGAGGCGTTATGTAACATTGTGATGTTAGGGGTCATGGAGCATTTTGATGAAAAGGGTCATGGAGCATTTTGATGACAGGGGTTATGGAACATTGTGATGTCAGGGATCATCAAACATTGTGATGATAAGTGCATGTCGCATTGTGATGACAGGAGTCATGGAACATTGTGATGACAGGGTTGAGGGAGTATTGTGATGAATAGTGATGTAACATTGTGATATCAGTGGTGAGAGAACATTTTGATTTGAAGTGCATGGAGCATTGTGATGACAAGGTTTATGGAGCATTGTGATGACAAGATTGTGGAGCACTGTGACGACAAGCGCATGGTGCATTGTGATGACATGGGTCATGGAGCATTGTGCTGACAAGCGCATGGAGCATTGTGATGACAAGGGTCATGGAGCATTGTGCTGAGAAAGGCCTAGAGCATTGTGATGACAAGGGTCAAAGAGTATTGTGATGAAAAGTTCATGAAGCATTGTGGTTAAAAAGGTCACAGAGACTGTTGATGACAAGGGCATGGACCATTGTGATGACAAAGGTCATGAAGCCTTGTGATGACTGGAGTCACGGAGCATTGTGATGACAGGGGTCATGGAGCATTGTGATAACAAGGGCATGGGGCATTGTGATGACAAGGGCATGGAGCATTGGTCTAATAAGTTTCATGGCTTATTGCGATGACAGTTGGAATGGCGCATTGTGATGACAAGGGCATGGAGCATTGTGATGACCAGGTCATTCATTATTGTGAAGACAGGTGTCAGGGAGCATTGTGATGACATATGTAATGGCCCATTGTGATGACAATGCCATGGAGCATTGTGATGCCAAGTGTCATGGAGGATTCTGATGACAAAGGTAATGGAGCATTGTGATGAGAATGGCTTGGAGCATTGTGCTGACAAGGGTCAGGGAGCATTGTGCTGACAAGTGCATGGAAAATTGTGATGACAAGGGACATGGAGCATTCTGATAACAAGCTTGTGGAGTATTTTGATGACAATGGCATGGAGCATTGTGATGAAAACGGCATGGTGCATTTTGATGAAAAAGGCATGGAGCCTTTTTGTGACAGGGTTCAAGGAGCATTCTGATGACAAGTGTCAGGGAGCATTGTGATGACAAGTGTATCGAGAATTGTGATGACAAAGGTCATGGAGCATTGTGATGAAAAGGGCATGGAGTATTGTGATGACAGGCATCATGGAGCATTGTGATGACAAGTGTTATGGAACATTGTGATCACAAGGGTTTGGAGCATTGTGATGACAGAGGTCATGGATCATTTTGATTTCAAGGAGCATGGAGCATTGTGATGACAAGGGCATGGAGCAATGTGATCCCAAGGTTCCTGGAGGATTGTGATGGCAATGGTAATGGAGTATTGTGATGACAAGTGCATAGAACATTGTAATGACAAGGTCATGTAGCATTTTGCTGACAAAGGCATGGAGCATTTTGATGACAGGTGTCATGGAGCACTGTGATGACAAGCGTCACGGAGCATTGTGATTACAGGGGTCATGGAGCATTGGGAAGACAAGGGCATGCATCATTGTGATGACAAGTGTCATGGAGCATTGGGCTGAAAATATTCATGGAGTATTGTGATGACAGGGGTCATGGAGCATTGTGATGACTAGGGAATGGAGCATTGTGATGACAAGAGTCCCGGATCATTGTGTTGTCAGGTGATATTGAGCGTTGTGATGACTGCGGTCATGGAGAATTGTGATGATATTGGTCATGGAGCATTGTGATGAGAAGGTCATGGAGCATTGGGCTGAAAATGTTCATGGAGTATTGTGATGACAGGGGTCATGGAGCATTGTGATGATAAGGGAATGGGGCATTTTGATGACAATGTCCTGGAGCATTGTGATGAGAAGACCATGGAGCCTTGTGATGACAAGTCTCATGGAGCATTCTGATGAAAAGGGGCATGGACCATTGTGATTACAGGGTTCTTGGAGCATTGTGTTGACAAGGGCATGGAGCATTGTGATGAGAAGGCCATGGAGCATTCTGATGACATGCATCATGGAGCTTTGTGATGACAAGGGCATGGAGCATTGTGATTACAGGGGTCTTGGAGCATTGTGATGAAAATGGCATGGATCATTGTGATGAAAAAGGCATGGAGCTTTGTCATGAAAGGGTTCAGGGAGCATACTGATGGCAAGAGTCAGGGAGCATTGTGATGACATGTGTATTGCGCATTGTGATGACAAATGTCATGGGGCATTGTGATGAGAAGTCCATGGATAATTGTGATGACTAGCGTCATGGGGTATTGTGATGACAAGTGTTATGGAACATTGTGATCACAAGGGTTTGGAGCATTGTGATGACAGAGGTCATAGAGCATTTTGATTTCATTGTGATGACAAGAGCATGAAGCATTATGATGATGGGCATGGTGCATTGTGATGACAGGGTTCATGGAGCATTGTGATGAAAGGTGGCATGGAGCTTTGGTCTGACAAGTTTCATGGATTATTTTGATGACAGTGGGCATGGCACATTGTGATGACAAGGGCATGGAGCATTGTGATGACAAGGTCATGGAATATTGTGAAGACAGGTGTCAGGGAGCATTGTGATGACATATGTCATGTTCCATTGTGATGACAATAGCACGGAGCATTGTGATGCCAAGTGTCATGGAGGATTTTTGTGACAAAGGTAAAGGAGCATTGTGATGATAAGCGCATGGAGCATTGAGATGACAAGGGCCATTGATAATTTTAATGTCCATGTCGTGAAACATTGTGATGACAAGCGCATGGAGCTTCCTATGACAGGGGTCATGGAGCATTGCGATGACAAGTGCATGGAGTATTGTTATGACAAGAGCATATAACATTGCGATGGGAAGTGCCATGGAGCATTGTGATGACAAGGACGTGGAGCAGTGTGAGGACAAGGGACATTGAGCTTTGAGATGACCAGGGCATGGAGCATTGTGATGGCAAAACCGTGGAGCATTGTGATGAGAAGACCTTGGGTAACTGTGATGATGAGCATCATGGAGCACTGTAATGACAAGGGGCATGAAGCATTGTGATGACAGGTGTCAGGGAGCATTGTGATGACAGGGGTCATGGAGCATTGTGATGACAAGGGCATGGAGCATTGTGATGACAAGTGTACGGAACATTGTGATGAAAAGTGCCATTGAGAATTTTGATGATAAAGTCGTGAAGCATTGTGATGACAAACACTTGGAGCTTGCTATGACAGGGGTCATGGAACATTGCAATGACAAGTGCATGGAGAATTGTGATGAAACGAGCATGTAACTTTGTGATGAGAAGTGTCATGTAGCATTGTGATGACAAGTACGTGGAGAATTGTTATGACAAGGGACATGGAGCATTGTGATAACCAGGGAATGGAACATTGTGATGACAGGGGTCATGGAACATTATTATGACAAGGGCCATGGTGCATTCTGATATAAGATATCACTTATGAAGGGAATGTAAACCTGGCTACATATGAACTGAATTAGGAAAGAGAACAGAGTCTCAGATTTAGAAAACACTCTTATGCTTGCTTAAGGGTGAAGGAGAGGTGGCGAGACACACAAAACCAGAGTTTGCTATTAACACAGGTACCGTTCCATAATCCAAATACAGAAGAGACAAGCCCGACTCCTTGCTCAGTGAATGGGACTCAACACCCCTATTCCCCACAGAGAAATATATCTGACTAGTAAGGATCTTAAAACCTATGTATTGATATGTCTCCATAAGGGAACCAAGTGTGTCTGGAATGACACAAACACGGCAGTGAGAATCAGATCAAACCCACTATAAAAAGGAATTTCAAAACAAAAAAAAAAAAACAGTGAAATTCTTACACAATACCTTCAGGGTTTCTGATGAAACTTGGAATGACCCTATCTACAACAACAGCTGGATGTGGCATAAGGCTGTTCACTTGGGACTGAGAGGATTGGTGAGATTGGGTGAGAAAATGCAGACGCTTTAAAGCAATAATGCCTGCCACTGATTCCATGGTTCCCAACTCTCCAGGTAGAAGGGAATATCACTACAGATATAACATGTATGGGAAACCTAGAGAGTGGACACCCTCTGATGGTGAAAGGTTTCTAAGACTCTACTAATTTTTTTCTCTCCATGTGCTCCAGCTTGACATTCCAACTGCTTTAATATCAATCTCCCAACTTGGAGAGTCAGCCCCTATAACCTCCTGTTTCGCACAGTTGGCACATTGTGCAGAGGATATAAGGGAAGAGGGAGAACCAATGAGAGAGTAGCTGTAGGCATTTGGACGGCCACATGTCACTCTAATTTCCCGTCACGAAGAAGAATTAACCAAACTCTCAGCCTGCCCCATCCCCATAACTAGTATAGGTCCTGAAGCAAAATTGTGGTTTTGCGGTCAGCTCACAAAAACACAAGTTGAAAAATGGAGCTCAGGGGCACAGCAATTCACTAACTTGCAGAGTTATACAGGACTACTCTCTTCCAAAAATCTGTTGAGGAAAAGCCATGAGGCGGACTTGAAAATGAGGGAGATTTGCACGAAACAGATTTCCAGAAGTACATTGGAATCGCCTTTAAACACAGGAAAAGCATCACAACTTCGACAATTATGGAATTGTCCATAAAGGGTGCATGCGTTTTCTCCTGAATATATTCAGGAGAAAACTCATACACCCATTTTGGCCAACCAAGCAACCACACAATGCAAATCTGCACTACAAAGAAGTATCAGTTCCCACCAGTCAAAAGGGATATCCGTAAAATGTGTAAAAACCAGAAAGGCAAGAGGGGCTCTGGAGAACAGGGAGCCTTGTTATGCTGATGGGTGGGATGCAGATTGCCAACAGCCCCTATGGAGGAGTGCATTGTGTTCCCTAAAATAATTAAACAACAGAGCTTCACAACCTAAGGCACTTCCAGTCATGGGAGTATACCTTGGGGAAATTGAAAATCAATAAGACACAGCCAACCCAAAATATAGGGCAGCACTGCTTACAAGAACCTCGACTTCGGGACACCTTAAATATCCCAGGAAAGACAAAAATAGTAAAGAAATTGTGGTACATACGTACGATGGAATATCCCTCAGCCATGAAATCAATGTCATAAGGCCAGTAGCAGCATAATGAGTGGATTCATGTACGATGATTCTAACTGAAATAAGTCACACAGAAAAAGAAACTTATCATAAGATATCACTTATGAAGTTCTTGTAAACATAGCTACACATGAACTGAATTAGGAAAGAGAAGAGTCTCACATTTAGAAAACACTCTTATGCCTGCTCAAGAGGAAAGGAGAGGTGGGGTGATGCATAAAACCAGAGTTTGATATTAGCACAGGTACGGTTGCATAATCCAAATACAAAATAGACAAGACCTACTCTTTCCTCACTGAACGGGGCTCAACACCCCTATTCCCCGCAGAGTAGTATATCTGACTAGTAAGAATCTTAAAACCTATGTATTGATATGTCTCCATAAGGTAACCAAGTGTGTCTAGAACGACATAAACACGGCATAGAGAATCAGCTCAAACCCACTATAAAAATGAATTTCAAAACAAAACAAATAAACAGTGAAATTCTTACACAATATCTTCAGGGGTTCTGATGAAACTTAGAATGACCCTATCTACAACGACAGCTGGATGTGGCATAAGGCTGGTCACTTGGGACTCAGAGGATTGGTGAGATTGGGTGAGAAAATGCAGACTGTTTAAAGCAATAATACCTGGCACCCATTCCATGGGTCCCAACTCTCCAGGTAGAAGGGAATATCACTACAGTTATAACATGTATGGGCAACCTAGAGAATGGACACCATCTGATGGTGAAAGGTTTCTAAAACTCTACAAATTATTTTCTCTCCTTGTGCACCAGTTTGACATTCCAACTCCTTTAGTATCAATCTCCCAAATTGGAGACTCAGCACCTATAACCTCCTGGTTCGCACAGTTGGCACGTTGTGCAGAGGATATAAGGGAAGAGGGAGAAACAATTAGAGAGTAGCTGTAGGCATTTGGATGGCCACATGTCACTCTAAATTCCCGTCATGAAGAAGAATTTACAAACTCTGAGCCAGCACCCCCAATGGAACCAGTATAGGTCCTGAAGCAAAATTGTGGATTGGCAGTCAGCTCACAAAAACGCGAGTTGAAAAATGGAGCTCAGGGGCACAGCAATTCACTAACTTGCAGAGTTATAAAGGACTAATCTCTTCCAAAAATCTGTTGAGAGAAAGCCATGAGGCGGACTTGAAAATGAGGCAGAAGTGCACGAAACAGATTTCCAGAAGTACATTGGAATCGCCTTTAAACACAGGAAAAGCATCACAACTTCGACAATTATGGAATTGTCCATAAAGGGCGCATGCGTTTTCTCCTGAATATATTCAGGAGAAAACGCATATGCCCATTTTGGCCAACCAAGCAACCGCACAATGCAAATCTGCACTACAAAGAAGTATCACTTCCAACCGGTCAAAAGGGACATCCGTAAAATGTGTAAAAACAAGAAAGGCAAGACAGGATCTGGAGAACAGGGAGCCTTCTTATGCGGATGGGTGGGATGTAAATTGCCAACAGCCACTCTGGAGGAGTGCATTGTGTTCCCAAAAAGAAGTAAACAACAGTGCTTCACAACCTAAGGCACTTCCAGTCACGGGAATATACCTTGGGAAAATTGAAAATCAATAAGACACAGCCACCCCAAAATTTATGGCAGCACTGCTTACAAGAACCTCGACTTCGGGACACCTTATAAATCCCAGGAAAGACAAAAATGGTAAAGAAATTGTGGTACATACGTAGGATGGAATATCCCTCAGCCATGAAGTCAATGTCATAAGGCCAGTAGCAGCATAATGACGGGATTCATGTACGATGATTCTAACTGAAAAAATCACACAGAAAAAGAAACTTATCATAAGATATCACTTATGAAGGGTATATAAACATGGCTACACATGGAATGAATTAGGAAAGGGAACAGTGTCTCATATTTAGAAACACTCTTATGCATGCTTAAGGGGAAAGCAGAGGTGGGGTGATGAATAAAACCAGAGTTTGATATTAGCACAGGTACGGTCCCATAATCCAAATACAGAATAGAAAAGACCTACTACTTCTTCTGTGAACGGGACTCAAAACCCCATATTTCCCGCAGAGGAATATATCTTACTAGTAAGAATCTTAAAACCTATGTATTGATATGTCTCCGTAAGGGAATCAAGTGTGTCTAGACTGGCATAAACATGGCAGCGAGAATCAGCTCAAACCCACTATAAAAAGGAAATTCAAAAACAAAACAAAAAACAGGGAAATTCTTTACAATTCCTTCAGGGTCTCTGATGAAACCTGGAATGACCCTATCTACAATGACAGCTGGAAGTGGCATAAGGAGGGACACTTGGGACTGAGAGGATTGGTGAGATTGCGTGAGCAAATGCAGACCCTTTAAAGCAATAATGCATGGCACCCATTCCATGGGTCCCAACTCTCCAGGTTGAAGGGAATATTACTACAGTTATAACATGTACGGGAAACCTAGAGAACGGACACACTGTGAATACGACAGGTTTCTAAAACTCAATGAATAGTGCCTCTTCTGGTGCTGTGGTTTGACTGTCCATCTGCTTTACTATCAACCTGCCAACTTGGAGAGACAGCCTCTTTAACCTCCTCGTTCGCACAGGTTTCCAATTTGGCAGAGGATGAAAGGGAAGAGGGAGAACCAATGAGAGAGTAGCTGTTAGGCATTTGAATGGGCACATATCACTGTAATTTCCCGGCAGTAAGAAGAATTAACCAAAGTCTCAGCCCCCCACCGGGAACCAGCATAGGTCCTGAACCAAAATTTTGGACTTGCGGTCAGCTCACCAAAAACGAGTTGAAAAATGGAGCTCAGGGGCACAGTAATTCACAAACTGGCCGAGTAATAAAGGAAAACTATCGTCCAAAAATCTGTTGAGGGAAGTCAATGAGGGGGACTTGAAAGCGAGGCAGAATAGCAGGAAACAGATTTCAAGAGGTACGTTGGAATCGCCTTTAAAGCACAGGAAGAGGGGCACAACTTCGACAATGATGCACTTGGCCAAAATGGGCGTATGCGTTTTCTCCTGAATATATTCAGGAGAAAACGCATACGCCCTTTTTGGCCAAGGAAGCAAGCGGGCAATGCAAATCTTCACTACAAAGAAGTATCACTTCCCACCGGTCAAAAGGGACATCCACAAAATGTGTAAAAACCAGAAAGGCAAGACAGTACCTGGAGAACAGGGAGCCTTGTTATGCTGATGGGCACGATGTAAATTGCAAACTGCCTCTCTGGAGGAGTACATTGTGTTTCCTAAAACAAGTAAAGAACAGAGCTACAGAGCCAAGGGCACTTCCAGTCTAGGGAATATACCTTGGGGAAACTGAAAATCAATAAGACAGAGCCACCCCAAAATTTAGGGCTGCACTGCTTACAAGGACCTCAACTTGGGTACACCTTAAATATCCCATTAAATATAAAAATGGTTCAAAAAATTGTGGTACTTACGTAAGATGGAATATCCCTCAGCCATGAAATCAATGTCATAAGACAAGTAGCAGCAAAATGGGTGGATTCAGGTACGATGATTCTAAGTGAAATAAGTCTTACAGAAAAAGAAACTTATCATAAGATATCACTTATGAAGATCCTGTAAACATGGCTACACTTGAACTGAGTTAGGAAAGAGAAGAGTGTCTCACATTTAGAAAACACACTTATGCCTGCTTAAGGGGGAAGGAGAGGTGGGGTGATGCATAAAACCAGAGTTTGATATAAGCACAGGTACCGTTCCAAAAACCACCTATGGAATAGAAAAGACATACACCTTCCTCAGTGAAAGGGATTCAAAACCCCATATTTCCCGCAGAGGAATATTTCTGCGTAGTAAGAATCTTAAAACCTATGTATTGATATGTCTCCATAAGGGAATCAAGTGTGTCTAGACTGGCATAAACATGGCAGCGAGAATCAGCTCAAACCCACTATAAAAAGGAATTTCAAAAACAAAACAAAAAAACTGGGAAATTCTTTACAATTCCTTCAGGGTCTCTGATGAAACCTGGAATGACCCTATCTACAACGACAGCTGGATGTGGCATAAGGCGGTACACTTGGACTGAGAGGATTGGTGAGATTGGGTGAACAAATGCAGAACCTTTAAAGCATTAATGCATGGCACCCAATCCATGGGTCCCAACTCTCCAGGTTGAAGGGAATATTACTACAGTTATAACATGTAAGGGAAACCTAGAGAACGGACACACTGTGAATACGAAAGGTTTCTAAAACTCAACGAATAGTCCCTCTCCTGGTGCTCCGGTTTGACTTTCCACCTGCTTTACTATCAACCTCCCAACTTGGAGAGACAGCCCCTTTAACCTCCTGGTTCGCACAGGTTTCCAATTTGGCAGAGGATGAAAGGGAAGAGGGAGAACCAATGAGAGAGTATCTGTTAGGCATTTGTACGGGCACATATCACTCTAACTTCCCGGCAGGAAGAAGAATTAACCAAAGTCTCAGCCCCCCACTTGGAACCAGCATAGGTCCTGAACCAAAATGTTGGACTTGCGGTCAGCTCACCAAAAACGAGTTGAAAAATGGAGCTCAGGGGCACAGCAATTCACAAACTGCCCGAGTAATAAAGGACAACGATCGTCGAAAAATCTGTTGAGGGAAGGCAACGAGGCGGACTTGAAAGCGAGGCAGACTAGCAGGAAACAGATTTCAAGAGGTACGTTGGAATCGCCTTTAAAGCACAGGAAGAGGGGCCCAAATTCGACAATGATGCACTTGGTCAAAAAGCGCGTATGTGTTTTCTCCTGAATATATTCAGGAGAAAACGCATACGCCCTTTTTGGCCAAGCAAGCAAGCGGGCACTGCAAATCTGCACTACAAAGAAGTATCAATTCCCACCGGTCAAAAGGGACATCCACAAGATGTGTAAAAACCAGAAAGGCAAGACAGGCCCTGGAGAACAGGGAGCCTTGTTATGCTGTTTGGCGGGGTGTAAATTGCCAACTGCCTCTCTGGAGGAGTACATTGTGTTCCCTAATACAAGTAAAGAACAGAGCTACAGAGCCAAGGGCACTTCCATTCTAGGGAATATACCTTGGGAAAACTGAAAATCAATAAGACAGAGCCACCCCAAACCCTAGGGCTGCACTGCTTACAAGGACCTCAACTTGGGTACACCTTAAATATCCCAGGAAATATAAAAATGGTTCAAAAAATTGTGGTACTTACGTACGATGGAATATCCCTCAGCCATGAAATCAATGTCATAAGACCAGTAGCAGCAAAATGGGTGGATTCAGGTACGATGATTCTAAGTGAAATAAGTCACACAGAAAAAGAAACTGATCATAAGATATCACTTATGAAGATCCTGTAAACATGGCTACACTTGAACTGAGTTAGGAAAGAGAACAGTGTCTCACATTTAGAAAACACTCTTATGCCTGCTTAAGGGGGAAGGAGAGGTGGGGTGATGCATAAAACCAGATTTTGATATAAGCACAGGTACCGTTCCAAAAACCAACTATGGAATAGACAAGACCTACACCTTCCTCAGTGAAAGGGACTCAAAACCCCATATTTCCCGCAGAGGAATATATCTGAGTAGTAAGAATCTTAAAACCTATGTATTGATATGTCTCCGTAAGGGAATCAAGTGTGTCTAGACTGGCATAAACATGGCAGCGAGAATCAGCTCAAACCCACTATAAAAAGGAATTTCAAAAACAAAACAAAAAAACTGGGAAATTCTTTACAATTCCTTCAGGGTCTCTGATGAAACCTGGAATGACCCTATCTACAATGACAGCTGGATGTGGCATAAGGAGGGACACTTGGGACTGAGACGATTGGTGAGATTGGGTGAGCAAATGCAGACCCTTTAAAGCACAAATGCCTGGCACCCATTCCATGGGTCCCAACTCTCCAGGTTGAAGGGAATATTACTACAGCTATAACATGTACGGGAAACCTAGAGAACGGACACACTGTAAATACGAAAGGTTTCTAAAACTCAACGAATAGTCCCTCTCCTGGTGCTCCGCTTTGACTTTCCATCTGCTTTACTATCAACCTCCCACGTTGGAGAGACAGCCCCTTTAACCTCCTGGTTCGCACAGGTTGCCCATTTGGCAGAGGATGAAAGGGAAGAGGGAGAACCAATGAGAGAGTAGCTGTTAGGCATTTGGACGGGCACATATCACTCTAATTTCCCGGCAGGAAGAAGAATTAACCAAAGTCCCAGCGCCCCACCGTAAACCAGCATAGGTCCGGAACCAAAATTTTGGACTTGCGGTCAGCTCACCAAAAACGAGTTGAAAAATGGAGCTCAGGGGCACAGCAATTCACAAACTGGCTGAGTAATAACGGACAACTATCGTCCAAAAATATGTTGAGGGAAGGCAACGAGGCGGACTTGAAAGCGAGGCAGAATAGCAGGAAACAGATTTCAAGAGGTACGTTGGAATCGCCTTTAAAGCACAGGAAGAGGGGCACAACTTCGACAATGATGCACTTGGCCAAAAAGGGCGTAGGCATTTTCTCCTGAATATATTCAGGAGAAAACGCATACGCCCTTTTTGGCCAAGCAAGCAAGCGGGCAATGCAAATCTGCACTACAAAGAAGTATCACTTCCCACCCGTCAAAAGGGACATCCACAAAATGTGTAAAAACCAGAAAGGCAAGACAGGCCCTGGAGAACAGGGAGCCTTGTTATGCTGATGGGCGGGATGTAAATTGCCAACTGCCTCTCTGGGGAAGTGCATTGTGTTCCCTAAAACATGTAAACAACAGAGCTACAGAGCCAAGGGCACTTCCAGTCTAGGGAATATACGTTGGGAAACTGAAAATCAATAAGACAGAGCCACCCCAAAATTTAGGGCTGCACTGCTTACAAGGACCTCAACTTGGGTACACCTTAAATATCCCAGGAAATATAAAAATGGTTCAAAAAATTGTGGTACTTACGTACGATGGAATATCCCTCAGCCATGAAATCAATGTCATAAGACAAGTAGCAGCAAAATGGGTGGATTCAGGTACGATGATTCTAAGTGAAATAAGTCACACAGAAAAAGAAACTTATCATAAGATATCACTTATGAAGATCCTGTAAACATGGCTACACTTGAACTGAGTTAGGAAAGAGAACAGTGTCTCACATTTAGAAAACACTCTTATGCCTGCTTCAAGGGGAAGGAGAGGTGGGGTGATGCATAAAACCAGAGTTTGATATAAGCACAGGTACCGTTCCAAAAACCAACTATGGAATAGACAAGACCTACACCTTCCTCAGTGAAAGGGACTCAAAACCCCATATTTCCCGCAGAGGAATATACCTGAGTAGTAAGAATCTTAAAACCTATGTATTGATATGTCTCCGTAAGGGAATCAAGTGTGTCTAGACTGGCATAAACATGGCAGCGAGAATCAGCTCAAACCCACTCCAAAAAGGAATTTCAAAAACAAAACAAAAAACTAGGAAATTCTTTACAATTCCTTCAGGGTCTCTGATGAAACCTGGAATGACCCTATCTGCAATGACAGCTGGATGTGCCATAAGGCTGGACACTTGGGACTTAGAGGATTGGTGAGATTGGGTGAGCAAATGCAGACCCTTTAAAGCGCAAATGCCTGGCACCCATTCCATCGGTCCCAAATCTCCAGGTTGAAGGGAATATTACTACAGCTATAACATGTACGGGAAACCTAGAGAACGGACACCCTGTGAATACCAAAGGTTTCCAAAACTCAACGAATAGTCCCTCTCCTGGTGCTCCGGTTTGACTTTCCATCTGCTTTATCATCAACCTCCCAACTTGGAGAGACAGCCCCTTTAACCTGCTGGTTCACATAAGTTGCCAATTTGGCAGAGGATGAGAGGGAAGAGGGCGAACCAATGAGAGAGTAGCTGTTAGGCATTTGGACGGGCACATATCACTGTAATTTCCCGGCAGGAAGAAGAATTAACCAAAGCCTCAGCCACCCACCTGGAACCAGTAGAGGTTCTGAACCAAAATTTTGGACCTGCGGTCAGCTCACAAAAAACGAGTTGAAAACTGGAGCTCAGGGGTACAGCAATTCACAAACTGGCCGAGTAATAAAGGACAACTCTCGTCCAAAAATCTGTTGAGGGAAGGCAACGAGGCGGACTTGAAAGCGAGGCAGAATAGCAAGAAACAGATTTCAAGAGGTACGTTGGAATCGCCTTTAAAGCACAGGAAGAGGGGCACAACTTCGACAATGATGCACTTGGCCAAAAAGGGCGTATGCGTTTTCTCCGGAATATATTCAGGAGAAAAAGCATGCGCCCTTTTTGGCCAAGCAAGCAAGCGGGCAATGCAAACCTGCACTACAAAGAAGTATCACTTCCCACCGGTCAAAAGGGACATCCACAATGTGTGTAAAAACTTGAAAGGGAAGACAGGCCCCGGAGAACAGGGAGCCTTGTTATGCTGTTTGACGGGATGTAATTGCCAACTGCCTCTCTGGAGGAGTGCATTGTGTTCCCTAAAACAAGTAAAGAACAGAGCTACAGAGCCAAGGGCACTTCCAGTCTAGGGAATATACCTTGGGAAAACTGAAAATCAATAAGACAGAGCCACCCCAAAATTTAGGGCTGCACTGCTTACAAGGACCTCAACTTGGGTACACCTTAAATATCCCAGGAAATATAAAAATGGTTCTAAAAATTGTGGTACTTACGTACGATGGAATATCCCTCAGCCATGAAATCAATGTCATAAGACCAGTAGCAGCAAAATGGGTGGATTCAGGTACGATGATTCTAAGTGAAATAAGTCACAGAGAAAAAGAAACTTATCATAAGATATCACTTATGAAGATCCTGTAAACATGGCTACACTTAAACTGAGTTAGGGAAGAGAACAGAGTCTCACATTTAGAAAACACTCTTATGCCTGCTTAAGGGGGAAGGAGAGGTGGGGTGATGCATAAAACCAGAGTTTGATATAAGCACAGGTACCGTTCCATAAACCAACTATGGAATAGACAAGACCTACACCTTCCTCAGTGAAAGGGACTCAAAACCCCATATTTCCTGCAGAGGAATATATCTGACTAGTAAGAATCTTAAAACCTATGTATTGATATGTCTCCGTAAGGGAATCAAGTGTGTTAGACTGGCATTAACATGGCAGCGAGAATCAGCTCAAACCCAGTATAAAAAGGAATTTCAAAAACAAAACAAAAAAACTGGGAAATTCTTTACAATTCCTTCAGGGTCTCTGATGAAACCTGGAATGACCCTATCTACAACGAAAGCTGGATGTGGCATAAGGAGGGACACTTGGGACTGAGATGATTGGTGAGATTGGGTGAGCAAATGCAGACCCTTTTAAGCACAAATGCCTGGCACCCATTCAATGGGTCCCAACTCTCCAGATTGAAGGGAATATTACTATAGCTATAACATGTACGGGAAACCTAGAGAACGGACACACTGTGAATACGAAAGGTTTCTAAAACTCAACGAATAGTCCCTCTCCTGGTGCTCCGGTTTGACTTTCCATCTGCTTTACTATCAACCCCCCAACTTGGAGAGACAGCCCCTTTAACCTCCTGGTTCGCACAGGTTGCCAATTTGGCAGAGGATGAAAGGGAAGAGGGAGAACCAATGAGAGAGTAGCTGTTGGGCATTTGGACGGGCATATATCACTATAACTTCCCGGCAGGAAGAAGAATTAACCAAAGTCTCAGCCACCGACCGGGAACCAGCATAGGTCCTGAACCAAAATTTTGGACTTGCGGTCAGCTCACAAAAAACGAGTTGAAAAATGGAGCTCAGGGGCACAGCAATTCACAAACTGGCCGAGTAATAAAGGACAAATATCGTCCAAAAATCTGTTGAGGGAAGGCAACGAGGCGGACTTGAAAGCGAGGCAGAATAGAAGGAAACTGATTTCAAGAGGTACGTTGGAATCGCCTTTAAAGCACAGGAAGAGGGGCACAACTTCGACAATGATGCACTTGGCCAAAAAGGGCGTATGCGTTTTCTCCTGAATATATTCAGGAGAAAACGCATACGCCCTTTTTGGCCAAGCAAGCAAGCAGGCAATGCAAATCTGCACTACAAAGAAATATCACTTCCCACCGGTCAAAAGGGACATCCACAAAATGTGTAAAAACCAGAAAGGCAAGACAGGCCCTGGAGAACAGGGAGCCTTGTTATGCTGATGGGCGGGATGTAAATTGCCAACTGCATCTCTGGAGGAGTACATTGTGTTCCCTAAAACAAGTAAAGAACAGAGCTACAGAGCCAAGGGCACTTCCAGTCTAGGGAATATACTTTGGGAAAACTGAAAATCAATAAGCCTGAGCCACCCCAAAATTTAGGGCTGCACTGCTTACAAGGACCTCAACTTGGGTACACCTTAAATATCCCAGGAAATATAAAAATGGTTCAAAAAATTGTGGTACTTACGTACAATGGAATATCCCTCAGCCATGAAATCAATGTCATAAGACCAGTAGCAGCAAAATGGGTGGATTCAGGTACGATGATTCTAAGTGAAATAAGTCACACAGAAAAAGAAACTTATCATAAGATATCACTTTTGAAGATCCTTTAAACATGGCTACATTTGAACTGAGTTAGGAAAGAGAACAGTGTCTCACATTTAGCAAACACTCTTATGCCTGCTTAAGGGGGAAGGAGAGGTGGGGTGATGCATAAAACCAGAGTTTGATATAAGCACAGGTACCGTTCCATAAATCAACTATGGAATAGACAAGACCTACACCTTCCTCACTGAAAGGGACTAAAATCCCATATTTCCCGCAGAGGAATATATCTGACTAGTAAGAATCTTAAAACCTATGTATTGATATGTCTCCGTAAGGGAATCAAGTGTGTCAAGACTGGCATAAACATGGCAGCGAGAATCAGCTCCAACCCACTATAAAAAGGAATTTCAAAAACAAAACAAAAAACTGGGAAATTCTTTACAATTCTTTCAGGGTCTCTGATGAAACCTGGAATGACCCTATCTACAACAACAGCTGGATGTGGCATAAGGAGGGACACTTGGGACTGAGAGGATTGATGAGATTTGGTGAGCAAATGCAGACCCTTTAAAGCACAAATGCCTGGCACCCAATCCATGGGTCCCAACTCTCCAGGTTGAAGGAAATATTACTACAGCTATAACATGTACGGTAAACCGAGAGAAAGGACACACTGTGAATACGAAAGGTTTCTAAAACTCAACGAATTTTCCCTCTCCTGGTGCTCCGGTTTGACTTTCCATCTGCTTTACTATCAAACTCCCAACTTGGAGAGACAGCCCCTTTAACCTCCTGGTTCGCACAGGTTGCCAATTTGGCAGAGGATGAAAGGGAAGAGGGAGAACCAATGAGAGAGTAGCTGTTAGGCATTTGGACAGGCACATATCACAGTAATTTCCTGGCAGGAAGAAGAATTAACCAAAGTCTCAGCCACCCACCGGGAACCAGTATAGATCCTGAACCAAAATTCTGAACTTGCGGTCAGCTCACCAAAAACGAGTTGAAAAATGGAGCTCAGGGGCACAGCAATTCACAAACTGGCCGAGTAATAAAGGACAACTATCATCCAAAAATCTGTTGAGGGAAGGCATCGAGGCGGACTTGAAAGCGAGGCAGAATAGCAGGAAACAGATTTCAAGAGGTACGTTGGAATCGCCTTTAAAGCACAGGAAGAGGGGCACAACTTCGACAATGATGCACTTGGCCAAAAAGGGCGTATGCATTTTCTCCTGAATATATTCAGGAGAAAACGCATACGCCCTTTTTGGCCATGCAAGCAAGCGGCTAATGCAAATCTGCACTACAAAGAAGTATCACTTCCCACCGGTCAAAAGGGACATCCACAAAATGTGTAAAAACCAGAAAGGCAAGACAGGCCTTGGAGAACAGGGAGCCTTGTTATGCTGATGGGCGGGATGTAAATTGGCAAATGCCTCTCTGGAGGAGTGCATTGTGTTCCCTAAAACAAGTAAAGAAGAGAACTACATAGCCAAGGGCACTTCCAGTCTAGGGAATATACCTTGGGAAAACTGAAAATCAATAAGACAGAGCCACCCCAAAATTTAGGGCTGCACTGCTTACAAGGACCTCAACTTGGGTACACTTTAAATATCCCAGGAAATATAAAAATGGTTCAAAAAATTGTGGTACTTACGTACGATGGAATTTCTCTCAGCCATGAAATCAATGTCATAAGACCAGTAGCAGCAAAATGGGTGGATTCAGGTATGATGATTCTAAGTGAAATAAGTCACAGAGAAAAAGAACCTTATCATAAGATATCACTTATGAAGATCCTGTAAACATGGCTACACTTGAACTGAGTTAGGAAAGAGAACAGTGTCTCACATTTAGAAAACACTGCTATGCCTCCTTAAGGGGGAAGGAGAGGTGGGGTGATGCACAAAACCAGAGTTTGATATAAGCACAGGTACCGTTCCAAACACCAACTATGGAATAGACAAGACCTACACCTTCCTCAGTGAAAGGGACTCAAAACCCCATATTTCCCGCAGAGGAATATATCTGACTAGTAAGAATCTTAAAACCTATGTATTGATATGTCTCCGTAAGGGAATCAAGTGTGTCTAGACTGGCATAAACATGGCAGCGAGAATCAGCTCAAACCCACTATAAAAAGGAATTTCAAAAACAAAACAAAGAAACTGGGAAATTCTTTACAATTCCTTCAGTGTCTCTGATGAAACCTGGAATGACCCTATCTACAATGACAGCTGGATGTGGCATAAGGCTGGACACTTGGGACTGAGAGGATTGGTGAGATTGGGTGAGCAAACGCAGACCCTTTAAAGCAATAATGCATGGCACCCATTCCATGGGTCACAACTCTCCAGGTTGAAGGGAATATTATTACAGTTATAACATGTACGGGAAACCTAGAGAACGGACACACTGTGAATACGAAAGGTTTCTAAAACTCAACGAATAGTCCCTCTCCTGGTGCTCAGGTTTGACTTTCCATCTGCTTTACTATCAATCTCCCAACTTGGAGAGACAGCCCCTTTAACCTCCTGGTTCGCACAGGTTTCCAATTTGGCAAAGGATGAAAGGGAAGAGGGAGAACCAATGAGAGAGTAGATGTTAGGCATTCGGACGGACACATATCACTCTAATTTCCCTGCAGGAAGAAGAATTAACCAAAGTCTCAGCCCCCCACCGGGAATCAGTATAGGTCCTGAACCAAAATTTTGGACTTGCGGTCAGCTCACCAAAAACGAGTTGAAAAATGGAGCTCAGGGGCACAGCAATTCACAAACTGGCCGAGAAATAAAGGACAACTATCGTCCAAAAATCTGTTGAGGGAAGGCAACGAGGCAGACTTGAAAGCGAGGCAGAATAGCAGGAAACAGATTTCAAGAGGTACGTTGGAATCGCCTTTAAAGCACAGGAAGAGGGGCACAACTTCGACAATGATGCACTTGGCCAAAAAGGGCGTATGTGTTTTCTCCTGAATATATTCAGGAGAAAACGCATACGCCCTTTTTGCCAAGCAAGGAAGCGGGCAATGCAAATCTGCACTACAAAGAAGTATCACTTCCCACCGGTCAAAAGGGACATCCACAAAATGTGTAAAAACCAGAAAGGCAAGACAGGCCCTGGAGAACAGGGAGCCTTGTTATGCTGATGGGCGGGATGTAAATTGCCAACTGCCTCTCTGGAGGAGTACATTGTGTTCCCTAAAACAAGTAAAGAACAGAGCTACAGAGCCAAGGGCACTTCCAGTCTAGGGAATATACTTTGGGAAAACTGAAAATCAATAAGACAGAGCCACCCCAAAATTTAGGGCTGCACTGCTTACAAGGACCTCAACTTGGGTACAACTTAAATATACCAGGAAATATAAAAATGGTTCAAAAAATTGTGGTACTTACGTACGATGGAATATCCCTCAGCCATGAAATCAATGTCATAAGAACAGTAGCAGCAAAATGGGTGGATTCAGGTACGATGATTCTAAGTGAAATAAGTCACACAGAAAAAGAAACTTATCATAAGATATCACTTATGAAGATCCTGTAAACATGGCTACACTTGAACTGAGTTAGGAAAGAGAACAGTGTCTCACAGTTAGAAAACACTCTTATGCCTGCTTAAGGGGGAAGGAGAGGTGGGGTGATGCATAAAACCAGAGTTTGATATACGCACAGGTACCGTTCCAAAAACCAACTATGGAATAGACAAGACCTACACCTTCCTCAGTGAAAGGGACTCAAAACCCCATGTTTCCCGCAGAGGAATATATCTGTCTAAAAAGAATCTTAAAACCTATGTATTGATATGTCTCCGTAAGGGAATCAAGTGTGTCTAGACTGGCATAAACATGGCAGCGAGAATCAGCTCAAACCCAGTATAAAAAGGAATTTCAAAAACAAAACAAAAAAACTGGGAAATTCTTTACATTTTCTTCAGTGTCAATGATGAAACCTGGAATGACCCTATCTACAACGACAGCTGGATGTGGCATAAGTCTGGACACTTGGGACTGAGGGGATTGGTGAGATTGGGTGAGCAAATGCAGACCCTTTAAAGCAATAATGCATGGCACCCATTCCATGGGTCCCAACTCTCCAGGTTGAAGGGAATATTACTACAGTTATAACATGTGCGGGAAACCTAGAGAACGGACACACTGTGAATACAAAAGGTTTCTAAAACTCAACGCATAGTCCCTATCCTGGTGCTCCGGTTTGACTTTCCGTCTGCTTTACTATCAACCTCCCAACTTGGAGAGACAGCCCCTTTAACCTCTTGGTTCGCACAGGTTGCCAATTTGGCAGAGGATGAAAGGGAAGAGGGAGAACCAATGAGAGAGTAGCTGTTAGGCATTTGGACGGGCACATATCACTGTAATTTCCCGGCAGGAAGAAGAATTAACCAAATTCTCAGCCACCCACCGGGAACCAGTATAGGTCCTGAACCAAAATTTTGGACTTGCGGTCAGCTCACCAAAAACGAGTTGAAAAATGGAGCTCAGGGGCACAGCAATTCACAAACTGGCCGAGTAATAAAGGACAACTATCGTCCAAAAATCTGTTGAGGGAAGGCAACGAGGCGGACTTGAAAGCGAGGCAGAATAGCAGGAAACTGATTTCAAGAGGTACGTTGGAATCGCCTTTAAAGCACAGGAAGAGGGGCACAACTTCGACAATGATGCACTTGGCCAAAAAGGGCGTATGCGTTTTCTCCTGAATATATTCAGGAGAAAACGCATACGCCCTTTTTGGCCAAGCAAGCAAGCGGGCAATGCAAATCTGCACTACAAAGAAGTATCACTTCCCACCGGTCAAAAGGGACATCCACAAAATGTGTAAAAACCAGAAAGGCAAGACAGGCCCTGGAGAACAGGGAGCCTTGTTATGCTGATGGGCGGGATGTAAATTACCAACTGCCTCTCTGGAGGAGTACATTTTGTTCCCTAAAACAAGTAAAGAACAGAGCTACAGAGCCAAGGACACTTCCAGTCTAGGGAATATACCTTGGGAAAACTGAAAATCAATAAGACAGAGCCACCCCAAAATTTAGGGCTGCACTGCTTATAAGGACCTCAACTTGGGTACACCTTAAATATCCCAGGAAATATAAAAATGGTTCAAAAAATTGTGGTACTTACGTACGATGGAATATCCCTCAGCCATGAAATCAATGTCATAAGACCAGTAGCAGTAAAATGGGTGGATTCAGGTACGATGATTCTAAGTGAAATAAGTCACAGAGAAAAAGAAACTTATCATAAGATATCACTTATGAAGATCCTGTAAATATGGCTACACTTGAACTGAGTGAGGAAAGAGAACAGTGTCTCACTTTTAGAAAACACTCTTATGCCTGCTTAAGGGGGAAGGAGAGGTGGGGTGATGCATAAAACCAGAGTTTGATATAAGCACAGGTACCATTCCAAAAACCAACTATGGAATAGACAAGACCTACACCTTCCTCAGTAAAAGGGACTCAAAACCCCATATTTCCCGCAGAGGAATATATCTGACTAGTAAGAATCTTAAAACCTATGTATTGATATGTCTCCGTAAGGGAATCAAGTGTGTCTAGAATGGCATAAATATGGCAGCGAGAATCAGCTCAAACCCACTATAAAACGGAATTTCAAAAATAAAACAAAAAAACTGGGAAATTCTTTACAATTCCTTCAGGGTCTCTGATGAAACCTGAAGTGACCCTATCTACAATGACAGCTGGATGTGGCATAAGGCTGGACACTTGGGACTGAGAGAATTGGTGAGATTGGGTGAGCAAATGCAGACCCTTTAAAGCAATAATGCATGGCACACATTCCATGGGTCCCAACTCTCCAGGTTGAAGGGAATATTACTACAGATATAACATGTACGGGAATCCTAGAGAACGGACACACTGTGAATACGAAAGGTTTCTAAAACTCAACGAATAGTCCCTCTCCTGGTGCTCTGGTTTGACTTTCCACCTGCTTTACTATCAACCTCCCAACATGGAGAGACAGACCCTTTAACCTCCTGGTTCGCACAGGTTGCCAATTTGGCAGAGGATGAAAGGGAAGAGGGAGAACCAATGAGAGAGTAGCTGTTAGGCATTTGGACGGGCACATATCACTCTAATTTCCCGGCAGGAAGAAGAATAAACCAAAGTCTCAGCCACCCACCGGGAACCAGCATAGGTCCTGAACCAAAATTTTGGACTTGCGGTCAGCTCACCAAAAACGAGTTGAAAAATGGAGCTCAGGGGTACAGCAATTCACAAACTGGCCGAGTAATAAAGGACAACTATCGTCCAAAAATCTGTTGAGGGAAGGCAACGAGGATGACTTGAAAGCGAGGCAGAATAGCAGGAAACAGATTTCAAGAGGTACGTTGGAATCGCCTTTAAAGCACAGGAAGAGGGGCACAACTTCGACAATGATGCACTTGGCCAAAAAGGGCGTATGCGTTTTCTCCTGAATATATTCAGGAGAAAACGCATACGCCGTTTTTGGCCAAGCAAGCAAGCGGGCAATGCAAATCTGAACTACAAAGAAGTATCACTTCCCACCAGTCAAAAGGGACATCCACAAAATGTGTAAAAACCAGAAAGGCAAGACAGGCCCTGGAGAACAGGGAGCCTTGTTATGCTGATGGGCGGGATGTAAATTGCCAACTGCCTCTCTGGAGTAGTACATTGTGTTCCCTAAAACAAGTAAAGAACAGAGCTACAGAGCCAAGGGCACTTCCAGTCTAGGGAATATACTTTGGGAAAACTGAAAATCAATAAGCCTGAGCCACCCCAAAATTTAGGGCTGCACTGCTTACAAGGACCTCAACTTGGGTACACCTTAAATATCCCAGGAAATATAAAAATGGTTCAAAAAATTGTGGTACTTACGTACAATGGAATATCCCTCAGCCATGAAATCAATGTCATAAGACCAGTAGCAGAAAAATGGGTGGATTCAGGTACGATGATTCTAAGTGAAATAAGTCACACAGAAAAAGAAACTTATCATAAGATATCACTTATGAAGATCCTGTAAACATGGCTACATTTGAACTGAGTTAGGAAAGAGAACAGTGTCTCACATTTAGCAAACACTCTTATGCCTGCTTAAGGGGGAAGGAGAGGTGGGGTGATGCATAAAACCAGAGTTTGATATAAGCACAGGTACCGTTCCAAAAACGAAATATGGAATAGACAAGACCTACACCTTCCTCAGTGAAAGGGACTCAAAACACCATATTTCCCGCAGAGGAATATATCTGACTAGTAAGAATCTTAAAACCTATGTATTGATATGTCTCCGTAAGGGAATCAAGTGTGTCTAGACTGGCATAAACATGGCAGCGAGAATCAGCTCAAACCCACTATAAAAAGGAATTTCAAAAAAAAAAAAAAAAACTGGGAAATTGTTTACAATTACTTCAGGTTCAATGATGAAACCTGGAATGACCCTATCTACAACGACAGCTGGATGTGTCATAAGGCTGGACACTTTGGACTGAGAGGATTGGTGAGATTGGGTGAACTAATGCAGACGATTTAAAGCAATAATGCATGGCACACATTCCATGGGTCCCAACTCTCCAGGTTGAAGGGAATATTACTACAGTTATAACATGTATGGGAAACCTAGAGAACGGACACACTGTGAATACGAAAGGTTTCTAAAACTCAACGAATAGTCCCTCTCCTGGTGCTCTGGTTTGACTTTCCATCTGCTTTACTATCAACCTCCCAACTTGGAGAGACAGCCCCTTTAACCTCCTGGTTCGCACAGGTTGCCAATTTGGCAGAGGATGAAAGGGAAGAGGGAGAACCAATGAGAGAGTAGCTGTTAGGCATTTGGACGGGCACATATCACTGTAATTTCCCGGAAGGAAGAAGAATTAACCAAAGTCTCAGCCCCCCACCGGGAACCATTATAGGTCCTGAACCAAAATTTTGGACTTGCGGTCAGCTCACCTAAAACGAGTTGAAAAATGGAGCTCAGGGGCACAGCAATTCACAAACTGGCCGAGTAATAAAGGACAACTATCGTCCAAATATCTGTTGAGGGAAGGCAACGACACGGACTTGAAAGCGAGGCAGAATAGCAGGAAACAGACTTCAAGAGGTACGTTGGAATCGCCTTTAAAGCACAGGAAGAGGGGCACAACTTCGACAATGATGCACTTGGCCAAAAAGGGCGTATGCGTTTTCTCCTGAATATATTCAGGAGAAAACGCATACGCCCTTTTTGGCCAAGCAAGCAAGCGGGCAATGCAAATCTGCACTACAAAGAAGTATCACTTCCCACCGGTCAAAAGGGACATCCACAAAATGTGTAAAAACCAGAAAGGCAAGACAGGCCCTGGAGAACAGGGAGCCTTGTTATGCTGATGGGCGGGATGTAAATTGCCAACTGCCTCTCTGGAGGAGTGCATTGTGTTCCCTAAAACAAGTAAACAACAGAGCTACAGAGCCAAGGGCACTTCCAGTCTAGGGAATATACCTTGGGAAAACTGAAAATCAAAAAGACACAGCCACCCCAAAATTTAGGGCTGCACTGCTTACAAGGACCTCAACTTGGGTACACCTTAAATATCCCAGGAAATATAAAAATGGTTCAAAAAATTGTGGTACTTACATACGATGGAATATCCCTCAGCCATGAAATCAATGTCATAAGACCAGTAGCAGCAAAATGGGTGGATTCAGGTACGATGATTCTAAGTGAAATAAGTCACAGAGAAAAAGAAACTTATCATAAGATATCACTTAAGAAGATCCTGTAAACATGGCTACACTTGAACTGAGTTAGGAAAGAGAACAGTGTCTCACATTTAGAAAACACTCTTATGCCTGCTTAAGGGGGAAGGAGAGGTGGGGTGATGCATAAAACCAGAGTTTGATATAAGCAGAGGTACCGTTCCAAAAACCAACTATGGAATAGGCAAGACCTACACCTTCCTCAGTGAAAGGGACTCAAAACCCCATATTTCCCGCAGAGGATTATATCTGACTAGTAAGAATCTTAAAACCTATGTATTGATATGTCTCTGTAAGGGAATCAATTGTGTCTAGACTGGCATAAACATGGCAGCGAGAATCAGCTCAAACCCACTATAAAAAGGAATTTCAAAAACAAAACAAAAAAACTGGGAAATTCTTTACAATTCCTTCAGGGTCTCTAATGAAACCTGGAATGACCCTATCTACAACGACAGCTGGATGTGGCATAAGGCGGTACACTTGGACTGAGAGGATTGGTGAGATTGGGTGAACAAATGCAGAACCTTTAAAGCATTAATGCATGGCACCCAATCCATGGGTCCCAACTCTCCAGGTTGAAGGGAATATTACTACAGTTATAACATGTGCGGGAAACCTAGAGAACGGACACACTGTTAATACGAAAGGTTTCTAAAACTCAACGAATAGTCCCTCTCCTGGTGCTCCGGTTTGACTTTCCACCTGCTTTACTATCAACCTCCCAACTTGGAGAGACAGCCCCTTTAACCTCCTGGTTCGAACAGGTTGCCAATTTGGCAGAGGATGAAAGGGAAGAGGGAGAACCAATGAGAGAGTAGCTGTTAGGCATTTGGACGGGCACATATCACTCTAATTTCCCGGCAGGAAGAAGAATTAACCAAAGTCTCAGCCCCCCAGAGGGAACCAGCATAGGTCCTGATCCAAAATTTTGGACATGCGGTCAGCTCACCAAAAACGAGTTGAAAAATGGGGCTCAGGGGTACAGCAATTCACAAACTGGCCGAGTAATAAAGGACAACTATCGTCCAAAAATCTGTTGAGGGAAGGCAACGAGGCGGACTTGGAAGCGAGGCAGAATAGCAGGAAACAGATTTCAAGAGGTACGTTGGAATCACCTTTAAAGCACAGGAAGAGGGGCACAACTTCGACAATGATGCACGTGGCCATAAAGGGCGTATGCGTTTTCTCCTGAATATATTCAGGAGAAAACGCATACGCCCTTTTTGGCCAAGCAAGCAATCGGGCAATGCAAATCTGCACTACAAAGAAGTATCACATCCCACCAGTCAAAAGGGACATCCACAATATGTGTAAAAACCAGAAAGGCAAGACAGGCCCTGGAGAACAGGGAGCCTTGTTATGCTGATGGGCGGGAGGTAAATTACCAACTGCCTCTCTGGAGTAGTGCATTGTGTTCCCTAAAACAAGTAAACAACAGAGCTACAGAGCCAAGGGCACTTCCAGTCTAGGGAATATACCTTGGGAAAACTGAAAATCAATAAGACAGAGCCACTCCAAAATTTAGGGCTGCACTGCTTATAAGGACCTCAACTTGGGTACACCTGAAATATCCCAGGAAATATAAAAATGGTTCAAAAAATTGTGGTACTTACGTACGATGGAATATCCCTCAGCCATGAAATCAATGTCATAAGACCAGTAGCAGTAAAATGGGTGGATTCAGGTACGATGATTCTAAGTGAAATAAGTCACAGAGAAAAAGAAACTTATCATAAGATATCACTTATGAAGATCCTGTAAACATGGCTACACTTGAACTGAGTGAGGAAAGAGAAAAGTGTCTCACTTTTAGAAAACACTCTTATGCCTGCTTAAGGGGGAAGGAGAGGTGGGGTGATGCATAAAACCAGAGTTTGATATAAGCACAGGTACCATTCCAAAAACCAACTATGGAATAGACAAGACCTACACCTTCCTCAGTGAAAGGGACTCAAAACCCCATATTTCCCGCAGAGGAATATATCTGACTAGTAAGAATCTTAAAACCTATGTATTGATATGTCTCCGTAAGGGAATCAAGTGTGTCTAGAATGGCATAAACATGGCAGCGAGAATCAGCTCAAACCCACTATAAAAAGGAATTTCAAAAATAAAACAAAAAAACTGGGAAATTCTTTACAATTCCTTCAGGGTCTCTGATGAAACCTGAAGTGACCCTATCTACAATGACAGCTGGATGTGGCATAAGGCTGGACACTTGGGACTGAGAGAATTGGTGAGATTGGGTGAGCAAATGCAGACCCTTTAAAGCAATAATGCATGGCACACATTCCATGGGTCCCAACTCTCCAGGTTGAAAGGAATATTACTACAGTTATAACATGTACGGGAAACCTAGAGAACGGACACACTGTGAATACGAAAGGTTTCTAAAACTCAACGAATAGTCCCTCTCCTGGTACTCCAATTTGACTTTCCATCTGCTTTACTATCACTCTCCCAAATTGGAGAGACAGCCCCTTTAACCTCCTGGTTCGCACAGGTTTCCAATTTGGCAGAGGATGAAAGGGAAGAGGGAGAACCAATGAAAGAGTAGCTGTTAGGCATTTGGACGGGCACATATCACTCTAACTTCCCGGCAGGAAGAAAAATTAACCAAGTCTCAGCCCCCCACCGGGCCCCAGCATAGGTCCTGAACCAAAATTTTGAACTTGCGGTCAGCTCACAAAAAACGAGTTGAAAAATGGAGCTCAGGGGCACAGCAATTCACAAACTGGCCGAGTAATAAAGGACAACAATCGTCCAAAAATATGTTGAGGGGTGGCAACGAGGCGGACTTGTAAGCGAGGCAGAATAGCAGGAATCAGATTTCAAGAGGTACGTTGAAATCACCTTTAAAGCACAGGAAGAGGGGCACAACTTCGACAATGATGCACTTGGCCAAAAAGGGCGTATGCGTTTTCTCCTGAATATATTCAGGAGAAAACGCATACGCCCTTTTGGACAAGCAAGCAAGCGGGCAATGCAAATCTGCACTACAAAGAAGTATCACTTCCCACCGGTCAAAAGGGATATCCACAAAATATGTAAAAACCAGAAAGGCAAGACAGGCCCTGGAGAACAGGGAGCCTTGTTATGCTGATGGGCGGGATGTAAATTGCCAACTGCCTCTCTGGAGGAGTACATTGTGTTCCCTTAAACAAGTAAAGAACAGAGCTACAGAGCAAAGGGCACTTCCAGTCTAGGGAATATACCTTGGGAAAACTGAAAATCAATAAAACAGAGCTACCCCAAAATTTAGGGCTGCACTGCTTACAAGGACCTCAACTTGGGTACACCTTATATATCCCAGGAAATATAAAAATGGTTCAAAAAACTGTGGTACTTACGTACGATGGAATATCCCTCAGCCATGAAATCAATGTCATAAAACCAGTAGCAGCAAAATGGGTGGATTCAGGTACGATGATTCTAAGTGAAATAAGTCACACAGAAAAAGAAACTTATCATAAGATATCACTTATGAAGTTCCTGTAAACATGGCTACACTTGAACAGAGTTAGGAAAGAGAACAGTGTCTCACATTTAGAAAACACTCTTATGCCTGCTTAAGGGGGAAGGAGAGGTGGGGTGATGCATAAAACCAGAGTTTGATATAAGCACAGGTACCGTTCCAAAAACCAACTATGGAATAGACAAGACCTACACCTTCCTCAGTGAAAGGGTCACAAAACCCCATATTTCCCGCAGAGGAATATATCTGACTAGTAAGAATCTTAAAACCTATGTATTCATATGTCTCCTCAAGGGAATCCAGTGTGTCTAGACTGGCATAAACATGGCAGCGAGAATCAGCTCAAACCCACTATAAAAAGGAATTTCAAAAACAAAACAAAAAAACTGGGAAATTCTTTACAATTCCTTCATGGTCTCTGATGAAACCTGGAATGACCCTATCTACAATGACAGCTGGATGTGGCATAAGGAGGGACACTTGGGACTGAGACGATTGGTGAGATTGGGTGAGCAAATGCAGACCCTTTAAAGCACAAATGCCTGGCACCCATTCCATGGGTCCCAACTCTCCAGGTTGAAGGGAATATTACTACAGCTATAACATGTGCGGGAAACCTAGAGAACGGACACACTGTGAATACCAAAGGTTTCTAAAACTCAACGAATAGTCCCTCTCCTGGTGCTCTGGTTTGTCTTGCCATCTGCTTTACTATCAACCTCCCAACTTGGAGAGACAGCCCCTTTAACCTCCTGGTTCTCACAGGTTTCCAATTTGGCAGAGGATGAAAGGGAAGAGGGAGAACCAATGAGAGAGTAGCTGTTAGGCATTTGGACGGGCACATATCACTCTAATTTCCCGTCAGGAATAAGAATTAACCAAAGTCTCAGGCACCCACCGGGAACCAGCATAGGTCCTGAACCAAAATTTTGGACATGCGGTCAGCTCAAAAAAAACGAGTTGAAAAATGGAGCTCAGGGGCACAGCAATTCACAAACTGGCCGAGTAATAAAGTAAAACTATCGTCCAAAAATCTGTTGAGGGAAGGCAATGAGGTAGACTTCAAAGCGAGGCAGAATAGCAGGAAACAGATTTCAAGAGGTACGTTGGAATCGCTTTTAAAGCACAGGAAGAGGGGCACAACTTCGACAATGATGCACTTGGCCAAAAAGGGCGTATGCGTTTTCTCCTGAATATATTCAGGAGAAAACGCATACGCCCTTTTTGACCAAGCAAGCAAGCAGGCAATGCAAATCTGCACTACAAAGAAGTATCACTTCCCACAGGTCAAAAGGGACATCCACAAAATGTGTAAAAACCAGAAAGGCAAGACAGGCCCTGGATAACAGGGAGCCTTGTTATGCTGATGGGCGGGATGTAAATTGCCAACTGCCTCTCTGGAGGAGTACATTGTGTTCCCTAAAACAAGTAAAGAACAGAGCTACAGAGCCAAGGGCACTTCCAGTCTAGGGAATATAATTTGGGAAAACTGAAAATCAATAAGACAGAGCCACCCCAAAATTTAGGGCTGCACTGCTTACAAGGACCTCAACTTGGGTACAACTTAAATATACCAGGAAATATAAAAATGGTTCAAAAAATTGTGGTACTTACGTACGATGGAATATCCCTCAGCCATGAAATCAATGTCATAAGAACAGTAGCAGCAAAATGGGTGGATTCAGGTACGATGATTCTAAGTGAAATAAGTCACACAGAAAAAGAAACTTATCATAAGATATCACTTATGAAGATCCTGTAAACATGGCTACACTTGAACTGAGTTAGGAAAGAGAACAGTGTCTCACATTTAGAAAACACTCTTATGCCTGCTTAAGGGGGAAGGAGAGGTGGGGTGATGCATAAAACCAGAGTTTGATATACGCACAGGTACCGTTCCAAAAACCAACTATGGAATAGACAAGACCTACACCTTCCTCAGTGAAAGGGACTCAAAACCCCATATTTCCCGCAGAGGAATATATCTGTCTAAAAAGAATCTTAAAACCTATGTATTGATATGTCTCCGTAAGGGAATCAAGTGTGTCTAGACTGGCATAAACATGGCAGCGAGAATCAGCTCAAACCCAGTATAAAAAGGAATTTCAAAAACAAAACAAAAAAACTGGGAAATTCTTTACATTTTCTTCAGTGTCAATGATGAAACCTGGAATGACCCTATCTACAACGACAGCTGGATGTGGCATAAGTCTGGACACTTGGGACTGAGGGGATTGGTGAGATTGGGTGAGCAAATGCAGACCCTTTAAAGCAATAATGCATGGCACCCATTCCATGGGTCCCAACTCTCCAGGTTGAAGGGAATATTACTACAGTTATAACATGTGCGGGAAACCTAGAGAACGGACACACTGTGAATACAAAAGGTTTCTAAAACTCAACGCATAGTCCCTCTCCTGGTGCTCCGGTTTGACTTTCCGTCTGCTTTACTATCAACCTCCCAACTTGGAGAGACAGCCCCTTTAACCTCTTGGTTCGCACAGGTTGCCAATTTGGCAGAGGATGAAAGGGAAGAGGGAGAACCAATGAGAGAGTAGCTGTTAGGCATTTGGACGGGCACATATCACTGTAATTTCCCGGCAGGAAGAAGAATTAACCAAATTCTCAGCCACCCACCGGGAACCAGTATAGGTCCTGAAGCAAAATTTTGGACTTGCGGTCAGCTCACCAAAAACGAGTTGAAAAATGGAGCTCAGGGGCACAGCAATTCACAAACTGGCCGAGTAATAAAGGACAACTATCGTCCAAAAATCTGTTGAGGGAAGGCAACGAGGCGGACTTGAAAGCGAGGCAGAATAGCAGGAAACTGATTTCAAGAGGTACGTTGGAATCGCCTTTAAAGCACAGGAAGAGGGGCACAACTTTGACAATGATGCACTTGGCCAAAAAGGGCGTATGCGTTTTCTCCTGAATATATTCAGGAGAAAACGCATACGCCCTTTTTGGCCAAGCAAGCAAGCGGGCAATGCAAATCTGCACTACAAAGAAGTATCACTTCCCACCGGTCAAAAGGGACATCCACAAAATGTGTAAAAACCAGAAAGGCAAGACAGGCCCTGGAGAACAGGGAGCCTTGTTATGCTGATGGGCGGGATGTAAATTACCAATTGCCTCTCTGGAGGAGTACATTTTGTTCCCTAAAACAAGTAAAGAACAGAGCTACAGAGCCAAGGACACTTCCAGTCTAGGGAATATTCCTTGGGAAAACTGAAAATCAATAAGACAGAGCCACCCCAAAATTTAGGGCTGCACTGCTTATAAGGACCTCAACTTGGGTACACCTTAAATATCCCAGGAAATATAAAAATGGTTCAAAAAATTGTGGTACTTACGTACGATGGAATATCCCTCAGCCATGAAATCAATGTCATAAGACCAGTAGCAGTAAAATGGGTGGATTCAGGTACGATGATTCTAAGTGAAATAAGTCACAGAGAAAAAGAAACTTATCATAAGATATCACTTATGAAGATCCTGTAAACATGGCTACACTTGAACTGAGTGAGGAAAGAGAACAGTGTCTCACTTTTAGAAAACACTCTTATGCCTGCTTAAGGGGGAAGGAGAGGTGGGGTGATGCATAAAACCAGAGTTAGATATAAGCACAGGTACCATTCCAAAAACCAACTATGGAATAGACAAGACCTACACCTTCCTCAGTGAAAGGGACTCAAAACCCCATATTTCCCGCAGAGGAATATATCTGACTAGTAAGAATCTTAAAACCTATGTATTCATATGTCTCCGTAAGGGAATCAAGTGTGTCTAGAATGGCATAAATATGGCAGCGAGAATCAGCTCAAACCCACTATAAAACGGAATTTCAAAAATAAAACAAAAAAACTGGGAAATTCTTTACAATTCCTTCAGGGTCTCTGATGAAACCTGAAGTGACCCTATCTACAATGACAGCTGGATGTGGCATAAGGCTGGACACTTGGGACTGAGAGAATTGGTGAGATTGGGTGAGCAAATGCAGACCCTTTAAAGCAATAATGCATGGCACACATTCCATGGGTCCCAACTCTCCAGGTTGAAGGGAATATTACTACAGATATAACATGTACGGGAATCCTAGAGAACGGACACACTGTGAATACGAAAGGTTTCTAAAACTCAACGAATAGTCCCTCTCCTGTTGCTCTGGTTTGACTTTCCACCTGCTTTACTATCAACCTCCCAACATGGAGAGACAGACCCTTTAACCTCCTGGTTCGCACAGGTTGCCAATTTGGCAGAGGATGAAAGGGAAGAGGGAGAACCAATGAGAGAGTAGCTGTTAGGCATTTGGACGGGCACATATCACTCTAATTTCCCGGCAGGAAGAAGAATAAACCAAAGTCTCAGCCACCCACCGGGAACCAGCATAGGTCCTGAACCAAAATTTTGGACTTGCGGTCAGCTCACCAAAAACGAGTTGAAAAATGGAGCTCAGGGGTACAGCAATTCACAAACTGGCCGAGTAATAAAGGACAACTATCGTCCAAAAATCTGTTGAGGGAAGGCAACGAGGATGACTTGAAAGCGAGGCAGAATAGCAGGAAACAGATTTCAAGAGGTACGTTGG
The DNA here is from genome assembly GCF_949752795.1 of Hyperoodon ampullatus. Lineage (NCBI taxonomy): Eukaryota > Metazoa > Chordata > Mammalia > Artiodactyla > Ziphiidae > Hyperoodon > Hyperoodon ampullatus. The sequence goes on along the minus strand of NW_027640380.1, from coordinate 263,749 downwards.
AATTGCCTTTAAAGCACAGGAAGAGGGGCACAACTTCGACAATGATGCACTTGGCCAAAAAGGGCGTATGCGTTTTCTCCTGAATATATTCAGGAGAAAACGCATACGCCCTTTTTAGCCAAGCAAGCAAGCGGGCAATGCAAACCTGAACTACAAAGAAGTATCACTTCCCACCGGTCAAAAGGGACATCCACAAAATGTGTAAAAACCAGAAAGGCAAGACAGGCCCTGGAGAACAGGGAGCCTTGTTATGCTGATGGGCGGGATGTAAATTGCCAACTGCCTCTCTGGAGTAGTACATTGTGTTCCCTAAAACAAGTAAAGAACAGAGCTACAGAGCCAAGGGCACTTCCAGTCTAGGGAATATACTTTGGGAAAACTGAAAATCAATAAGCCTGAGCCACCCCAAAATTTAGGGCTGCACTGCTTACAAGGACCTCAACTTGGGTACACCTTAAATATCCCAGGAAATATAAAAATGGTTCAAAAAATTGTGGTACTTACGTACGATGGAATATCCCTCAGCCATGAAATCAATGTCATAAGACCAGTAGCAGAAAAATGGGTGGATTCAGGTACGATGATTCTAAGTGAAATAAGTCACACAGAAAAAGAAACTTATCATAAGATATCACTTATGAAGATCCTGTAAACATGGCTACATTTGAACTGAGTTAGGAAAGAGAACAGTGTCTCACATTTAGCAAACACTCTTATGCCTGCTTAAGGGGGAAGGAGAGGTGGGGTGATGCATAAAACCAGAGTTTGATATAAGCACAGGTACCGTTCCAAAAACGAAATATGGAATAGACAAGACCTACACCTTCCTCAGTGAAAGGGACTCAAAACACCATATTTCCCGCAGAGGAATATATCTGACTAGTAAGAATCTTAAAACCTATGTATTGATATGTCTCCGTAAGGGAATCAAGTGTGTGTAGACTGGCATAAACATGGCAGCGAGAATCAGCTCAAACCCACTATAAAAAGGAATTTCAAAAAAAAAAAAAAAACTGGGAAATTGTTTACAATTACTTCAGGTTCAATGATGAAACCTGGAATGACCCTATCTACAACGACAGCTGGATGTGGCATAAGGCTGGACACTTTGGACTGAGAGGATTGGTGAGATTGGGTGAGCAAATGCAGACCCTTTAAAGCAATAATGCATGGCACACATTCCATGGGTCCCAACTCTCCAGGTTGAAGGGAATATTACTACAGTTATAACATGTATGGGAAACCTAGAGAACGGACACACTGTGAATACGAAAGGTTTCTAAAACTCAACGAATAGTCCCTCTCCTGGTGCTCCGGTTTGACTTTCCATCTGCTTTACTATCAACCTCCCAACTTGGAGAGACAGCCCCTTTAACCTCCTGGTTCGCACAGGATGCCAATTTGGCAGAGGATGAAAGGGAAGAGGGAGAACCAATGAGAGAGTAGCTGTTAGGCATTTGGACGGGCACATATCACTGTAATTTCCCGGAAGGAAGAAGAATTAACCAAAGTCTCAGCCCCCCACCGGGAACCATTATAGGTCCTGAACCAAAATTTTGGACTTGCGGTCAGCTCACCTAAAACGAGTTGAAAAATGGAGCTCAGGGGCACAGCAATTCACAAACTGGCCGAGTAATAAAGGACAACTATCGTCCAAATATCTGTTGAGGGAAGGCAACGACGCGGACTTGAAAGCTAGGCAGAATAGCAGGAAACAGACTTCAAGAGGTACGTTGGAATCGCCTTTAAAGCACAGGAAGAGGGGCACAACTTCGACAATGATGCACTTGGCCAAAAAGGGCGTATGCGTTTTCTCCTGAATATATTCAGGAGAAAACGCATACGCCCTTTTTGGCCAAGCAAGCAAGCGGGCAATGCAAATCTGCACTACAAAGAAGTATCACTTCCCACCGGTCAAAAGGGACATCCACAAAATGTGTAAAAACCAGAAAGGCAAGACAGGCCCTGGAGAACAGGGAGCCTTGTTATGCTGATGGGCGGGATGTAAATTGCCAACTGCCTCTCTGGAGGAGTGCATTGTGTTCCCTAAAACAAGTAAACAACAGAGCTCCAGAGCCAAGGGCACTTCCAGTCTAGGGAATATACCTTGGGAAAACTGAAAATCAAAAAGACACAGCCACCCCAAAATTTAGGGCTGCACTGCTTACAAGGACCTCAACTTGGGTACACCTTAAATATCCCAGGAAATATAAAAATGGTTCAAAAAATTGTGGTACTTACATACGATGGAATATCCCTCAGCCATGAAATCAATGTCATAAGACCAGTAGCAGCAAAATGGGTGGATTCAGGTACGATGATTCTAAGTGAAATAAGTCACAGAGAAAAAGAAACTTATCATAAGATATCACTTAAGAAGATCCTGTAAACATGGCTACACTTGAAATGAGTTAGGAAAGAGAACAGTGTCTCACATTTAGAAAACACTCTTATGCCTGCTTAAGGGGGAAGGAGAGGTGGGGTGATGCATAAAACCAGAGTTTGATATAAGCAGAGGTACCGTTCCAAAAACCAACTATGGAATAGGCAAGACCTACACCTTCCTCAGTGAAAGGGACTCAAAACACCATATTTCCCGCAGAGGATTATATCTGACTAGTAAGAATCTTAAAACCTATGTATTGATATGTCTCTGTAAGGGAATCAATTGTGTCTAGACTGGCATAAACAAGGCAACGAGAATCAGCTCAAACCCACTATAAAAAGGAATTTCAAAAACAAAACAAAAAAACTGGGAAATTCTTTACAATTCCTTCAGGGTCTCTGATGAAACCTGGAATGACCCTATCTACAACGACAGCTGGATGTGGCATAAGGCGGTACACTTGGACTGAGAGGATTGGTGAGATTGGGTGAACAAATGCAGAACCTTTAAAGCATTAATGCATGGCACCCAATCCATGGGTCCCAACTCTCCAGGTTGAAGGGAATATTACTACAGTTATAACATGTAAGGGAAACCTAGAGAACGGACACACTGTGAATACGAAAGGTATCTAAAACTCAACGAATAGTCCCTCTCCTGGTGCTCCGGTTTGACTTTCCACCTGCTTTACTATCAACCTCCCAACTTGGAGACACAGCCCCTTTAACCTCCTGGTTCGCACAGGTTTCCAATTTGGCAGAGGATGAAAGGGAAGAGGGAGAACCAATGAGAGAGTAGCTGTTAGGCATTTGGACGGGCACATATCACTCTAATTTCCCGGCAGGAAGAAGAATTAACCAAAGTCTCAGCCCCCCAGAGGGAACCAGCATAGGTCCTGAACCAAAATTTTGGACATGCGGTCAGCTCACCAAAAACGAGTTGAAAAATGGGGCTCAGGGGTACAGCAATTCACAAACTGGCCGAGTAATAAAGGACAACTATCGTCCAAAAATCTGTTGAGGGAAGGCAACGAGGCGGACTTGGAAGCGAGGCAGAATAGCAGGAAACAGATTTCAAGAGGTACGTTGGAATCACCTTTAAAGCACAGGAAGAGGGGCACAACTTCGACAATGATGCACGTGGCCATAAAGGGCGTATGCGTTTTCTCCTGAATATATTCAGGAGAAAACGCATACGCCCTTTTTGGCCAAGCAAGCAATCGGGCAATGCAAATCTGCACTACAAAGAAGTATCACATCCCACCAGTCAAAAGGGACATCCACAATATGTGTAAAAACCAGAAAGGCAAGAGAGGCCCTGGAGAACAGGGAGCCTTGTTATGCTGATGGGCGGGAGGTAAATTACCAACTGCCTCTCTGGAGGAGTACATTGTGTTCCCTAAAACAAGTAAAGAACAGAGCTACAGAGCCAAGGGCACTTCCAGTCTAGGGAATATACCTTGGGAAAACTGAAAATCAATAAGACAGAGCCACTCCAAAATTTAGGGCTGCACTGCTTATAAGGACCTCAACTTGGGTACACCTGAAATATCCCAGGAAATATAAAAATGGTTCAAAAAATTGTGGTACTTACGTACGATGGAATATCCCTCAGCCATGAAATCAATGTCATAAGACCAGTAGCAGTAAAATGGGTGGATTCAGGTACGATGATTCTAAGTGAAATAAGTCACAGAGAAAAAGAAACTTATCATAAGATATCACTTATGAAGATCCTGTAAACATGGCTACACTTGAACTGAGTGAGGAAAGAGAAAAGTGTCTCACTTTTAGAAAACACTCTTATGCCTGCTTAAGGGGGAAGGAGAGGTGGGGTGATGCATAAAACCAGAGTTTGATATAAGCACAGGTACCATTCCAAAAACCAACTATGGAATAGACAAGACCTACACCTTCCTCAGTGAAAGGGACTCAAAACCCCATATTTCCCGCAGAGGAATATATCTGACTAGTAAGAATCTTAAAACCTATGTATTGATATGTCTCCGTAAGGGAATCAAGTGTGTCTAGAATGGCATAAACATGGCAGCGAGAATCAGCTCAAACCCACTATAAAAAGGAATTTCAAAAATAAAACAAAAAAACTGGGAAATTCTTTACAATTCCTTCAGGGTCTCTGAAGAAACCTGAAGTGACCCTATCTACAATGACAGCTGGATGTGGCATAAGGCTGGACACTTGGGACTGAGAGAATTGGTGAGATTGGGTGAGCAAATGCAGACCCTTTAAAGCAATAATGCATGGCACACATTCCATGGGTCCCAACTCTCCAGGTTGAAAGGAATATTACTACAGTTATAACATGTACGGGAAACCTAGAGAACGGACACACTGTGAATACGAAAGGTTTCTAAAACTCAACGAATAGTCCCTCTCCTGGTACTCCAGTTTGACTTTCCATCTGCTTTACTATCACTCTCCCAAATTGGAGAGACAGCCCCTTTAACCTCCTGGTTCGCACAGGTTTCCAATTTGGCAGAGGATGAAAGGGAAGAGGGAGAACCAATGAAAGAGTAGCTGTTAGGCATTTGGACGGGCACATATCACTCTAACTTCCCGGCAGGAAGAAAAATTAACCAAGTCTCAGCCCCCCACCGGGCCCCAGCATAGGTCCTGAACCAAAATTTTGAACTTGCGGTCAGCTCACAAAAAACGAGTTGAAAAATGGAGCTCAGGGGCACAGCAATTCACAAACTGGCCGAGTAATAAAGGACAACAATCGTCCAAAAATATGTTGAGGGGTGGCAACGAGGCGGACTTGTAAGCGAGGTAGAATAGCAGGAAACAGATTTCAAGAGGTACGTTGAAATCACCTTTAAAGCACAGGAAGAGGGGCACAAGTTCGACAATGATGCACTTGGCCAAAAAGGGCGTATGCGTTTTCTCCTGAATATATTCAGGAGAAAACGCATACGCCCTTTTTGGCCAAGCAAGCAAGCGGGCAATGCAAATCTGCACTACAAAGAAGTATCACTTCCCACCGGTCAAAAGGGACATCCACAAAATATGTAAAAACCAGAAAGGCAAGACAGGCCCTGGAGAACAGGGAGCCTTGTTATGCTGATGGGCGGGATGTAAATTGCCAACTGCCTCTCTGGAGGAGTACATTGTGTTCCCTTAAACAAGTAAAGAACAGAGCTACAGAGCAAAGGGCACTTCCAGTCTAGGGAATATACCTTGGGAAAACTGAAAATCAATAAAACAGAGCTACCCCAAAATTTAGGGCTGCACTGCTTACAAGGACCTCAACTTGGGTACACCTTATATATCCCAGGAAATATAAAAATGGTTCAAAAAACTGTGGTACTTACGTACGATGGAATATCCCTCAGCCATGAAATCAATGTCATAAAACCAGTAGCAGCAAAATGGGTGGATTCAGGTACGATGATTCTAAGTGAAATAAGTCACACAGAAAAAGAAACTTATCATAAGATATCACTTATGAAGTTCCTGTAAACATGGCTACACTTGAACAGAGTTAGGAAAGAGAACAGTGTCTCACATTTAGAAAACACTCTTATGCCTGCTTAAGGGGGAAGGAGAGGTGGGGTGATGCATAAAACCAGAGTTTGATATAAGCACAGGTACCGTTCCAAAAACCAACTATGGAATAGACAAGACCTACACCTTCCTCAGTGAAAGGGTCACAAAACCCCATATTTCCCGCAGAGGAATATATCTGACTAGTAAGAATCTTAAAACCTATGTATTCATATGTCTCCTCAAGGGAATCCAGTGTGTCTAGACTGGCATAAACATGGCAGCGAGAATCAGCTCAAACCCACTATAAAAAGGAATTTCAAAAACAAAACAAAAAAACTGGGAAATTCTTTACAATTCCTTCAGGGTCTCTGATGAAACCTGGAATTACCCTATCTACAATGACAGCTGGATGTGGCATAAGGAGGGACACTTGGGACTGAGACGATTGGTGAAATTGGGTGAGCAAATGCAGACCCTTTAAAGCACAAATGCCTGGCACCCATTCCATGGGTCCCAACTCTCCAGGTTGAAGGGAATATTACTACAGCTATAACATGTGCGGGAAACCTAGAGAACGGACACACTGTGAATACCAAAGGTTTCTAAAACTCAACGAATAGTCCCTCTCCTGGTGCTCTGGTTTGTCTTGCCATCTGCTTTACTATCAACCTCCCAACTTGGAGAGACAGCCCCTTTAACCTCCTGGTTCTCACAGGTTTCCAATTTGGCAGAGGATGAAAGGGAAGAGGGAGAACCAATGAGAGAGTAGCTGTTAGGCATTTGGACGGGCACATATCACTCTAATTTCCCGTCAGGAATAAGAATTAACCAAAGTCTCAGGCACCCACCGGGAACCAGCATAGGTCCTGAACCAAAATTTTGGACATGCGGTCAGCTCAAAAAAAACGAGTTGAAAAATGGAGCTCAGGGGCACAGCAATTCACAAACTGGCCGAGTAATAAAGGAAAACTATCGTCCAAAAATCTGTTGAGGGAAGGCAATGAGGTAGACTTCAAAGCGAGGCAGAATAGCAGGAAACAGATTTCAAGAGGTACGTTGGAATCGCTTTTAAAGCACAGGAAGAGGGGCACAACTTCGACAATGATGCACTTGGCCAAAAAGGGCGTATGCGTTTTCTCCTGAATATATTCAGGAGAAAACGCATACGCCCTTTTTGACCAAGCAAGCAAGCAGGCAATGCAAATCTGCACTACAAAGAAGAATCACTTCCCACAGGTCAAAAGGGACATCCACAAAATGTGTAAAAACCAGAAAGGCAAGACATGTCCTGGAGAACAGGGAGCCTTGTTATGCTGATGGGCGGGATGTAAATTGCCAACTGCCTCTCTGGAGGAGTGCATTGTGTTCCCTAAAACAAGTAAACAACAGAGCTACAGAGCCAAGGGCACTTCCAGTCTAGGGAACATACCTTGGGAAAACTGAAAATCAATAAGACAGAACCACCCCAAAATATAGGGCTGCACTGCTTACAAGGACCTCAACTTGGGTACACCTTAAATATCCCAGGAAATATAAAAATGGTTCAAAAAATTGTGGTACTTACGTACGATGGAATATCCCTCAGCCATGAAATCAATGTCATAAGACCAGTAGCAGCAAAATGGGTGGATTCAGGTACGATGATTCTAAGTGAAATAAGTCACACAGAAAAAGAAACTTATCATAAGATATCACTTATGAAGATCCTGTAAACATGGCTACACTTGAACTGAGTTAGGAAAGAGAAGAGAGTCTCACATTTAGGAAACACTCTTATGCCTGCTTAAGGGTGAAGGAGAGGTGGGGTGATGCATAAAACCAGAGTTTGATATAAGCACAGGTACGTTCCAAAAACCAACTATGGAATATACAAGACCTACACCTTCCTCAGTGAAAGGGACTCAAAACCCCATATTTCCCGCAGAGGAATATATCTGACTAGTAAGAATCTTAAAACCTATGTATTGATATGTCTCCGTAAGTGAATCAAGTGTGTCTACACTGGCATAAACATCGCAGCGAGAATCACCTCAAACCCACTATATAAAGGAATTTCAAAAACTAAACAAAAAAACTGGGAAATTCTTTACAATACCTTCAGGGTCTCTGATGAAACCTGGAATGACCCTATGTACAACGACAGCTGGATGTGGCATAAGGCTGGACACTTGGGACTGAGAGGATTGGTGAGATTGGGTGAGCAAATGCAGAACCTTTAAAGCAATAATGCATGGCACCCATTCCATGGGTCCCAACTCTCCAGGTTGAAGGGAATATTACTACAGCTATAACATATACGGGAAACCTAGAGAACGGACACACTGTGAATATGAAAGCTTTCTAAAACTCAACGAATAGTCCCTCTCCTGGTGCTCCAGTTTGATTTTCCACTCCTTTAGTGTCAATCTCTCAACTTGGAGAGACAGCCCCTTTAACCTCCTGGTTCGCACAGGTTGCCAATTTGTCAGAGGATGAAAGGGAAGAGGGAGAAGTAATGAGAGAGTAGCTCTTAGCCATTTGGACGGGCACATGTCACTCTAATTTCCCAGCAGGAGGAAGGATTAACCAAAGACTCAGCCAACTACCGGGAACCAGTATAGGTCCTGAACCAAAATTTTGGACTTGCGGTCAGCTCACAAAAAACGAGTAGAATAATGGAGCTCAGGGGCACAGCAATTCACAAACTGGCCGAGTAATAAAGGACAACTATCGTCCAAAAATCTGGTGAGGGAAGGCAACGAGGCGGACATGAAAGCGACGCAGAATAGCAGGAAACAGATTTCAAGAGGTACGTTGGAATCGCGTTTGAAACACAGAAAGAGGGGCAAATTTTCAAAAATGATGCACTTGTCCAAATAGAGCATATGTGTTTTCTCATGAATATATTCAGGAGAAAACGCATACGCCCTTTTGGCCAAGCAAGCAGGCGGGCAATGAAAATCTGCACTACAAAGAAGTACCACATTCCACAGGTCTAAAAGGGACATCCAAAAATGTGTAAAAACCAGAAAGGCAAAAAATGGCCCTGGAGAACAGGGAGTCTTGTTATGCTGAAGGGCGGGATGTAAATTGCCACCTTCCTCTCTGGAGTAGTGCATTGTGTTCCCTAAAACAAGTAAACAACAGAGCTACAGAGCCAAGGGCACTTCCAGTCTAGGGAATATACCTTGGGAAACCTGAAAATCAATAAGACAGAGCCACCCCAAAATTTAGGGCTGCACTGCTTACAAAAAACTTAACTTGGGTACACATTAAATATCCCAGGAAATATAAAAATGGTTCAAAAAATTTTGGAACTTCCGTACGATGGAATATCCCTCAGCCATGCGATCAATGGCATAAGACCAGTAGCAGCAAAATGAGTGGATTGAGGTATGATGCTTCTAAGAGAAATAAGTCACACAGGAAAAGGAACTTATATTAAGATATCACTTATGAAGATCCTGTAAACATGGCTACACTTGAACTCAGTTAGGAAAGAGAACAGAGTCTCACCTTTGGAAAACACTCTTATGCCTGCTTAAGGCAGAATGAGAGGTGGGGTGATGCATAAAACCAGAGTTTGATATAAGAACACTTACCGTTCCAAAAACAGAAAATGGAATAGACAAGACCTACACCTTCCTCAGTGAAAGGGACTTGAGGCATCTGTGAGTAACCGTGAGCTGAGCCCCAGGCCAGCTGCTGCTGAACTTTTCCCACCCTTCCCAGGTAAAACACCTGAATATTTACAAGGCATTGAAAGCTTAGAGGAAGGGCCGTGGAGCCACAACAGCGAGAGCACGCAGGCCACCTTGGTGCCTGCAGGCCAGCCAGGATGTTCCTGTCCCTGGGCGCTCTTCTGGAAGCTTTCCATTGCCCTGCCTGAGATACCCCTCCTGTCCCGGCCGCCACTGCTTTTTTCCTTCCTCACCTCTGTTCGGAGAGAAATTCCAAAGGAATGTGTGGGTGATACATCCTCTTGTTTACACGTGGCATCCTGGCAACTCCTGCAGAAAGTCCAGCAGAGACCCACTCACACCGGGCCACCCACAAAGCCGTGGCCCCTCACTTCCTCCCACCAGCACAGCACCGAGACTGCTGATGGGACAGAGAATATGGAGTCAGGCACAGCTTTAGTGGCTATTGCTGCCGGCAACACTGTTTATATTGACCTCATCCCAGGCACACCTGGGGAGGGCAGGCCGGCAGGGTCAGGCTACACAGGTCAGCTAATCCTCAGCCCTCAGGGAATCACATTGTTGAAAATGGACCTCGCTAACGCAGAATAGAAGCCAAGGAATAAAAGGACACAATGCCTTTTGCAGCACCATAGACGTGTCTAGAGGTAATCACGTGACTTGAAGTAAGTAAGAAAGTGAAAGACACATATGATATCTTATCTCTTATAGGTGTGACCGAAAAATGGATACCAGGACAGATATTTCCACGGAGAAGGGCAATCACAGATTCATTAAACAAACTTATGGTTCACCAATGGAAAGGTGTGAGGGTTGGTTTCATTATGATATTGGGGTTAACAGACATATACAAACACAGGTGACATATATAATCACCAAAGACCTACAGAATACCAAGAGAAGACTACTCAACATTCTGTCATAAGGTACATGGGAAAAGGATCCCAGGAAGAACAGACATATGTATATGTGTAAAAGAACCACATCTTCCACACCTACAACAAGCCAAACATTGTAATCAAATTTGCTGTAAGAAAAAATAAAAAATTAAATTAAAAACACGAACAAGAAGTAGTGAGACAAACATGAGGGTCTTTCTCCTGGCACATTGCATTCTAAATTCCAATCTAGAACAGGACTTCCATTGAGGCTCTGTTGCCCTAGTAACCAGATTTGGTAATGGAGAGCTGCTGCCACCTTGTGGCCGTTTCACACAACAGCAGCTTTAATTTCAGCGCTATTGGTCTGTTGATATTCAAAATCATTGCAGGCCTGTAAATGACACCTGCCCTGAAAACAAATCCTGGGGTCATATATCGACCAAAAAATTCAAAGGACGTCCATATTTCAAAACGACAGTTTCAAAAGGCATATTTTACACACATTAGTGTTCTGCTACTTTTTCTTTCTTTCTTTTTTTGTTGAAAAAACGGGAATGGAATAAGGCATCCCTCAGAATGGGCGAAAATATTTGCAAACGAATCAATGGACAAAGGTTTAATCTCCAATATATATATAAAGAGCTCATGCAGCGTAATATTAAAAAAACAAACAACCCAATACAAAAATGGGCAGAAGATCTAAACAGACGTTTCTTCAAAGAAGACACAGAGATGGCCAAGACGCACATGAAAAGCTGCTCAACATCACTAATTATTAGAGAAATGCAAATCAAAACTGCAATGAGGTATCACCTCACACCTGTTAGAATGGGCATCATCAGAAAATCTACAAACAACGAATTCTGGGGAGGGTGTGGACAAAAGGATCCCTCTTCCACTAGTGGTGGAAATGTAAATTGATACAGTCACGATGGAGAACAGTATGGAGTTTCCTTAAAAAACCTAGAAATACAATTAACATATGATCCAGCAATCCCACTTCTGGGCATATACCAAGAGAAAACCATAAATCAAAAAGGCACATTCACCACAATGCTCATTTCAGCACTATTTTCGATAGCCAGGTAATGGAAGCAACCTAAATACCCACAGAAAGACGAATGGATAAAGATGTGGTACATATATAAAATGGAATATTACTCAGCCATAAGAAGGAATGAAACTGGGTCATTTGTAGAGACGTCGATGGATCTAGAGACTGTCATACAGAATGAAGTAAGTCAGAAAGAGACAAACAAATATTGCATATTAATACATATATGCGGAACCTAGAAAAATGGTACAGATGAACTGGTTTGCAGGGAAGAAATAGAGACACAGAGGTAGAGAACACACGTATGGACACCAAGTGTGGGAAGCCATGGGGAGGTGGTGTTGGGATGAGTTGGGAGATTGGGATTGACCTGCATACATGTATATGCATAAAATACATAACTAATAATAACCTGCTGTATAAAAAAATAAATAAAATTAAATTTCAAAATTTTTGAAAATAAAATTTAAAAATAAAACAGAAAAAAGTTCTTCCCTTCACACAGATGTATTTATATGAATGAATTATTTCCATGCTTATGTGTATAAATACATAAAAGAGGAATAAAATCTAACTTGAACCAAAAAAGAAAAAAAAAAAAAGCTGAAGTCACGAGTTAGACAGAGGAAAACCCTATCAGGGCACTTGTCCCAGCAGTAAACAATTCTGAAATTGGTCAGAGGTGGGGAATCATCTCCCATACAGCCAGCAGCCCACTCCTACGCAAGGAGCGTCCTCATTTCAAAGCTGGGTGCCATGCCGAGGCATCTGTGAGTAACGGTGAGCTGAGCCCCTGGCCAGCTGCTGTTGAACTTATCCCACCCTTCCAAGGTAAATCCCCTGAATATGTACAAGGGCTTGAAAGCCTAGAGGAAGGGCCGTGGAGCCACTCCAGTGGCAGCACGCAGGCCAACTTGGTGCCTGCAGGCCTGCCAGGATGGTCCTGGCCCTGGGCGCTCTTCTGGAAGCTTTCCATTGCCCTGCCTGAGATACCCCTCCTGTCCCGGCACCCACTGCTTTTTTCCTTCCTCAGCTATGTCCGGAGAGAAATTCCAGCGGAAGGTATGGGTGACACATCCTCTTCTTTACAGGTGGCAGCCTGGCAACTCCTGCAGAAAGTCCAACAGAGACCCACTCACAACGGGCCACCCACAAAGCCGTAGCCCCTCACTCCCTCCCACCTGCACAGCCCCGAGACTGCTGACTGGGCAGAGAATATGGCGTCAGGCAGAGCTTCAGGGGCTATTGCTGCCTGCAGTGCTGTTTATATTGACCTCAACCCAGGCACACCTGGGGAGGGCCGGCCGGCAGGGTCAGGCTACACAGGTCAGCTAATCCTCATCCCTCAGGGAATCACATTTTTGAAAATGGACCTCGCTAAGGCAGAATAGAAGCCAAGGAATAAAAGGACACAATGCCATTTGCAGCACCGTAGGTGTGTCTAGAGGTAATCATGTGACTTGTAGTAAGTCTGAAAGTGAAAGTCACATATCATATCATATCTCTTATAGGTGTGACCGAGAAATGGATACCAGGGCAGATATTTCCATGGAGAAGGGCAATCACAGATTCATTAAACAAACTAATGGTTCACCAATGGAAAGGTGTGAGGATTGGTTTCATTTTGATATTGGGGTTAACAGACATATACAAACACAGGTGACATATATAATCACCAAAGACCTACAGAATACCAAGAGAAGACTACTCAACATTCTGTCATAAGGTACATGGGAAAAGGATCCCAGGAAGAACAGACATATGTATATGTGTAAAAGAACCACATCTTCCACACCTACAACAAGCAAAACATTGTAATCAAATTTGCTGTAAGAAAAAATAAAAATTTAAACTAAAAACACGAACAAGAAGTAGTGAGACAAACTTGAGGGGCTTTCTCCTGGTACATTCCATTCTACATTCCAATCTAGAACACGACTTCCATTGAGGCTCTGTTGCCCTAGTAACCAGATTTGGTAAGGGAGAACTGCTGCCACATTGTGGCCGTTTCACAAAACAGCAGCTTTAATCCCAGCGCTAATGGTCAGTTGATATTCAAAATCATTGCAGGCCTGTAAATGACACCTGCCCTGAAAACAAATCCTGGGGTCATATATCGACCAAAAAATTCAAAGGCCGTCCATATTTCAAAACGACAGTTTCAAAAGGCATATTTTACACACATTAGTGTTCTGCTTCTTTCTCTTTCTTTCTTTTTTTGTTAAAAAAACGGGAATGGCAAAAAGCATCCCTCAGAATGGGCGAAAATATTTGCAAACGAATCAATGGACAAAGGTTTAATCTCCAATATATATAAAGAGCTCATGCAGCTTAATATTAAAAAAACAAACAACCCAATACAAAATTGGGCAGAAGATCTAAAGAGACGTTTCTTCAAAGAAGACACAGAGATGGCCAAGACCAACATGAAAAGCTGCTCAACATCACTAATTATTAGAGAAATGCAAATCAAAACTCCAATGAGGTATCACCTCACACCTGTTAGAATCGGCATCATCAGAAAATCTACAAACAACAAATTCTGGGGAGGGTTTGGACAAAAGGATCCCTCTTCCACTAGTGGTGGAAATGTAAATTGATACAGTCACGATGGAGAACAGTATGGAGTTTCCTTAAAAAAACTAGAAACACAATTAACATATGATCCAGCAATCCCACTTCTGGGCATATACCCAGAGAAAACCATAAATCAAAAAGGCACATTCACCACAATGCTCATTTCAGCACTATTTACAATAGCCAGGTAATGGAAGCAACATAAATACCCACAGACAGACGAATGGATAAAGATGTGGTACATATATAAAATGGAATATTACTCAGCCATAAGAAGGAATGAAACTGGGTCATTTGTAGAGACGTCGATGGATCTAGAGACTGTCATACAGAATGAAGTAAGTCAGAAAGAGAAAAACAAATATTGTATATTAATGCATATATGTGGAACCTAGAAAAATGGTATAGATGAACTGGTTTGCAGGGAAGAAATAGAGACACAGAGGTAGAGAACACACGTATGGACACCAAGTGTGGGAAGCCATGGGGTGGTGGTGGTGGCATATGTTGGGAGATTGTGATTGACCTGTATACATGTATATGCATAAAATACATAACTAATAATAACCTGCTGTATAAAAATATAAATAAAATTAAATTTAAAAATTTAAAAAAATAAAATTTAAAAATAAAACAGATAAAAGTTCTTCCCTTCACACAGATGTATTTATATGAATGAATTATTTCCATGCTTATATCAATAAATACATATAAGAGGAATAAAATCTAACTTGAACCAAAAAAGGAAAAAAAACCTGAACCCACCAGTTATACAGAGGAAAACCCTATCAGGGCACTTGCTCCAGCGGTAAACAATTCTGAAATTGGTCAGAGGTGGGGAATCATCTCCCATACAGCCAGCAGCCCACCCCCCAAACAAGGAGGGTCCTCATTGCAAAGCTGGGGGACCGTGCCAAGGCATCTGTGAGTAAACGTGAGCTGAGCCCCAGTCCTGCTGCAGCTGAACTCTTCCCACCCTTTCCAGGTAAAACACCTGAATATGTACAAGAACTTGCAAGCTTAGAGGAAGGGCTGTGGAGCCACACCAGCGACAGCACACAGGCCGACTTGGTGCCTGCAGGCCAGTCAGGATGGTCCTGGCCCCAGATGCTCTTCTGGAAGCTTTCCATTTCCCTGCCTGAGATACCCCTCCTGCCACGGCCCCCACTGCTTTTTTACTTCCTCACCTCTGCCCTGGGAGAAATTCCAGTGGCAGGTATTGGTGACACATCCTCTTCTTTAGCAGGTGGCAGCCTGGCAACTCCTGCAGAAAGTCCAGCAGAGCCCCACTCACACTGGGCCACCCACAAAGCCACGGCCCCTCACTCCCTCCCACCAGCACAGCCCCGGCACTGCCTACGGGGCAGAGAATATGGCATCAGTCACAGCTACAAGGGCTGTCGCTCACTGGAGAGCTGTTTATATTGCCCTCAACCCAGGCACACCTGTGGAGGGCTGGCAGGCAGTTTCAGGCTACCAAAATCAGCCAATCCTCACCCCTCAGGGGCTCACAGTTGCAGAAAATGAAACTTGCTAAACGGGCCAGGCCCTAGGAACAGGTGTGGGCTCTTGAGAGTCAGGATAGACAAGGGGCTGCAGCTGCGGCTTGTTTTCTTATTATTTTATCTGGTCCATGAGTGGAAAACAACTTCAAGAAGACACTATCCTAATGAGAGGAACCCAGGAGTCAGGGAGAGGAGTGATGGTGGGTGGAGACAGAGGCCTGGTGCCCTGGCTGCAGTGGAAGTGTCTGGAAGACCAGGCAGAAAGAGCCTGCAGAGAGTGATAGCCATGGTGACAGACCTGTCAGAGCTGCTGTTTGTTAGTTCAAGTCCTGCTCTGTGGTGTTCTGTGTCAGCTGTGAGTTACAGGTGAGCTGGGGGTTCTCTGCAAGGTGGGCTATGTGCACAGTTCCTGTATGTCCAGCCCTGCTGGGGTACCTGCCCAGGGGAGCTCCGTATCCTGGGAAGGGCCTGAGTAGTAGAGTCCCATGGGCTGCTGGGTAGCTGCAGAGGTGAGCTCCATACCCTGGTAGGGACTTGACCACGAGAGCCCCGTGGGCTGTGGGGTAGGGGTGCAGCCCAGGTGAGCTCCATATCCTGGGATTGGCCTGACCACGAGAGCCCCATGGGCTGCTGGAGACCTGGTAAAGTATATCAGGACAGTCAGTGAAGCCACCGAGGATATACATCCAGTAGCTCCTGTTTCCTACTCCCTGCTGGTCATTCTACCTTCCACCAGGCCATGGCATTCTGTATTAGACTTCAATGATGCCTTCTTCTGTATTCCATTCATCTCAGAGTCACAAGAATTTTTGGCTTGTGAGTGGCAGGACACAACATGCAACAAAAGCAATAATGCTGGGCCGTCCTGCCCCAATGGTTCAAAAATCCCCACACCATCACTGGGGAAATGTCCTCTAAAGACCTAAAAGTTCAACCTCTGTAAAAGGGAACCCTCCCTCAATATGCAGATGACATTCTGATCGCCAGGCCTACTAAAGACGCCTCTGAACTACCTAGCCAAGAAAGGATAGAAGGTGTCCAAGAAAAACGCTCAAATATCCCAGGCTAAGGTGACATGCCTGGGCTTCATTCTCACAGATATTCGGAGAAACGCATCCCAGGATAGGGAAGAAGCCATATTCAGCCTTACCTCTTCTAAAACTAGAAGACAGCTTAGGGGTTCCTGGGGAGGACAAGGTTTTCTGCATCTGGATCCCTAACTACAGTGTAATAGCTGGGCCTCTACATGAAACACTGACACGAAAAGATGATGATCCTTTTGAATAGAATCCAGACCAGCCTTCCAAAAATGGAAAGAGCAGTCAATACAGACCCTTGCCCAGGAACTCCCTAATTTAGATAAACCCTTTGACCTTTACATACCCGGTCAAAGGTTAATCACCCTTGGAGCCTTAGTGCAAAAACTGGGACCACTTGAAATGGAGCAACACAAGAATGCCCTTCAGGTATGAAAAACTATGTTCACCAAGGGCTTTGCCCACCGACTCATCAGGCCAGGATACTGGTGTATCTAAAAAGCTGGAAATCAGCAGCCCGCAAGGCCAGCTCCCTCCTAAGGGAAAAGGACCCCACGTGGTGATCCTAACCACCCATCATGCCCTGAAGTTGCATGGGTCACTCTGTGGACACACTGACCTCGAGTGAGGAGGCCCTCCAACTTCAACCTCCAGAGAGATAAACGGGGGCAACGGGCCCCCAAGATGACTCGTGTGACCATCACTTGACCTGGAATTTCTCTCAGAAAACGACAAGACTGTGCCCCGAAAGAGCAGACTACTGCTTGCAGGACTTACTGCACCCAGAGGGGAGCTAATAAGCTTGGCGGGGGAAACGTATATCACGCTTTCACCATAGAAAACCCTACAGACACCGCGGTGATGGTGGCCAATATGACCGGCTGGACTGCTGGCTACTTCTAAAGGCCATTGACTCAGTGGACGTCATGGTCCTGGATCACCACTGACACTGGACTGTATGGGAGTTGCGCGGGCAGGGCTCTGACACATGGTGCTGTTTGTACATTAATTCAGGGACCTAATTAAAGAAAGAACAGACTACTGGTCAGAGCATCTAGTCTGGCAAAAACTGTCAGCCTAAGGTCGCCGAACATATGTGGGGTGGGGTGAAACCTGCCACCGCAGCATCTCTGCGCCTCTCTTTCCTGGACCCTTAAAGGTCATTAGAATCTGTAACACTTCCAATGCTGGCGCTCAGGCGGACGAGAAGTGAGGCAGGAGGCCTTGGGACAATCAACCTCACCAGGAGGCTGGAGGGGAGACGTTTTGCCCCTCCCCCCATGTATCACGGCTCCCACCACAGCATGAAGCAGTTACAAAAGAGGGGTCTGCACCCTCAACACCCCAAGAATAAGGAACAGAACAAAAAGCAGTGGAGGTGTTCGTCTCCAGCAACGTTCATTAAAAATTGCTGGGAGATATAAAGAGAATCTGGGCAATAAAATAAAGTCTAACCTGTTTTTCCTTTGTACTTTGTCTAATTTCACGTGCTCCTAGGGTTCCGCATGCAGAGGTCACATACCTGGCACTTCAGACCCGATTTCCTAGTGCAGAATGGCTGGGTCGACACCTCAGCTAGTGGGGTCCCATGCAGACTCCGCGGCATAGAGCCTGAGCTGCAGCCAACGCAGCCCTCGAGAGCTCCATCCCCTCCCTCCCACTGACGCTGCCGGGGACCCTACACAGCAGCCCAGCCCACAGCCCATGGGGTAGTGCACGCTCTCACCTCTCCATTCTGTTTTCAAAATAATGTTTCCTTTGCTTCTGAACCAAACTCAGTCTTGATCTGTTGGCTCCAATGACACTGGGCACGGGGACTCCTGTTGGGGTCCACTCTGGAGGATCAGTAACAGAAATTGAGAACATTGTAACTTCAATGAACAGATGTGTGAGCCAAACTGTAGTTAACATAGAGCAGTGTATAATGCTCGGGTAAAATAAGATGTTTCTAAGACTTACATTTGATATTTCCATCACTTTCCTATAAGCAAGTTCAGTGAAGACGTCTGTCTTATTTGTCAGGTCAACATTAGAGAAATGAAGTGATTTATTTCCATGGATGTACATCGAATAATCTTGGCTGAAGCTTCAATCTTGTTTTGAATGCTTTTCCATTGAAAATGATACCTCTCTTTCAGCTCCCCCATTTCTGAGAAGTATAAAATCTTATAATTTATTATTACCAAAGGGGAAAGGTAGGAGAAGGGATAAATTAACAGTTTGCGATTAACACATACACACTGCTATGTATAAAATAGATCATCAACAAGGAACTACTGTATAGCACAGGGAACTACACTGAATATTTTGCAATAACCTATAAGGGGAAATAATCTGAAAAAGAATAGATATTTTTATTGACATCATCTATCAATGACAGATAAAATGTAACCTAAGCAAGGCCGATGGTGAGCACTTCTGACCCTGAAGATTTCAGTCATCTAAAGTTTGGGCTCTGCCTATTTCCCAAGGCCCTTAAAGGACATACGTGTAGCCGTAGCTTAAAAATTCCCCAGTTTGGGGTTCGGGGAGGCACTGATTTGGAAAAATCCCTGGTGTTCTCCTTACATGCACGGGACCCTTCCTACAGCTAAAACATGCCTGTCACACTTAGAGGATGGTACACCATTTGATCGGAAAGAGTTTGAAAAAGGCACCTCATCTCCTCATTGCCTGGTGCTCGGGTTCAACCCTCCAGCATCTTTCCTAACAATCTCCTCACTTGGGGATATCAGCACCGTCAACATCCTGTTGCACACAGTTTGGAATTTGTCCAGAGGATGAAGTAGAAGGATGAGAAAAATTTAGAGACAAGTCTTAGGTGTTCGGACAGGCACATGCCACTCTAATTTCCAATCCAGAACACATATTCATCAAAGGCTAGAATTGCCCACGGAAACAGAATAGGGCTCGAGGAAATCCCGCTGTTTTGTGTCCAGTTTCCAAAAACACAAGTTGAAAAATGGAACTCAGGGGCACTAAAATTCATGAAACTGCAGAGTTGAAAATATCTATCGTCGAAAAATGTCTTGAGGTAAGTCACAGAAAAGGACTTGTAAGCAAGGGAGAGTGGCAGGAAACAGATTTGAAGAGGTAGAAAGGACTCCCCATTAAAGCACAAGAAAAGGGGCTGAACATCGCCAATGATGCAGTTGGCCAAAAAGGGTGTATGCATTTTTTCTGAATATATTCAAGTAAAGGCCATACACACTTTTTATCCAACCAAACAGGTGGGCACTGGAAATCAATATCACAAAATGTATCACTTCACATCAGTCAGAAGGGCCATCCACATAAAGTGTAAACACCAGAAATGCAGGACAGGGCGAGGAGAAAGGGGAGCCCTGTGAGGCTGATAGTGGAAATGTAATTTGCCAACGGCCACTCTGGAGAAGTGTATTGTGTTTGCTAAAACATCTAAAAAATGAGCTACAGAGCATAGGGCACTTGCACTCATGGGCGTGTACCTTGGGAAAAACAAAAATCGACAGAAAACAGGCACCCGAACGTTTACCACCTCTCTGTTAAAAAGGGCCTCAACTTGGATATAACCTAAATGTCCCTGGAAGGATAAAATGGATAAAAGAGATGGGGTACTTATGTAGAGTGGAATATTACTCATCCAGAAATCAATGAAATAAGGCCAGTTGTAACAACTCTGGAGGAGTTACATACGATCATTCTAAGTGACATATGTCAGAAAGAAAAAGACACATATCATAAGATGTCACTTAAAGGTGGAATCAAAAATGGCTACACATGAAATAAATTACAAAACAGAAACATAGTCAAATATGTAGAAAATAGACATAAGGCTGCTAAATGGGAAAGGTGGGGAATGGTGAGGTATTATCCAGGAGGTTGAAATTAGCAAAGATACCATTCGAAGTACCAAATTGAATAACTGACAAGGCCTACACGGTACCTCAAAGAACTGCACTCAGCCCACTCAAGTCACTGTAAAATAATACATAGGACTGGTAAGGATCTGAAAAAGAATTTATTGTTGTCTCACAGTACATGAATCAAGTGGATGTACAGCAGCAAAAAACAGAGCTTTGAAAATCAGCTGTAACCAATATATAAATAAATTTAAAACTATTTATAAAAACAGTGAGACAGACAAAAATTCTTACAACTTTTGTTGAAGGGCTACGATGTAACATGGATTGAACACATGTACACCCACAGCAGGATGATTATATAAGGCTGGAAGCTATGCACGCTAAGAGATGTTAGAGAGGCTGGGTGAGGAAATGCAGACCTTTTAAAGTAATACCGCCTGGTACCCATTCCATGGGTCCCAAATCTGCAGGTTCAAGGGAATCTTCTGACAGCGAAAACATGCCTGGGAAACCGAGATGAATGTACACCATGTGCTCAGGAAAGGTGTCTAAAATGCACCTCATTTTTGATCTCCTGGTGCTGGGGTTCGCCATTCCAGCCACATTACTAACAATCTCCCCACTTGGAGAATCAGCACCTTTAACCTCCTGTTTCACACAGTTTGCAATTTGTGCAGAGGGTAAATGGGAAGAGGGGGAACCAATGAGAGATTAGCTGTAGGAGTTTTGACAGGCACATGTCACTCTAATTTCCCATTAGGAAGAAGAATTAACCAAAGGCTCAGCCTGCCTCCCCAGAACCAGAATAGGGCCAGAAGTAATCCAATGGTTTGGCGGCCAGCTCACAAATAAAGCGAGTTGCAAAATGGAGCTCAGGAGCAGACAATTCAAAGACCTGCAAAGATATAAATGATAACCAACGTCCAAAAATATATTCAGGTAAGGTAACGAAGAGGATCTGAATGAGAGGTAGAATTGCAGGAAACAGATTTCAAAAGGTAGATTGTACTCACATTTAAAGCATATGAAAAGCAGCAGAATTTCTAAAATGATGCGGTTGGGCAAAAGGGTGTATGCGTTTTTTTCGTGAATATCTTCAGGAAAAAAACACATGCAGAGTTTTTGGCCAACCAAGCAAGAGGGAAATGCAAATCCGCACAACAAAGAAGTCTCGATTTCCACTGCTCAGAAAGGCCATCCAAAAAATGTGTACAAACCTGAAAGGCCATGGAAAACAGGGAGCCTAGTCACGCTGATGGGTGGGGTATAAATATCCAAGAGCCACTCTGAAGAAGTGTATGCTGTTTTTAAAACATCTAAAATACAAAGCCCCGGAGCAAGGGGTCTTCAACTCATGGACATATAACTTGGGAAGACTAAATGTCAATAAGACACAGGCACCCCAAAGTTTAGGGCTGCTCTGCATACAAGAACCTCAACTTTGGTACACCTAAAATATCCCAGGAAAAAGAGAAATGCATAAAGAACTTGTGGTAATTTTGTACAACGGAATATCACTCAGACGTGAAATCAATGTATATAAGGCCAGTAGCAGCATAAAGAGTGGATTTAGGTATGATGATTTTAAGGGAAATTAGTCACACAGAAAAAGAATCTTATCATAAGATATCACTTATAGAGGGAATGTCAATATCACAACACATGAACTGAAATAGGAAAGAGAACAGAGTCTCATATTTAGCAAAAATCTCTTATGCCTGCTTCAGGGGAAAGGAGAGGTGGGGTGATGCATAAAACCAGAGTTTGATATTAGCACAGGTACCATTCCATAAACCAAATACAGAATAGACAAGACCTACACCTTCCTCAGTGAACGGGACTCAACATCCCTATGCCCCACAGAGGAATATATCTGACTACTAAGAATCTTAAAACCTATGTATTGATATGTCTCCTTAAGGGAATCAATTGTGTCTAGACTGGCATAAACACGTCAGTGAAAATCAGCTCAACCCCATTATAAAAATGAATTTCAAAAAAACCCCAAAAAACAGCGAAATACTTACACAATTCCTTCAGGGGTTCTGATGAAACCTGGAATGACCCTATCTGCAAAGACAGCTGGATGAGACATAAGGCTGGTCACTTGGGACTGAGAGGACTGGTGAGATTGGGAGAGAAAATGCAGACCTTTTAAAGTAGTAATGCATGCCACCATTCCATGTGTCCCAAATCTCCAGGTAGAAGGGTATATCACTACAATTATAACATGTATGGGAAACCTAGAAAATGGACACCCTGTGATGGCGAAAGGTTTCTAAAACTCTCCTAATTTTTCCTCTCCTTGTGCTCCACTTTGGCATTCCAACTGCTTTACTATCAATCTCCCAACTTAGGAGAGTCAGCCCCTATAACCTCCTGGTTCGCACAGTTTGCTAATTGTGCAGAGGATGAAAGGGAAGAGGGAGAACCAATCAGAGAGTAGATGTAGGCATTTGGACGGGCACATGTCACTCTAAGTTCCCGGCAGGAAGAAGAATTAACCAAAGCCTCAACCACCCACAGGGAACCAATATAGCGACCCCTGGAACCAGTATAGGTCCTGAAGCAAAATTGTGGATTTGCGGCCAGCTCACAAAGATGGGATTTGAAAATTGGAGCTCAGGGGCACAGCAATTCACAAACCTGCCGAGTTATAAAGGACTACTCTCTTCCAAAAATCTGTTGAGGGAAGGCAATGAAGCGGACTTGAAAATGAGGCAGAATTGCACAAAACATATTTCAAGAGGTAAATTGGAATCGCCTTTAAAGCACAGGAAAAGCATCCCAACTTGGACAGAGATGCACTTGGCCAAAAAGGGCGTATGCCTTTTCTCCTGAATATATTCAGAAGAAAACGCATACGCCCTTTTTGGCCAATCAAGCAAGCGTGCAATACAAATCCACACTACAAAGAATTGTCACTTACCACCGGTCAAAAGGGACATCCGAATATCTGTAAAAACCAGAAAGGCAAGAGAGAGATGGCAAGGGCATGAAGCAATGTGATCCCAATGGTCATGGAGGATTGTGATGACAAGCGCATGGAGAATTGTGATGACAAGATTATGTACCATTTTGTTGACAAAGGCAAGGAGCATTATGATGATAAGGTTCATGGAGCACTGTGATGAGAAGCATCACGGAGCATTGTTATTACAGGGGTCATGGATCATTGGGATGGCAAGCGCATGGATCATTGTGATGACAATGGTCATGGAGCATTTTAATGACAAGAGTCCCGGATCATTGTGTTGTCAGGGTTCATGGAGCGTTGTGATGACAGTGGTCATGGCGCATTGTGATGAGAAGGTACTGGAGCATTGGGCTGAAAATGTCCATGGAGTACTGTGATGACAGGGGTCATGGAGCATTGTGATGACAAGGTACTGGAGCACTGTGATGAGAAGACCATGGAGCCTTGTGATGACAAGTCTCAGGGAGCATTCTGATGAAAAGTGCCATGGAGCATTGTGATTACAGGGGTCTTGGAGCATTGTGATGACAAGGGCATGGAGCATTGGGATGAGAAGGCCATGGAGCATTCTGATGACATGCATCATGGAGCTTTGTGATGACAAGGGCATGGAGCATTGTGATTACAGGGGTCTTGGAGCATTGTGATGACAAGGGTCATGGAGCCTTTTGATGACAAGGCTGTGGAACATTGTGATGGCAGGGGTCACGGAGCATTGTTATGACAGGGGTAATGGAGCATTGTGATGACAAGGGCATGGAGCATTGTGATTACAGCGGTTTGGAGCACTGTGATGAAAAGGACATGGATCATTGTGATGAAAAAGGCATGGAGCCTTGTCATGACAGGGTTCAAGGAGCAAACTGACAACAAGTGTCAGGGAGCATTGTGATGACAAGGGTATTGAGTATTGTGATGACAAAGGTCATGGAGCATTGTGATGAGAAGACCATGGATAATTGTGATGATGAGCGTCATGGGGCGTTGTGATGATAAGTGTTATGGAACATATTGATCACAAGGATTTGGAGCATTGTGATGACAGAGGTCATGGAGCATTTTGGTTTCATTGTGATGACAATAGCCTGAAGCATTATGATGATGGGCATGGTGCATTGTGATGACAGGGTTCATGGAGCATTGAGATGAAAAGGGGCATGGAGCATTGCGATTACAGGAGTCGTGGAGCATTGTGATGACAAAGGCATGGAACATCGTGAATGAGAAGGCCATGGAGCATACTGTTGGCATGCGTCATGGAGCTTTGTGATGACAAGGGCATGGAGCATTGTGATTACAGGGGTCTTGGAGCATTGTGATGACAAGGGTCATGGAGCCTTTTGATGACAAGGCTGTGGAACATTGTGATGGCAGGGGTCATGGAGCATTGTTATGACAGGGGTAATGGAGCATTGTGATGACAAGGGCATGGAGCATTGGTCTGAAAAGTTTCATGGATTATTGTGATGAGAGGAGGCAAGGAGCATTGTGATGACAAGGGCATGGAACACTGTGATACATGGGTCATGGAGGATTGTAATGAGAAGCGCATGGAGCATTGTGATAAGAATTGCATCGAGCATTGTGATGAAAAGCATCATGGAGCCTGTGATGACAAGGGCATGGAACAATGTGATTAGAGGGTTCTTGGAGCATTGTGATGACAATGGCATGCAGCATTGTGATGACAAGGGTCATTGAGCTTTGTGATGACAAAGGTCATGGAGCATTTTGATGACAAGGGTGTGGTGCATTCTGTTGTGAAGGGCAGGGAGCATTGTGATGACAGGGGTTATGGAACATTGTGATGTCAGGGGAATGGAGCATTGTGATGATAAAGGCATGTAGCATTGTTGTGACAAGGGTCATGGAATATTGTGATGACAGGGGTGAGGGAGTACTGTGTTGACTAGTGATGGAACATTGTGATATCAGTGGTGAGAGAGCATTTTGATGAGAAGTGCATGGAGCAGTGTGATGACAAGTTTTATGGAGCATTGTGATGACAAAGATGTGGAGCATTGTGATGACAAGCGCATGGCACATTGTGATGTCATGGGTCATGGAGTATTGTGCAAACAAAGGCATTGAGCTTTGGGATGACAAGGGTCACCGAGCATTGTGATGAAATGTTCAGGGAGCGCTGTGATGACAAAGGTCACAGAGCCTTGTGAAGATGAGGGCATGAACCATTTTGATGACAAAGGTCATGAAGCATTGTGATGACTGGAGTCACGGAGCATTGTGATGACAGGGGTCATAGAGCATTGTGATGAAAGGGCATGGAGCATTGTGATGACAGGGGCATGTTGCATTGGTTTGACAAGTTTCAGGGATTATTGTGATGACAGTGGGCATGGCGCATTGTGATGACAAGGGCATGGAGCATTGTGATGAGAAGGTCATGGAGTATTGTGAAGAACGGTGTCAGGGAGCATTTTGATGACATATGTCATGGTCCATTGCGATGACAATGGAATTGAGCATTGTGATGCCAAGTGTCATGGAGGATTGTGATGACAAAGGTAATGGAGCATTTTGATGACAAGCGCTTGGAGCATTGTGATGACAAGTGTCATGGAGCATTGTGATAACAAGGGCCATTGAGAATTTTGATGACATGTTCATGAAGCATTGTGATGACAATCACATGGAGCTTGCTGTGACAGGGATCATGGAGCATTGCGATGACAAGTGCATAGAGAATTGTGATGACAAAGCATGTAACACTGTGATGAAAAGCATCATGGAGCACAGTGATGCCAAGAACGTGGAGAATTGTGATGACAGGGGACATGGAGCATTGTAATGACCAGGGCATGGAGTATTGTGATGGCAAGACCGTGGAGCATTGTGATGAGAAGACCATGGATAATTGTGATGATGAGCGTCATGGAGCACTGTAATGACAAGGGGTATGGAGCATTGTGATAACAGGGGTCATGGAGCATTGTGATGACAAGTTTCATGGAGCATTCTGATGACAAGCATGTGGAGTATTTTGATGACAATGACATGGAGCATTTTGATGAAAATGGCATGGGGCATTGTGATGAAAAAGACATGGAGACTTTTCATGACAGTTTTCAGGGAGCATTCTGACGACAAGTGTCAGGGAGCATTGTGATGACAAAGGTCGTGGAGAATTGTGACGACAAGGGCATGGAGTATTGTGATGACAAGCACATGGAGCTTGCTATGACAGGGGTCATGGAGCATTGCGATGACAAGTGCATAGAGAATTGTGATGACAAAGCATGTAACACTGTGATGAGAAGTGTCATGAAGCATAGTGATGCCAAGATCGTGGACAATTGTGATGACAGGGGACATGGAGCATTGTGATGACCAGGGCATGGAGCATTGTGATGGCAAGATCGTGGAGCATTGTGATGAGAAGACCATGGATAATTGTGATGGCGAGGGTCATGGAGCACTGTAATGACAAGGGGTATAGAGCATTGTGATGACAGTGGTCATGGAGCATTGTGATGACCGGGGACATGGTGCATTGTGATGCCCAAGGCATGGAGCACAGTGATAACAAGACCGTGGAGCATTGTGATGAGAAGACCATGGATAATTGTGATGAGGAGCATCATGGAACACTGTAATGACAAGTGGTATGGAGCCTTGTGATGACAGGGGTCATGGAGCATTGTTATGACAGTGGTCATGGAGCATTGTGATGACAAGGGTCATGGAGCATTTTGATGACAAGGGCGTGGAGCATTGTGATGAGAAGACCATGGACAATTGTGATTACGAGTGTCATGGAGCACTGTAATGACAAGCGGTATGGAGCATTGTGATGACAGGGGTCATGGAGCATTGTGATGACTGTGGACATGGAGCATTGTGATGACCAGGGCATGGAGCATTGTGATGGCAAGACCGTGGAGCACTGTGATGAGAAGACCATGGATAATTGTGATGACGAACATCATGGAGCACTGTAATGACAAGGGGCATCAAGCATTGTGATGACAGTTGTCATGGAGCATTGTGATGACAGGGGTCATGGATCATTGAGATGACAAGGGTCACGGAGCATTCTGATGACAAGCTTGTGGAGTATTGTGATGACAATGGCATGAAGCATTGTGATGAAAAGGGCATGGATCATTGTGATGAAAAAGGCATGGAGACTTGTCATGACAGGGTTCAATGAGCATACTGATGACAAGTGTCAGGGAGCATTGTGATGACAAGTGTATTGAGAATTGTGATGACAAAGGTCATGGAGCATTGTGATGAGAAGTCCATGGATAATTGTGATGACCAGCGTCATGGGGCGTTGTGATGACAAGTGTTATGGAACATTGTGATCACAAGGGTTTGGAGCATTGTGATGAGAGAGGTCATGGAGAATTTTGATTTCATTGTGATGACAATAGCATGAAGCATTATGATGATGGGCATGGTGCATTGTGATGACAGGGTTCATGGAGCATTGAGATGAAAAGAGACATGGATCATTGTAATAACAAGGCTCTTGGAGCATTGTGATGACAAGGGCATGGAGTATTGTGATGAGAAGGCCATGGAGCATTCTGATGACAGGCGTCAGGGAGCTTTGTGATGACATGGGCATGGAGCATTGTGATTACAGGGGTCTTGGAGCATTGTGATGACAAGGGTCATGGAGTCTTGTGATGACAAGGCCGTAGAACATTGTGATGGCAGGGGACATGGAGCATTGTTATGACAGGTGTAATGGAGCATTGTGATGACAAGGGCATGGAACATTGGTCTGAAAAGTTTCATGGATTATTGTGATGAGAGTGAGCATGGAGCATTGTGATGACAAGGGCACGGAACACAGTGATACATGTGTCATGGAGGATTGCAATGACAAGGGCATGGAGCATTGTGATGACAAGCTTCATGGAGCTTTGTGATGACAACGGCATGGAGCAATGTGATGAGAGGTTTCATGGAGCTTTGTGATGACAATGGCATGGAGCATTGTGATTCCAAGGGTCATGGAGCTTTGTGATGACATAGGTCATGGAGCATTTTGATGACAAGGGCGTGGTGCATTATGATGAGAAGGGCAGGGAGAATTGTGATGACAGGGTCATGGAGCAATTGGATGAAAAGGGTCATGGAACATTTTGATGACAGTGTTTATGGAACATTGTGATGTTAGGGGTCATGGAGCATTGTGATGAGAAGGGTCATGGAGCATTGTGATGACAGGGGTTATGGAACATTGTGATGTCACGGGTCATGGAGCATTGTGATGATAAGAGCATGTAGCATTGTTGTGACAAGGGTCATGGAACATTGGGATGACAGGGTGGAGGGAGTATTGTGTTGACCAGTGATGGAACATTGTGATATCAGTGGTGAGAGAGCATTTTGATGAGAGGTGTATGGAGCATTGTGATGACAAGGCTGTGGAGCATTGTGATGAGAAACGCAGGGCACATTGTGATGACATGGGTCATGGATCATTGTGCTGACAAACGCATGGAGCATTGTGATGACAAGGTTTGTGGAGCATTGTGATGACAACGATGTGGAGCATTGTGATGACAAGCGCGTGGCACATTTGATGCCATGTGTCATGGAGTAATGTGCTGACAAAGGCATGGAGCATTGTGATGACAAGGGTCACCGAGCACTGTGATGAAATGTTCATGGAGTGTTGTGGTCACAAAGGTCACAGAGCCTTGTGATGACGAGGTCATGGACCATTGTGATGACAAAGGTCATGAAGCATTGTGATAACTGGAGTCACGGAGCATTGTGATGACAGGGGTCATAGAGCATTGTGATGAAAGGGCATGGAGCATTGTGATGACAGGGTCATGGAGCATTTTTCTGACAAGTTTCATGGATTATTGTGATGACAGTGGGCATGGCACATTGTGATGACAAGGGCATGGAGCATTGTGATGAGAAGGTCATGGAGTATTGTGAAGAAGGGTGTCAGGGAGCATTGTGATGACATATGTCATGGTCTATTGCAATGACAATGGAATGGAGCATTGTGATGCCAAGTGTCATGGAGGATTGTGATGACAAAGGTAATGGAGCATTTTGATGACAAGGGCTTGGAGCATTGTGATGACAAGGGTCATGGCGCATTGTGATAACAAGGGCCATTGAGAATTTTGATGACATGTTCATGAAGCATTGTGATGACAATCACATGGAGCTTGCTATGACAGGGGTCATGGAGCATTGCGATGACAAGTGCATAGAGAATTGTGATGACAAAACATGTAACACTGTGATGAGAAGTGTCATGGAGCATAGTGATGCCAAGAACGTGGAGAATTGTGATGACAGTGGACATGGAGCATTGTGATGACCAGGGCATGGAGCATTGTGATGGCAAGACCGTGGAGCATTGTGATGAGAAGACCATGGATAATTGTGATGACGAGCGTCATGGAGCACTGTAATGACAAGGGGTATGGAGCATTGTGATGACAGGGGTCATGGAGCATTGTGATGACTGGGGACATGGAGCATCGTGATGACCAAGGCATGGAGCATTGTGATGGCAAGACCATGGAGCATTGTGATGAGAAGACCATGGATAATTGTGATGACGAGCGTCATGGAACACTGTAATGACAAGGGGTATGGAGCATTGTGATGACAGGGGTCATGGAGCATTCTGAAGACAATGATCAGGGAGCATTCTGATGACAAGCTTGTGGAGTATTGTGATGACAATGACCTGGAGCGTTGTGATGAAAAGGGCATGGAGCATTCTGATGAAAAAGGCATGGAGCCTTTTCATGACAGTGTTCAAGGAGTATTCTGACGACAAGTGTCAGGGAGCATTGTGATGACAAGTGTATTGAGAATTGTGATGACAAAGGTCATGGAGCATTGTGACGACAAGTGCATGGAGTATTGTCATGACAGTCATCGTGGAGTGTTGTGATGACAAGTGTTATGGAACATTGTGATCACAAGGGGTTGGAGCATTGTGATGACAGAGGTCATGGACCATTTTGATTCCAAGGAGCATGGAGCATTGTGATGACAAGGGCATGGAGCAATGTGATCCCAAGGTTCATGGAGGATTGTGATGAAAATGGTAATGGAGTATTGTGATGACAAGCTCATGGAGCATTGTGATGAGAAGGTCATGTAGGATTTTGATGACACAGGCATGGAGAATTGTGATGATAAGGGTCATGGAGCACTGTGATGATAAGCGTCACGGAGCATTGTGATTACAGGGGTCATGGAGCATTGGGATGACAAGGGCATGGATCATTGTGATGACAAGTGTCATGGAGCATTGGGCTGAAAATGTTCATGGAGCATTGTGATGACAAGGGAATGGAGCATTGTGATGACAAGAGTCCCGGATCATTGTGTTGTCAGGGGTCATGGAGTGTTGTGATGACAGTGGTCATGGAGGACTGTGATGATATGGGTCATGGAGCATTGTGATGAGAAGGTCATGAAGCATTGGGCTGAAAATGTTCATGGAGTATTGTGATGACAGGGGTCATGGAGCATTGTAATGAGAAGGGAATTGAGCACTGTGATGACAAGGTACTGGAGCATTGTGATGGGAAGTCCATGGAGCCTTGTGATGACAATTCTCATGGAACATTCTGATGAAAAGGGGCATGGAGCATTGTGATTACAGGGGTCTTGGAGCATTGTGATGACAAGGGCATGGAGCATTGTGATGAGAAGGCCATGGAGCATTCTGATGACATGCGTCATGGAGCTTTGTGCTGACAAGGGCATGGAGCATTGTGATGAAAATGGCATGGATCATTGTTATGAAAAAGGCATGGAGCCTTGTCATGACAGGGTTCAAGGAGCATACTGACGACAAGTGTCACGGAGCATTGTGATGACAAGTGTATTGAGCATTGTGATGACAAAGTTCATGGAGCATTGTGATGAGAAGACCATCTATAATTGTGATGATGAGCGTCATGGGGTGTTGTGATGATAAGTTTTATGGAACATTGTGATCACAAGGGTTTGGAGCATTGTGATAACAGAGGTCATGGAGCATTTTGATTTCATTGTGATGACAATAGCCTGAAGCATTATGGTGATGGGCATGGTGTATTGTGATGACAGCGTTCATGGAACATTGAGATGGAAAGGAGCATGGAGCATTGTGATTACAGGGGTCTTGGAGCATTGTGATGACAAGGGCAAGGAGCATTGTGATGAGAAGGCCATGGAGCATTCTGATGACATGCGTCATTGAGCTTTGTGATGACAAGGGCATGGAGCATTGTGATTACAGGGGTCTTGGAGCATTGTGATGACAAGGGTCATGGAGCCTTGTGATGACAATGGTGTGGAACATTGTTATGGCAGGGGTCATGGAGCATTGTTATGACAGGGGTAATGGAGCATTGTGATGAGAAGGGCATGGAGCATTGGTCTGAAAAGTTTCATGGATTATTGTGATGAGAGTGGGCATGGAGCATTGTGATGACAAGGTCACGGAACACTGTGATCCATGGGTCATGGAGGATTGTAATGACAAGGGCATGGAGCATTGTGATGAGAAGGGCATCGAACATTGTTTTGACAAGCGTCATGGAGCTTTGTGATGACAAGGGCATGGAACAATGTGATGAGAGGGTTCATGGAACATTGTGATTCCAAGGGTTATGGAGTTTTGTGATGACAAAAGTCATGGAGCATTTTGATGTCAAGGGCGTGGTTCATTGTGATGAGAAGGGCAGGGAGCATTTTGCTGACAGGGTCATGCAGCAATTTGATGAAAAGTGTAATGGAAAATTTTGATGACAGGGGTTATAGAACATTGTGATGTCAGGGGTCATGGAACTTTGGGATGAAAAGGGTCATGGAGCATTTTGATGACAGGGGTTATGGAACATTGTGATGTCAGGGGTCATGGAACATTGTGATGATAAGGGGATGTAGCATTGTGATGACAGGGGTCATGGAACATTGTGATTACAGGGGTGAGGGAGTATTGTGATGACTAGTGATGGAACATTGTGATATCTCTGTTGAGAGAGCATTTTGATGAGAAGTGCATGGAGCATTGTGATTACAAGGTTTATGGAGCATTACGATGACAAGGTTGTGGACCGTTGTGATGAAAATCACGTGGCACATTGTGATGACAAGGGTCATGGAGCATTGTTCTGACAAAGTCATGGAGCATTGTGATGACAAGGGTCACGGAGCATTGTGATGAAAAGTTCATGGAGTATTGTGGTTACAAAGGTCACAGAGCCTTGTGATGATGTGGGCATGGACCACTGTGATGACAAATGTTATGAAGCATTGTGGTGACTGGAGTCACAGAGCATTGTGATCACAGGGGTCATGGAGCATTGTGATGACAAGGGCATGGAGCATTGTGATTACAGGGGCATGGAACATTGGTCTGACAAGTTTAATAGATTATTGTGATGACAGTGGGCATGGGGCATTGTGATGACAAGGGCATGGGACATTGTGATGAGAAGGTCATGGAGTATTGTGAAGACAGGTGTCAGGGAGCATTGCGATGACATATGTCATGGTCCATTGCGATGACAATGGCATGGAGCATTGTGATGCCAAATGTAATGGAGGATTGTGATGACAAATATAATGGAGCATTGTGATGACTAGGGCTTGGAGCATTATGATGACAAGGGCCATTGAAAATTTTCATGACAAGGTCGTGAAGCATTGTGATGACAAGGTGCTGGAGCATTGTGATGAGAAAACCATGGAGCCTTGTGAGACAAGTCTCATGGAGCATACTGATGAAAAGGGGCATGAAGCATTGTGATTAGAGTGTCTTGGAAAATTGTGATGACAAGGGCATGGAGCATTGTGATGAGAAGGCCAAGGAGCAGTCTGATGACATGCGTCATTGAGCTTTGTGATGACAAGGGCATGGAGCATTGTAATTACAGGTGTCTTGGAGCATTGTGATGAAAAAGGCATGGAGCATTGTGATGAAAAAGGCATGGAGCCTTTTCATGACAGGGTTCAAGGAGCATACAGAGAACAAGTGTCTGGGAGCATTTTGATGACAAGTGTATTGAGCATTGTGATGACAAAGGTCATGGAGCATTGTGATGAGAAGACCATAGATAATTGTGATGACGAGCGTCATGGGGCATTGTGATGACAAGTGTTATGGAATATTGTGATCACAAGGGTTTGGAGCAGTGTTATGACAGAGGTCATGGAGCATTTTGATTTCATTGTGATGACAATAGCCTGAAGCATTATGATGATGGGCATGGTGCATTGTGATGACAGGGTTCATGGATCATTGAGATAAAAAGGGACATGGAGCATTGTGATTACAGGGGTCTTGGAGCATTGTGATGAGAAGGGTCATGGAGCCTTGTGATGACAAGGCCATGGAACATCGTGATGGCAGGGGTCATGGAGCATTGTTATGACAGGGGTAATGGAGCATTGTGATGACAAGGGCATAGAACATTTGTCTGAAAAGTTTCATGGATTATTGTGATGAGAGTGGACATGGAGCATTGTGATGACAAGGGCACGGAACACAGTGATACATGGGTCATGGAGGATTGTAATGACAAGTGCATGGAGCATTGTGATGAGAAGGGCATCGAGCAGTGTGATGACAAGCACCATGGAGCTTTTTGATGACAATTGCATGGAACAATGTGATGAGAGTTTTCAAGGAGTATTGTGATGACAATGGCATGGAGCATTGTGATGCCAAGGGTCATGGAGCTTTGTGATGACAAAGGTCATGGAGCATTTTGATGACAAGGGCATGGTGCATTGTGATGAGAAGGGCAGGGAGCATTGTGATGACATTTTCATGGACCAATTTGATGAAAAGGGTCATGGAACATTTTGATGAGAGGCGTTATGTAACATTGTGATGTCAGGGGGCATGGAGCATTTTGATGAAAAGGGTCATGGAGCATTTTGATGACAGGGGTTATGGAACATTGTGATGTCAGGGATCATCGAACATTGTGATAATAAATGCATGTAGCATTGTGATGACAGGAGTCATGGAACATTGTGATGACAGGGTTGAGGGAGTATTGTGATGAATAGTGATGTAACATTGTGATATCAGTGGTGAGAGAGCATTTTGATTTGAAGTGCATGGAGCATTGTGATGACAAGGTTTATGGAGCATTGTGATGACAAGATTGTGGAGCACTGTGATGACAAGTGCATGGTGCATTGTGATGACATGGGTCATGGAGCATTGTGCTGACAAGCGCATGGAGCATTGTGATGACAAGGGTCATGGAGCATTGTGCTGAGAAAGGCATAGAGCATTGTGATGACAAGGGTCAAAGAGCATTGTGATGAAAAGTTCATGAAGCATTGTGGTTAAAAAGGTCACAGAGACTGTTGATGACAAGGGCATGGACCATTGTGATGACAAAGGTCATGAAGACTTGTGATGACTGGAGTCACGGAGCATTGTGATGACAGGGGTCATGGAGCATTGTGATAACAAGGGCATGGGACATTGTGATGACAAGGGCATGGAGCATTGGTCTAATAAGTTTCATGGCTTATTGCGATGACAGTTGGAATGGCGCATTGTGATGACAAGGGCATGGAGCATTGTGATGACCAGGTCATTCATTATTGTGAAGACAGGTGTCATGGAGGATTCTGATGACAAAGGTAATGGAGCATTGTGATGACAAGGGTCAGGGAGCATTGTGCTGACAAGTGCATGGAAAATTGTGATGACAAGGG
The DNA here is from genome assembly GCF_949752795.1 of Hyperoodon ampullatus. Classification (NCBI taxonomy): domain Eukaryota; kingdom Metazoa; phylum Chordata; class Mammalia; order Artiodactyla; family Ziphiidae; genus Hyperoodon; species Hyperoodon ampullatus. The sequence goes on along the minus strand of NW_027640380.1, from coordinate 228,607 downwards.
ACATGGAGCATTCTGATGACAAGCTTGTGGAGTATTTTGATGACAATGGCATGGAGCATTGTGATGAAAACGGCATGGTGCATTTTGATGAAAAAGGCATGGAGCCTTTTTGTGACAGGGTTCAAGGAGTATTCTGATGACAAGTGTCAGGGAGCATTGTGATGACAAGTGTATCGAGAATTGTGATGACAAAGGTCATGGAGCATTGTGATGAAAAGGGCATGGAGTATTGTGATGACAGGCATCATGGAGCATTGTGATGACAAGTGTTATGGAACATTGTGATCACAAGGGTTTGGAGCATTGTGATGACAGAGGTCAGGGATCATTTTGATTTCAAGGATCATGGAGCATTGTGATGACAAGGGCATGGAGCAATGTGATCCCAAGGTTCATGGAGGATTGTGATGGCAATGGTAATGGAGTATTGTGATGACAAGTGCATAGAACATTGTAATGACAAGGTCATGTAGCATTTTGCTGACAAAGGCATGGAGCATTGTGATGACAGGTGTCATGGAGCACTGTGATGACAAGCGTCACGGAGCATTGTGACTACAGGGGTCATGGAGCATTGGGATGACAAGGGCATGCATCATTGTGATGACAAGTGTCATGGAGCATTGGGCTGAAAATGTTCATGGAGTATTGTGATGACAGGGGTCATGGAGCATTGTGATGACTAGGGAATGGAGCATTGTGATGACAAGAGTCCCGGATCATTGTGTTGTCAGGTGATATTGAGCGTTGTGATGACTGTGGTCATGGAGCATTGTGATGATATTGGTCATGGAGCATTGTGATGAGAAGGTCATGGAGCATTGGGCTGAAAATGTTCATGGAGTATTGTGATGACAGGGGTCATGGAGCATTGTGATGATAAGGGAATGGAGCATTTTGATGACAATGTCCTGGAGCATTGTGATGAGAAGACCATGGAGCCTTGTGATGACAAGTCTCATGGAGTATTCTGATGAAAAGGGGCATGGACCATTGTGATTACAGGGGTCTTGGAGCATTGTGATGACAAGGGCATGGAGCATTGTGATGACCAGGGCATGGAGCATTGTGATGGCAAAACCGTGGAGCATTGTGATGAGAAGACCATGGGTAATTGTGATGACGAGCATCATGGAGCACTGTAATGACAAGGGGCATGAAGCATTGTGATGACAGGTGTCAGGGAGCATTGTGATGACAGGGGTCATGGAGCATTGTGATGACAAGGGCATGGAGCATTGTGATGACAAGGGTACGGAACATTGTGATGAAAAGTGCCATTGAGAATTTTGATGATAAAGTCGTGAAGCATTGTGATGACAAACACTTGGAGCTTGCTATGACAGGGGTCATGGAACATTGCAATGACAAGTGCATGGAGAATTGTGATGAAACGAGCATGTAACTTTGTGATGAGAAGTGTCATGTAGCATTGTGATGGCAAGTACGTGGAGAATTGTTATGACAAGGGACATGGAGCATTGTGATAACCAGGGAATGGAGCATTGTGATGACAGGGGTCATGGAGCATTATTATGACAAGGGCCACGGTGCATTCTGATATAAGATATCACTTATGAAGGGAATGTAAACCTGGCTACATATGAACTGAATTAGGAAAGAGAACAGAGCCTCAGATTTAGAAAACACACTTATGCTTTCTTAAGGGGGAAGGAGAGGTGGGGAGACACACAAAACCAGAGTTTGATATTAACACAGGTACTGTTCCATAATCCAAATACAGAAGAGACAAGCCCGACTCCTTCCTCAATGAATGGGACTCAAAACCCCTATTCCCCACAGAGAAATATATCTGACTAGTAAGGATCTTAAAACCTATGTATTGATATGTCTCCATAAGGGAACCAAGTGTGTCTAGAATGACATAAACACGGCAGTGAGAATCAGCTCAAACCCACTATAAAAAGGAATTTCAAAACAAAACAAAGAAACAGTGAAATTCTTACACAACACCTTCAGGGGTTCTGATGAAACTTGGAATGACCCTATCTACAACAACAGCTGGATGTGGCATAAGGCTGTTCACCTGGGACTGAGAGGATTGGTGAGATTGGGTGAGAAAATGCAGACGCTTTAAAGCAATAATGCCTGCCACTGATTCCATGGTTCCCAACTCTCCAGGTAGAAGGGAATATCACTACAGTTATAACATGTATGGGAAACCTAGAGAATGGACACCCTCTGATGGTAAAAGTTTCTAAAACTCTACTAATTTTTTCTCTCCATGTGCTGCAGCTTGACATTCCAACTGCTTTAATATCAATCTCCCAACTTGGAGAGTCAGCCCCTATAACCTCCTGGTTCGCACAGTTGGCACATTGTGCAGAGTATATAAGGGAAGAGGGAGAACCAATGAGAGAGTAGCTGTAGGCATTTGGACGGCCACATGTCACTCTAATTTCCCGTCACGAAGAAGAATTAACCAAACTCTCAGCCTGCCCCACCCCCATAACTAGTATAGCTCCTGAAGCAAAATTGTGGGTTTAAGGTCAGCTCACAAAAACACAATTTGAAAAATGGAGCTCAGGGGCACAGCAATTCACTAACTTGCAGAGTTATACAGGACTACTCTCTTCCAAAAATCTGTTGAGGAAAAGCCATGAGGCACACTTGAAAATTAGGAAGATTTGCACGAAACAGATTTCCAGAAGTACATTGGAATCGCCTTTAAAAACAGGAAAAGCATCACAACTTCGACAATTATGGAATTGTCCATAAAGGGCGCATGCGTTTTCTCCTGAATATATTCAGGAGAAAACGCATACACCCATTTTAGCCAACCAAGCAACCGCACAATGCAAATCTGCACTACAAAGAAGTATCACTTCTCACCAGTCAAAAGGGATATCCGTAAAATGTGTAAAAACCAGAAAGACAAGAGGGGCTCTAGGGAACAGGGAGCCTTGTTATGCTGATGGGTGGGATGCAGATTGCCAACAGCCCCTATGGAGGAGTGCATTGTGTTCCCTAAAAGAATTAAACAACAGAGCTTCACAACCTAAGGCACTTCCAGTCATGGGAATATACCTTGGGGAAATTGAAAATCAATAAGACACAGCCAACCCAAAATATAGGGCAGCATTGCTTACAAGAACCTCGACTTCGGGACACCTTAAATATCCCAGGAAAGACAAAAATAGTAAAGAAATTGTGGTACATACGTACGATGGAATATCCCTCAGCCATGAAATCAATGTCATAAGGCCAGTAGCAGCATAATGAGTGGATTCATGTACGATGATTCTAACTGAAATAAGTCACACAGAAAAAGAAACTTATCATAAGATATCACTTATGAAGGTCTTGTAAACATGGCTACACATGAACTGAATTAGGAAAGAGAAGAGTCTCACATTTAGAAAACACTCTTATGCCTGCTCAAGAGGAAAGGAGAGGTGGGGTGATGCATAAAACCAGAGTTTGATATTAGCACAGGTACGGTTGCATAATCCAAATACAAAATAGACAAGACCTACTCTTTCCTCACAGAACGGGGCTCAACACACCTATTCCCCGCAGAGTAGTATATCTGACTAGTAAGAATCTTAAAACCTATGTATTGATATGTCTCCATAAGGTAACCAAGTGTGTCTAGTATGACATAAACACGGCAGAGAGAATCAGCTCAAACCCACTATAAAAATGAATTTCAAAACAAAACTAATAAACAGTGAAATTCTTACACAATACCTTCAGGGGTTCTGATGAAACTTAGAATGACCCTATCTACAACGACAGCTGGATGTGGCATAAGGCTGGTCACTTGGGACTGAGAGGATTGGTGAGATTGGTTGAGAAAATGCAGACCGTTTAAAGCAATAATACCTGGCACCCATTCCATGGGTCCCAACTCTCCTGGTAGAAGGGAATATCACTACAGTTATAACATGTATGGGCAACCTAGAGAATGGACACCATCTGATGGTGAAAGGTTTCTAAAACTCTACTAATTTTTTTCTCTCCTTGTGCACCAGTTTGACATTCCAACTGCTTTAGTATCAATCTCCCAAATTGGAGAGTCAGCACCTATAACCTCCTGGTTCACACAGTTGGCACATTGGGTAGCTGATATAAGGGAAGAGGGAGAAACAATTAGAGAGTAGCTGTAGGCATTTGGATGGCCACATGTCACTCTAAATTCCCGTCACGAAGAAGAATTAACAAACTCTGAGCCAGCCCCCCCAATGGAACAAGTATAGGTCCTGAAGCAAAATCGTGGATTGGCAGTCAGCTCACAAAAACGCGAGGTGAAAAATGGAGCTCAGGGGCACAGCAATTCACTAACTTGCAGAGTTATAAAGGACAACTCTCTGCAAAAATCTGTTGAGAGAAAGCCATGAGGCAGTCTTGAAAATGAGGCAGAAGTGCACGAAACAGATTTCCAGAAGTACATTGGAATCGCCTTTAAACACAGGAAAAGAATCACAATTTCGACAATTATGGAATTGTCCATAAAGGGCGCATGCATTTTCTCCTGAATATATTCAGGAGAAAACGCATACGCCCATTTTGGCCAACCAAGCAACTGCACAATGCAAATCTGCACTACAAAGAAGTACCACTTCCAACCGGTCAAAAGGGACATCCGTTAAATGTGTAAAAACAAGAAAGGCAAGACAGGATCTGGAGAACAGGGAGCCTTGTTATGCGGATGGGTGGGATGTAAATTGCCAACAGCCACTCTGGAGGAGTGCATTGCGTTCCCAGAAAGAAGTAAACAACAGTGCTTCACAACCTAAGGCACTTCCAGTCACGGGAATATACCTTGTGAAAATTGAAAATCAATAAGACACAGCCACCCCAAAATTTATGGCAGCACTGCGTACAAGAACCTCGACTTCGGGACACCTTATAAATACCAGGAAAGACAAAAATTGTAAAGAAATTGTGGTACATACGTATGATGGTATATCCCTCAGCCATGAAGTCAATGTCATAAGGCCAGTAGCAGCATAATGACGGGATTCATGTACGATGATTCTAACTGAAAAAATCACACAGAAAAATAAACTTATCATAAGATATCACTTATGAAGGGTATATAAACATGGCTACACATGGAAGGAATTAGGAAAGGGAACAGAGTCTCATATTTAGAAAACACACTTATGCATGCTTAAGGGGAAAGCAGAGGTGGGGTGATGAATAAAACCAGAGTTTGATATTAGCACAGTTACGGTTCCATAATCCAAATACAGAATAGACAAGACCTACTACTTCCTCTGTGAACGGGACTCAAAACCCCATATTTCCCGCAGAGGAATATATCTGACTAGTAAGAATCTTAAAACCTATGTATTGATATGTTTCCATAAGGGAATCAAGTGTGTCTAGACTGGCATAAACATGGCAGCGAGAATCAGCTCAAACCCACTAGAAAAGGAAATTCAAAAACAAAACAAAAAACAGGGAAATTCTTTACAATTCCTTCAGGGTCTCTGATGAAACCTGGAATAACCCTATCTACATCGACAGCTGGATGTGGCATAAGGCTGGACACTTGGGACTGAGAGAGTTGGTGAGAGTGGGTGAGCAAATGCAGACCCATTAAAACAATAATATGTGACACCCATTCCATGGGTCTCAACTCTGCAGGTTGAAGGAACTATTACTACAGCTATATCATGTACGGAAAACCTAGAGAACGGACACACTGTGAATACGAAAGGTTTCTAAAACCCAAAGAATAATCCCTCTCCTGGTGCTCCGGTTTGACTTTCCAACTGCTTTATTATCAGTCTCTCAACTTGAAGAGACAGCCACTTTAACCTGCTGGTTCGCACAGGTTGACAATTTGGCAGAGGATGAACGGGAAGAGGGAGAACCAATGAGAGAGTAGCTGTTAGGTATTTGGACGGGCACATGTCACTCTAATTTCCCGGTAGGAAGAAGAATTAACAAAAGTCTCAGCCACCCACCGGGAACCAGCATAGGTCCGGAACCAAAATTTTGGACTTGCGTTCTGCTCACCAAAAACGAGTTGAAAAATGGAGCTCAGGGGCACAGCAATTCACAAACTGGCCGAGTAATAAAGGACAACTATCGTCCAAAAATCTGTTGAGGGAAGGCAACGAGGCCGACTTGAAAGCGAGGCAGAATAGCAGGAAACAGATTTCAACAGGTACGTTGGAATCGCCTTTAAAGCACAGGAAGAGGGGCCCAACTTCGGCAATGATGCACTTGGCCAAAAAGGGCGTATGCGTTTTCCCCTGAATATATTCAGGAGAAAAGGCACACGCCCTTTTTGGCCAAGCAAGCAAGCGGGCAATGCAAATCTGCACTACAAAGAAGTATCACTTCCCACAGGTCAAAAGGGACATCCACAAAATGTGTACAAACCAGAAAGGCAAGACAGGCCCTGGAGAACAGGGAGCCTTGTTATTCTGATGGGCGGGATGTAAATTGCCAACTGCCTCTCTGGAGGAGTGCATTGTGTTCCCTAAAACAAGTAAAGAACAGAGCTACAGAGCCAAGGGCACTTCCAGTCTAGGGAATATACCTTGGGAAAACTGAAAATCAATAAGACAGAGCCACCCCAAAATTTAGGGCTGCACTGATTACAAGGACCTCAACTTGGGTACACCTTAAATATCCCAGGAAATATAAAAATGGTTCAAAAAATTGTGGTACTTACGTACGATGGAATATCCCTCAGCCATGAAATCAATGTCATAAGACCAGTAGCAGCAAAATGGGTGGATTCAGGTACGATGATTCTAAGTGAAATAAGTCACACAGAAAAAGAAACTTATTATAAGATATCACTTACGAAGATCCTGTAAACATGGCTACACTTGAACTGAGTTAGGAAAGAGAACATTGTCTCACATTTAGAAAACACTCTTATGCCTGCTTAAGGGGGAAGGAGAGGTGGGGTGATGCCTAAAACCAGAGTTTGATATAAGCACAGGTACCGTTCCAAAAACCAACTATGGAATAGACAAGACCTACACCTTCCTCAGGGAAAGGGACTCAAAACCCCATATTTGCCGCAGAGGAATATATCTGACTAGTAAGAATCTTAAAACCTATGTATTGATATGTCTCCGTAAGGGAATCAAGTGTGTCTCGACTGGCATAAACATGGCAGCGAGAATCAGCTCAAACCCACTATAAAAAGGAATTTCAAAAACAAAACAAAAAAACTGGGAAATTCTTTATAATTCCTTCAGGGTCTCTGATGAAACCTGGAATGACCCTATCTAAAATGACAGCTGGATTTGGCATAATTTGGGACACTTGGACTGAGATGAGTGGTGAGATTGGGTGAGCAAATGCAGACCCTTTAAAGCACAAAAGCCTGGCTCCCATTCCATGGGTCCCAACTCTCCAGGTTGAAGGGAATATTACTAAATCTATAACATGTACGGGAAACCTAGAGAACGGACACACTGTGAATACGAAAGGTTTCTAAAACTCAACGAATAGTCCCTCTCCTGGTGCTCCGGTTTGACTTTCCATCTGCATTACTATCAACCTCCCAACTTGGAGAGACAGCCCCTTTAACCTCCTGGTTCGCACAGGTTGCCAATTTGGCAGAGGATGAAAGGGAAGAGGGAGAACCAATAAGAGAGTAGCTGTTGGGCATTTGGATGGGCATATATCACTGTAATTTCCCGGCAGGAAGAAGAATTAACCAAAGTCTCAGCCCCCCACCGGGAACCAGCAAAGGTCCTGAACCAAAATTTTCGACTTGCGGTCAGCTCACCAAAACCGAGTTGAAAAATGGAGCTCAGGGGCAGAGCAATTCAAAAACTGGCCGAGTAATAAAGGAAAACTATCGTCCAAAAATCTGTTGAGGGAAGGCAACGAGGCGGACTTCAAAGCGAGGCAGAATAGCAGGAAACAGATTTCAAGAGGTACGTTGGAATCACCTTTAAAGCACAGGAAGAGGAGCACAACTTCAACAATGATGCACTTGGTCAAAAAGGGCGTATGCGTTTTCTCCTGAATATATTCAGGAGAAAACGCATACGCCCTTTTTGGCCAAGCAAGCAAGCGGGCAATGCAAATCTGCACTACAAAGAAGTATCACTTCCCACCGGTCAAAACGGACATCCACAAAATGTGTAAAAACCAGAAAGGCAAGACAGGCCCTGGAGAACAGGGAGCCTTGTTATGCTGATGGGCGGGATGTAAATTGCCAACTGCCTCTCTGGAGGAGTGCATTGTGTTCCCTAAAACAAGTAAAGAACAGAGCTACAGAGCCAAGGGCACTTCCAGTCTAGGGAATATACCTTGGGAAAACTGAAAATCAATAAGACAGAGCCACCCCAAAATTTAGGGCTGCACTGATTACAAGGACCTCACCTTGGGTACACCTTAAATATGCCAGGAAATATAAAAATGGTTCAAAAAATTGTGGTACTTACGTACGATGGAATATCCCTCAGCCATGAAATCAATGTCATAAGACCAGTAGCAGCAAAATGGGTGGATTCAGGTACGATGATTCTAAGTGAAATAAGTCACAGAGAAAAAGAAACTTATCATAAGCTATCACTTATGAAGATCCTGTAAACATGGCTACACTTGAACTGAGTTAGGAAAGAGAACAGTGTCTCACATTTAGAAAACACGCTTATGCCTGCTTAAGGGGTAAGGAGAGGTGGGGTGATGCATAAAACCAGAGTTTGATATAAGCACAGGTACCGTTCCAAAAACCAACTATGGAATAGACAAGACCTACACCTTCCTCAGTGAAAGGGACTCAAAACCCCATATTTCCCGCAGAGGAATATATCTGACTAGTAAGAATCTTAAAAACTATGTATTGATGTGTCTCCATAAGGGAATCAAGTTTGTCTAGACTGGCATAAACATGGCAGCGAGAATCAGCTCAAAAACACTATAAAAAGGAATTTCAAAAACAAAACTAATAAACTGGGATACTCTTTACAATTCCTTCAGGGTCTCTGATGAAAGCTGGAATGACACTATCTACAACAACAGCTGGATGTGGCATAAGGCTGGACACTTGGGACTGAGAGGATTGGTGAGATTGGGTGAGGAAATGCAGACACTTTAAAGCACAAATGCATGGCACCCATTCCATGGGTCCCAACTCTCCAGGTTGAAGGGAATATTACTACAGATATAACATGTACAGGAAACCTAGAGAACGGACACACTGTGAATACGAAAGGTTTCTAAAACTCAACGAATAGTCCCTCTCCTGGTGCTCCGGTTTGACTTTCCATCTGCTTTACTATCAACCTCCCAACTTGGAGAGACAGCCCCTTTATCCTCCTGGTTCGCACAGGTTGACAATTTGGCAGAGGATTAAAGGGAAGAGGGAGAACCAATGAGAGAGTAGCTGTTAGGCATTTGGAAGGGCCCATATCACTCTAATTTCCCAGCAGGAAAAAGAATTAACCAAAGTGTCAGCCACCCACCAAGAACCAGCAAAGGTCCTGAACCAAAATTTTGGACTTGCGGTCAGCTCACCAAAAACGACTTGAAAAATGGAGCTCAGGGGCACAGCAATTCACAAACTGGCCGAGTAATAAAGGACAACTATCGTCCAGAAATCTGTTGAGGGAAGGCAATGAGGCGGATTGAAAGCGAGGCAGAATAGCAGGAAACAGAGTTCAACAGGTACGTTGGAATCACCTTTAAAGCACAGGAAGAGGGGCACAACTTCGACAATGATGCACTTGGCCAAAAAGGGCGTATGCGTTTTCTCCTGAATATATTCAGGAGAAAACGCATACGCCCTTTTTGGCCAAGCAAGCAAGCGGGCAATGCAAATCTGCACTACAAAGAAGTATCACTTCCCACCGGTCAAAAGGGACATCCACAAAATGTGTAAAAACCAGAAAGGCAAGACAGGCCCTGGAGAACAGGGAGCCTTGTTATGCTGATGGGCGGGATGTAAATTGCCAACTGCCTCTCTGGAGGAGTGCATTGTGTTCCCTAAAACGAGTAAACAACAGAGCTACAGAGCCAAGGGCACTTCCAGTGTAGGGAATATACCTCGGGAAAACTGACAATCAATAAGACAGAGCCACCCCAAAATTTAGGGCTGCACTGCTTACAAGGACCTCAACTTGGGTACACCTTAAATATCCCAGGAAATATAAAAATGGTTCAAAAAATTGTGGTGCTTACGTACGATGGAATATCCCTCAGCTATGAAATCAATGTCATAAGACCAGTAGCAGCAAAATGGGTGGATTCAGGTACGATGATTCTTAGTGAAATAAGTCACACAGAAAAAGTAACTTATCATACGATATCACTTATGAAGATACTCTAAACATGGCTACACTTGAACTGAGTTAGGAAAGAGAACAGTGTCTCACATTTAGAAAACACTCTTATGCCTGCTTAAGGGGGAAGGAGAGGTGGGGTGATGCATAAAACCAGAGTTTGATATAAGCACAGGTACCGTTCCAAAAACCAACTATGGAATAGACAAGACCTACACCTTCCTCAGTGAAAGGGACTCAAAACCCCATATTTCCCACAGAGGAATATATCTGACTTGTAAGAATCTTAAAACCTATGTATTGATATGTCTCCGTAAGGGAATCAAGTGTGTCTAGACTGGCATATACATGGCAGCGAGAATCAGCTGAAACACACTATAAAAAGGAATTTCAAAAAGAAAACAAAAAAAACTGGGAAATTCTTTACAATTCCTTTAGGGTCTCTGATGAAACCTGGAATGACCCTATCTACAATGACAGCTGGATGTGGCATAAGTAGGGACAGTTGGGACTGAGACGACTGTTGAGATTCGGTGAGCAAATGCAGACACTTTAAAGCAGAAATGCATGGCACCCATTCCATGGGTCCCAGCTCTCCAGGTTATAGGGAATATTACTACAGCTATAACATGTACGGGAAACCTAGAGAACAGACACACTGTGAATTACAAAGGTTTCTAAAACTCAACGAATAGTCCTTCTCCTGGTGCTCCGGTTTGACTTTCCATCTGCTTTACTATCAACCTCCCAACTTGGAGAGACAACCCTTTAAACTCCTGGTTCGCAAAGGTTGCCAATCTGGCAGAGGATGAAAGGGAAGAGGGAGAACCAATGAGAGAGTAGCTGTTAGGCTTTTGGCCGGCCACATATCACTGTAATTTCCTGGCAGGAAAAAGAATTAACCAAACTCTCAGCCACCCACCGGGAACCAGCATAGGTCGTGAACCATAATTTTGGACTTGTGGTCTGCTCACCAAAAACGAGTTGAAAAATGGAGCTCAGGGGCACAGCAATTCACAAACTGGCCGAGTAATAAAGGACAACTATCATCCAAAAATCTGTTGAGGGAAGGCAACGAGGTGGACTTGAAAGCGAGCCAGAATAGCAGGAAACAGACTTCAAGAGGTACGTTGGAATCGCCTTTAAAGCACAGGAAGAGGGGCACAACTTCGACAATGATGCACTTGGCCAAAAACTGCGTATGCGTTTTCTCCTGAATATATTCAGGAGAAAACGCATACGCCCTTTTTGGCCAAGCAAGCAAGCAGGCAATGCAAATCTGCACTACAAAGAAGTATCACTTCCCACCGGTCAAAAGGGACATCCACAAAATGTGTAAAAACCAGAAATGCAAGACAGGCCCAGGAGAACAGGGAGCATTGTTATGCTGATGGGTGGGATGTAAATTGCCAACTGCCTCGCTGGAGGAGTACATTGTGTTCCCTAAAACAAGTAAAGAACAGAGCTACAGAGCCAAGGGCACTTCCAGTCTAGGGAATATACCTTGGGAAAACTGAAAATCAATAAGACAGAGCCACCCCAAAATTTAGGGCTGCACTGCTTACAAGGACCTCAACTTGGGTACACCTTAAATATCCCAGGCAATATAAAAATGGTTCAAAAAATTGTGGTACTTACGTACGATGGAATATCCCTCAGCCATGAAATCAATGTCATAAGACCAGTAGCAGCAAAATGGGTGGATTCAGGTACGGGGATTCTAACTGAAATAAGTCACACAGAAAAAGAAACTTATAAGATATCACTTATGAAGATCCTGTAAACATGGCTACACTTGAACTGAGTTAGGAAAGAGAACAGTGTCTCACATTTAGAAAACACTCTTATGCCTGCTTAAGGGGGAAGGAGAGGTGGGGTGATGCATAACACCAGAGTTTGATATAAGCACAGGTACCGTTCCAAAAACCAATTATGGAATAGTAAAGACCTACACCTTCCTCAGGGAAAGGGACTCAAAACCCCATATTTCCCGCAGAGATATACATCTGACTAGTAAGAATCTTAAAACCTATGTATTGATATGTCTCCGTAAGGGAATCAAGTGTGTCTCGACTGGCATAAACATGGCAGCGAGAATCAGCTCAAACCCACTATAAAAAGGAATTTCAAAAACAAAACAAAAAAACTGGGAAATTCTTTACAATTCCTTCAGGGTCTCTGATGAAACCTGGAATGACCCTATCTACAACGACAGCTGGATGTGGCATAAGTAGGGACACTTGGGACTGAGACGATTGGTGAGATTGGGTGAGCAAATGCAGACCCTTTAAAGCAATAATGCATGGCACCCATTCCATAGGTCCCAACTCTCCAGGTTGAAGGGAATATTACAACAGTTATAACATGTACCGGAAACCTAGAGAACGGACACACTGTGAATACGAAAGGTTTCTAAAACTCAACGAATAGTCCCTCTCCTGGTGCTCCGGTTTGACTTTCCATCTGCTTTACTATCAACCTCCCAACTTGGAGAGACAGCCCCTTTAACCTCCTAGTTCGCACAGGTTGCCAATTTGGCAGAGGATGAAAGGGAATAGGGAGAACCAATGAGAGAGTAGCTGTTAGGCATTTGGACGGGCACATATCACTGTAATTTCCCGGCAGGAAGAAGAATTAAGCAAAGTCTCAGCCCCCCACCGGGAACCAGTATGGGTCCTGAAGCAAAATTTTGGACTTGCGGTCAGCTCACCAAAAACGAGATGAAAAATGGAGCTCAGGGGCACAGCAATTCACAAACTGGCCGAGTAATAAAGGACAACTATCGTCCAAAAATCTGTTGAGGGAAGGCAACGAGGCGGACTTGAAAGCGAGGCAGAATAGCAGGAAACAGATTTCAAGAGGTACGTTGGAATCGCCTTTAAAGCACAGGAAGAGGGGCACAACTTCGACAATGATGCACTTGGCCAAAAAGGGCGTATGCGTTGTCTCCTGAATATATTCAGGAGACAACGCATACGCTCTTTTTGTCCAAGCAAGCAAGCGGGCAATGCAAATCTGCACTACAAAGAAGTATCACTTCCCACCGGTCTAAAGGGACATCCACAAAATGTGTAAAAACCAGAAAGGCAAGACAGGCCCTGGAGAACAGGGAGCCTTGTTATGCTGATAGGCGGGATGTAAATTGCCAACTGCCTCTCTGGAGGAGTGCATTGTGTTCCCTAAAACAAGTAAAGAACAGAGCTACAGAGCCAAGGGCACTTCCAGTCTAGGGAATATACCTTGGGAAAACTGAAAATCAATAAGACAGAGCCACCCCAAAATTTAGGGCTGCACTGCTTACAAGGACCTCAACTTGGGTACACCTTAAATATCCCAACAAATATAAAAATGGTTCAAAAAATTGTGGTACTTACGTACGATGGAATATCCCTCAACCATGAAATCAATGTCATAAGACCAGTAGCAGCAAAATGGGTGGATTCAGGTACGATGATTCTAAGTGAAATAAGTCACACAGAAAAAGAAACTCATCATAAGATATCACTTATGAAGATCCTGTAAACATGGCTACACTTGAACTGAGTTAGGAAAGAGAACAGTGTCTCACATTTAGAAAACACTCTTATGCCAGCTTAAGGGGTAAGGAGAGGTGGGGTGATGCATAAAACCAGAGTTTGATATAAGCACAGGTACCGTTCCAAAAACCAACTATGGTATAGACAAGACCTACACCTTCCTCAGTGAAAGGGACTCAAAACCCCATATTTCCCGCAGAGGAATATATCTGACTAGTAAGAATCTTAAAACCTATGTATTGATATGTCTCCGTAAGGAAATCAAGTGTGTCTAGACTGGCATAAACATGGCAGCGAGAATCAGCTCAAACCCACTATAAAAATGAATTTCAAAAACAAAATAAAAAAAACTGGGAAATTCTTTACAATTCCTTCAGGGTCTCTGATGAAACCTGGAATGACCCTATCTACAATGACAGCTGGATGTGGTATAAGGAGGGACACTTGGGACTGAGACGATTGTTGAGATTGGGTGAGCAAATGCAGACCATTAAAAGCAATAATGCCTGGCACCCATTCCATGGGTCCCAACTCTCCAGGTTGAAGGGAATATTACTACAGCTATAACATGTACGGGAAACCTAGAGAATGGACACACTGTGAATACGAAAGGTTTCTAAAACTCAACGAATAGTCCCTTTCCTGGTGCTCCGGTTTGACTTTCCATCTGCTTTACTATCAACCTCCTAACTTGGAGAGACAGCCCCTTTAACCTCCTGGTTCGCACAGGATGCCAATTTGGCAGAGGATGAAAGGGAAGAGGGAGAACCAATGAGAGAGTAGCTGTTAGGCATTTGGACGGGGACATTTCACTGTTATTTCCCGTCAGGAAGAAGAATTAACCAAAGTCTCAGCCACCGACCGGGAACCAGTATAGGTCCGGAACAAAAATTTTGGACTTGCAGTCAGCTCACCAAAAACGAGTTGAAAAATGGTGCTCAGGGGCACAGCAATTTACAAACTGGACGAGTAATAAAGGACAACTATCGTCCAAAATTCTGTTGAGGGAAGGCAACTAGGCGGACTTGAAAGTGAGGCAGAATAGCAGGAAACAGATTTAAAGAGGTACGTTGGAATCACCTTTAGAGCACAGGAAGAGGGGCACAACTTCGACAATGATTCACTTGGCCAAAAAAGGGCGTATGCGTTTTCTCCTGAATACATTCAGGAGAAAACGCATACGCCCTTTTTGGCCAAGCAAGCAAGCGGGCAATGCAAATCTGCACTACAAAGAAGTATCACTTCCCACCGGTCAAAAGGGACATCCACAAAATGTGTAAAAACCAGAAAGGCAAGACAGGCCCTGGAGAACAGGGAGCCTTGTTATGCTGCTGGGCGGGATGTAAATTGCCAACTGCCTCTCTGGAGGAGTGCATTGTGTTCCCTAAAACAAGTAAACAACAGAGCTACAGAGCCAAGGGCACTTCCAGTCTAGGGAATATACCTTGGGAAAACTGGAAATCAATAAGACAGAGCCACCCCAAAATTTAGGGCTGCACTGCTTACAAGGACCTCTACTTGGGTACACCTTAAATATCCCAGGAAATATAAAAATGGTTCAAAAAATTGTGGTACATACGTACGATGGAATATCCCTCAGCCATGAAATCAATGTCATAAGACCAGTAGCAGCAAAATGGGTGGATTCAGGTACGATGATTCTAAGTGAAATAAGTCACACAGAAAAAGAAACTTATCATAAGATATCACTTATGAAGGTCCTGTAAACATGGCTACACTTGAACTGAGTTAGGAAAGAGAACAGTGTCTCACATTTAGAAAACACTCTTATGCCTGCTTAAGGGGGAAGGAGAGGTGGGGTGATGCATAAAACCAGAGTTTGATATAAGCACAGGTACCGTTCCAAAAACCAACTATGGAATAGACAAGACCTACACCTTCCTCAGTGAAAGGGACTCAAAACCCCATATTTCCCGCGGAGGAATATATCTGACTAGTAAGAATCTTAAAACCTATGTATTGATATGTCTCCATAAAGGAATCAAGTGTGTCTAGACTGGCATAAACATGGCAGCGAGAATCAGCTCAAACCCATTATAAAAAGGAATTTCAAAAACAAAACAAAAAAACTGGGAAATTCTTTACAATTCCTTCAGGGTCTCTGATGAAACCTGGAATGACCCTATCTACAACGACAGCTGGATGTGGCATAAGGCTGGACACTTGGGACTGAGAGGATTGGTGAGATTGGGTGAGCTAATGCAGACCTTTTAAAGCAATAATGCATGGCACCCATTCCATGGGTCCCAACTCTCTAGGTTGAAGGGAATATTACTACAGCTATAACATGTACGGGAAACCTAGAGAATGGACACACTGTGAATACGAAAGCTTTCTAAAACTCAACGAATAGTCCCTCTCCTGGTGCTCCGGTTTCACTTTCCATCTGCTTTACTATCAACCTCCCAACTTGGAGAGACAGCCCCTTTAACCTCCTGGTTCGCACACATTTCCAGTTTGGCAGAGGATGAAAGGGAAGAGGGAGAACCAATGAGAGAGTAGCTGTTAGGCATTTGGACAGGCACATATCACTGTAATTTCCCGGCAGGAAGAAGAAGTAACCAAAGTCTCAACCACCCACCGGGAACCAGAATAAGTCCTGAACCAAAATTTTGACTTGCGGTCAGCTCACCAAAAACGAGTTGAAAAATGGAGCTCAGGGTCACAGCAATTCACAAACTGGCCGAGTAATAAAGGACAACTATCGTCCAAAAATCTGTTGAGGGAAGGCAACGAGGCGGACTTGAAAGCGAAGCAGAATAGCAGGAAACAGATTTCAAGAGGTACGTTCGAATCGCCTTTAAAGCACAGGAAGAGGGGCACAACTTCGACAATGATGCACTTGGCCAAAAAGGGCGTATGCGTCTTCTCCTAAATATATTCAGGAGAAAACGCATACGCCCTTTTTAGCCAAGCAAGCAAGCGGGCAATACAAATCTGCACTACAAAGAAGTATCACTTCCCACCCATCAAAAGGGACATCCACAAAATGTGTAAAAACCAGAAAGGCAAGACAGGCCCTGGAGAACAGGGAGCCTTGTTATGCTGATGGGCGGGATGTAAATTGCCAACTGCCTCTCTGGAGGAGTACATTGTGTTCCCTAAAACAAGTAAACAACAGAGCTACAGAGCCAAGGGCACTTCCAGTCTAGGGAATATACCTTGGGAAAACTGAAAATCAATAAGACAGAGCCACCCTAAAATTTAGGGCTGCACTGCTTACAAGGACCTCAACTTGGGTACACCTTAAATATCCCAGGAAATATAAAAATGGTTCAAAAAATTGTGGTACTTACGTACGATAGAATATCCCTCAGCCATGAAATCAATGTCATAAGACCAGTAGCAGCAAAACGGGTGTATACAGGTACGATGATTCTAAGTGAAATAAGTCACACAGAAAAAGAAACTTATCATAAGATATCACTTATGAATATCCTGTAAACATGGCTACACTTGAACTGAGTTAGGAAAGAGAACAGTGTCTCACATTTAGAAAACACTCTTATGCCTGCTTAAGGGGGAAGGAGAGGTGGGGTGATGCATAAAACCAGAGTTTGATATAAGCACAGGTACCGTTCCAAAAAGCAACTATGGAATAGACAAGACCTACACCTTCCTCAGTGAAAGGGACTCAAAACCCCATATTTCCCAAAGAGGAATATATCTGACTAGTAAGAATATTAAAACCTATGTATTGATATGTCTCCATAAGGGAATCAAGTGTGTCTAGACTGGCATAAACATGGCAGCGAGAATCAGCTCAAACCCACTATAAAAAGGAATTTCAAAAACAAAACAAAAAAACTGGGAAATTCTTTTCAATTCCTTCAGGGTCTCTGATGAAACCTGGAATGACCCTATCTACAATGACAGCTGGATGTGGTGTAAGGAGGGACACTTGGGACTGAGACGATTGGTGAGATTGGATGAGCAAATTCAGACCCTTTAAAGCACAAATGCCTGGCACCCATTCCATGGGTCCCAACTCTCCAGGTTGAAGGGAATATTACTACAGCTATAACATGTATGGGAAACCTAGAGAACGGACACACTGTGAATACGAAAGGTTTCTAAAACTCAACGAATATTCCCTCTCCCGGTGCTCCGGTTTGACTTTCCATCTGCTTTACTATCAACCTCCCAACTTGGAGAGACAGCCCCTTTAACCTCCTGGTTCGCACAGGTGGCCCATTTGGCAGAGGATGAAAGGGAAGAGGGAGAACCAATGAGAGAGTAGCTGTTAGGCATTTGGACGGGCACATATCACTGTAATTTCCCGGCAGGAAGAAGAATTAACCAAAGTCTCAGCCACCCACCGGGAACCAGTATAAGTCCTGAACCAAAATTTTGGACTTGCGGTCAGCTCACCAAAAACGAGTTGAAAAATGGAGCTCAGGGGCACAGCAATTCACAAACTGGCCGAGTAAAAAAGGAAAACTATCGTCCAAAAATCTGTTGAGGGAAGGCAACGAGGCGGACTTGAAAGCGAGGCAGAATAGCAGGAAACAGATTTCAAGAGGTACGTTGGAATCGCCTTTAAAGCACAGGGAGAGGGGCACAACTTCGACAATGATGCACTTGGCCAAAAAGGTCGTATGCGTTTTGTCCTGAATATATTCAGGAGAAAACGCATACGCCCTTTTTGGCCAAGCAAGCAAGCGCACAATGCAAATCTGCACTACCAAGAAGTATCACTTCCCACCAGTCAAAAGGGACATCCACAAAATGTGTAAAAACCAGAAAGGTAAGACAGGCCCTGGAGAACAGGGAGCCTTGTTATGCTGATGGGCGGGATGTAAATTGCCAACTGCCTCTCTGGAGGAGTGCATTGTGTTCCCTAAAACAAGTAAAGAACAGAGCTACAGAGCCAAGGGCACTTCCATTCTAGGGAATATACCTTGGGAAATCTGAAAATCAATAAGACAGAGCCACTCCAAAATTTAGGGCTGCACTGCTTACAAGGACCTCAACTTGGGTACACCTTAAATATCCCAGGAAATATAAAAATGGTTCAAAAAATTGTGGTACTTACGTACGATGGAATATCCCTCAGCCATGAAATCAATGTCATAAGACCAGTAGCAGCAAAATGGGTGTATACAGGTACGATGATTCTAAGTGAAATAAGTCACACAGAAAAAGAAACTTATCATAAGATATCACTTATGAAGATCCTGTACACATGGCTACACTTGAACTGAGTTAGGAAAGAGAACAGTGTCTCACTTTTAGAAAACACACTTATGCCTGCTTAAGGGGGAAGGAGAGGTGGGGTGATGCATAAAACCAGAGTTTGATATAAGCACAGGTACCGTTCCAAAAACCAACTATGGAATAGACAAGACCTACACCTTCCTCAGTGAAAGGGACTCAAAACCCCATATTTCCCACAGAGGAATATATCTGACTAGTAAGAATCTTAAAACCTATGTATTGATATGTCTCCGTAAGGGAATCAAGTGTGTCTAGACTGGCATAAACATGGCAGCGAGAATCAGCTCAAACCCACTATAAAAAGGAATTTCAAAAACAAAACAAAAAAACTGGGAAATTCTTTACAATTCCTTCAGGGTCTCTGATGAAACCTGGAATGACCATATCTACAACGACAGGTGGATGTGGCATAAGGAGGGACACTTGGGACTGAGACGATTTGTGAGATTGGGTGAGAAAATGCAGACCCTTTGAAGCACAAATGCCTGGCACCCATTCAATGGTTCCCAACTCTCCAGGTTGAAGGGAATATTACTACAGCTACAACATGTACGGGAAACCTAGAGAACGGACACACTGTGAATACGAAAGTTTTCTAAAACTCAACGAATACTCCCTCTCCTGGTGCTCCGGTTTGACTTTCCATCTGCTTTACTATCAATCTCCCAAATTGGAGAGACAGCCCCTTTAACCTCCTGGTTCGCACAGGTTTCCAATTTGGCAGAGGATGAATGGAATCGGGAGAACAAATGAGAGAGTAGCTGTTAGGCATTTGGACGGGCACATATCACTCTAACTTCCCGGCAGGAAGAAGAATTAACCAAAGTCTCAGCCCCCCACCGGGAACCAGCATAGGTCCTGAAACAACATTTTGGACTTGCGGTCAGCTCACAAAAAACGAGTTGAAAAATGGAGCTCAGGAGCACAGCAATGCACAAACTGGCCAAGTAATAAGGACAAGTATCGTCCAAAAATCTGTTGAGGGAATGCAACGAAGCGGAGTTTAATGCGAGGCAGAATAGCAGGAAACATATTTCAAGAGGTACGTTGGAATCGCCTTTAAAGCACAGGAAGAGGGGCACAACTTCGACAATGATGCACTTGGCGAAAAAGGGCGTATGCGTTTTCTCCTGAATATATCCAGGAGAAAACGCATACGCCCTTTTTGGCCAAGCAAGCAAGCGGGCAATGGAAATCTGCACTACAAAGAAGTATCACTTCCCACCGGTCAAAAGACACATCCACAAAATGTGTAAAAACCAGAAAAACAAGACAGGCCCTGGAGAACAGGGAGCCTTGTTATGCTGATGGGTGGCATATAAATTGACAACTGCCTGTCTTGAGGAGTACATTGTGTTCCCTAAATAAGTAAAGAACAGAGCTACAGAGCAAAGGGCACTTCAAGTCTAGGGAATATACCTTGGGAAAACTGAAAATCAGTAAGACAGAGCCACCCCAAAATTTAGGGCTGCACTGCTTACAAGGACCTCAACTTGGGTACACCTTAAATATCCCTGGAAATATAAAAATGGTTCAAAAAATTGTGGTACTTACGTACGATGGAATATCCCTCAGACATGAAATCAATGTCATAAGACCAGTAGCAGCAAAATGGGTGGATTCAGGTACGATGATTCTAAGTGAAATAAGTCACACAGAAAAAGAAACTTATCATAAGATATCACTTATGAAGATCCTGTAAACATGGCTACACTTGAACTGAGTTAGGAAAGAGAACAGTGTCGCACATTTAGAAAACACTCTTATGCCTGCTTAAGGGGGAAGGAGAGGTGGGGTGATGCATAAAACCAGAGTTTGATATAAGCACAAGTACCGTTCCAAACACCAACTATGGAATAGACAAGACCTACACCTTCCTCAGTGAAAGGGACTCAAAACCCCATATTTCCCACAGAGGAATATATCTGACTAGTAAGAATCTTAAAACCTATGTATTGATATGTCTCCGTAAGGGAATCAAGTGTGTCTAGACTGGCATAAACATGGCAGCGAGAATCAGCTCAAACCCACTATAAAAAGGAATTTCAAAAACAAAACAAGAAAACTGGGAAATTCTTTACAATTCCTTCAGGGTCTCTGATGAAACCTGGAATGACCCTATCTACAATGACAGCTGGATGTGGCATAAGGCTGGACACTTGGGACTGAGAGGATTGGTGAGATTGGGTGAGCAAATGCAGACCCTTTAAAGCAATAATGCATGGCACCCATTCCATGGGTCCCAACTCTCCAGGTTGAAGGGAATATTACTACAGTTATAACACGTACGGGAAACCTAGAGAACGGACACACTGTGAATACGAAAGGTTTCTAAAACTCAACGAATAGTCCGTCTCCTGGTGCTCCGTTTTGACTTTCCATCTGCTTTACTATCAACCTCCCAACTTCGAGTGACAGCCCCTTTAACCTCCCAGTTCACACAGGTTGCCCATTTGGCAGAGGATGAAAGGGAAGAGAGAGAACCAATGAGACAGTAGCTGTTAGGCACTTGGACGGGCACATATCACTGTAATTTCCCGGCAGGAAGAAGATTTAAGCAAAGTCTCAGCCCCCCACCGGGAACCAGCATAGGTCCTGAACCAAAATTTTGGTCTTGCGGTCAGCTCACAAAAAACGCGTTGAACAATGGAGCTCAGGGGCACAGCAATTCACAAACTGGCCAAGTAATAAAGGACAAGTATCGTCCAAAAATCTGTTGAGGGAAGGCAATGAGGCGGACTTGAAAGCGAGGCAGAGTAGCAGGAAACAGATTTCAAGAGGTACGTTGGAATCGCCTTTAAAGCAGAGGAAGAGGGGCACAACTTCGACAATGATGCACTTGTCCAAAAAGGGCGTATGCGTTTTCTCCTGAATATATTCAGGAGAAAACGCATACGCCCTTTTTGGCCAAGCAAGCAAGCGGGCAATGCAAATCTGCACTACAAAGAAGTATCACTTCCCACCGATCAAAAGGGACATCCACAAAATGTGTAAAAACCAGAAAGGCAAGACAGGCCCTGGAGAACAGGGAGCCTTGTTATGCTGATGGGCGGCATGTAAATTGCCAACTGCCTCTCTGGAGGTGTACATTGTGTTCCCTAAAACAAGTAAAGAACAGAGCTACAGAGCCAAGGGCACTACCAGTCTAGGGAATATACCTTGGAAAAACTGAAAATCAATAAGACAGAGCCACCCCAAAATTAGGGCTGCACTGCTTACAAAGACCTCAACTTGGATACACCTTAAGTATCCCAGGAAATATAAAAATGGTTCAAAAAATTGTGGTATTTATGTACGATGGAATATCCCTCAGCCATGAAATCAATGTCATAAGACCAGTAGCAGCAAAATGGGTGGATTCAGGTACGATGATTCTAAGTGAAATAAGTCACACAGAAAAAGAAACTTATCATAAGATATCACTTATGAAGACCCTATAAACATGGCAACACTTGAACTGAGTTAGGAAAGAGAACAGTGTCTCTCATTTAGAAAACACTCTTATGCCTGCTTAAGGGGGAAGCAGAGGTGGGTTGATGCATACAACAAGAGTTTGATATAAGCACAGGTACCGTTCCAAAAACCAACTATGGAATAGGCAAGACCTACACCTTCCTCAGTGAAAGGGACTCAAAACCCCATATTTCCCACAGAGGAATATATCTGACTAGTAAGAATCTTAAAACCTATGTATTGATATGTCTCCATAAGGGAATCAAGTGTGTCTAGACTGGCATAAACATGGCAGCGAGAATCAGCTCAAACCCACTATAAAAAGGAATTTCAAAAACAAAACAAAAAAACTGGGAAATTCTTTACAATTCCTTCAGGGTCTCTGATGAAACCTGGAATGACCCTATCTACGACGACAGCTGGATGTGGCATAAGGAGGGACACATGGGACTGAGAGGATTGGTGAGATTGGGTGAGCAAATGCAGACCATTTAAAGCACAAATGCTTGGCACCCATTCCATGAGTCCCAACTCTCCAGGTTGAAGGGAATATTACTACAGCTATAACATGTACGGGAAACCTAGAGAACGGACACACTGTGAATACGAAAGGTTTCTAAAACTCAACGAATAGTCCCTATCCTGGTGCTCCGGTTTGACTTTCCATCTGCTTTACTATCAACCTCCCAACTTGGAGAGACAGCCCCTTTAACCTCCTGGTTCGCACAGGTTGCCAATTTGGCAGAGGATGAAAGGGAAGAGGGAGAACCAATGAGAGAGTAGCTGTTAGGCATTTGGACGGGCACATATCACTGTAATTTCCCGGCAGGAAGAAGAATTAACCAAAGTCTCAGCCACCCACCGGGAACCAGTATAGGTCCTGAAGCAAAATTTTGGACTTGCGGTCAGCTCATCAAAAACGAGTTGAAAAATGGAGCTCAGGGGCACAGCAATTCACAAACTGGCCGAGAAATAAAGGACAACTATCGTCCAAAAATCTGTTGAGGGAAGGCAACGAGGCGGACTTGAAAGCGAGGCAGAATAGCAGGAAACAGATTTCAAGAGGTACGTTGGAATCGCCTTTAAAGCACAGGAAGAGGGGCACAACTTCGACAATGATGCACTTGGCCAAAAAGCGCGTATGCGTTTTCTCCTGAATATATTCAGGAGAAAATGCATACGCCCTTTTTGGCCAAGCAAGCAAGCGGGCAATGCAAATCTGCACTACAAAGAAGTATCACTTCCCACGGGTCAAAAGGGACATCCACAAAATGTGTAAAAACCAGAAAGGCAAGACAGGCCCTGGAGAACAGGGAGCCTTGTTATGCTGATGGGCGGGATGTAAATTGCCAACTGCCTCTCAGGAGGAGTGCATTGTGTTCCCTAAAACAAGTAAAGAACAGAGCTACAGAGCCAAGGGCACTTCCAGTCTAGGGAATATACCTTGGGAAAACTGAAAATCAATAACACAGAGCCACCCCAAAATTTAGGGCTGCACTACTTACAAGGACCTCAACTTGGATACACCATAAGTATCCCAGGAAATATAAAAATGGTTCAAAAAATTGTAGTACTTACGTACGATGGAATATCCCTCAGCCATGAAATCAATGTCATAAGACCAGTAGCAGCAAAATGGGTGGATTCAGGTACGATGATTCTAAGTGAAATAAGTCACACAGAAAAAGAAACTTATCATAAGATATCACTTATGAAGATCCTATAAACATGGCTACACTTGAACTGAGTTAGGAAAGAGAACAGTGTCTCATATTTAGAAAACACTCTTATGCCTGCTTAAGGGTGAAGGAGAGGTGGGGTGATGCATAAAACCAGAGTTTGATATAAGCACAGGTACCGTTCCAAAAACCAACTATGGAATAGACAAGTCCTACACCTTCCTCAGTGAAAGGGACTCAAAACCCCATATCTCCCGCAGAGGAATATATCTGACTAGTAAGAATCTTAAAACCTATGTATTGATATGTCTCCGTAAGGGAATCAAGTGTGTCTAGACTGGCATAAACATGGCAGCGAGAATCAGCTCAAACCCACTATAAAAAGGAATTTCAAAAACAAAACAAAAAAACTGGGAAATTCTTTACAATTCCTTCAGGGTCCCTGAAGAAACCTGGAATGACCCTATCTACAACGACAGCTGGATGTGGCATAAGGAGGGACACTTGGGACTGAGAGGTTGGGTGAGATTGGGTGAGCAAATGAAGACCCTTTAAATCAGAAATGCCGGGCATCCATTCCATGGGCCCCAACTCTCCAGGTTGAAGGGAATATTACTACAGCTGTAACATGTACGGGAAACCTAGAGAACGGACACACTGTGAATACGAAAGGTTTCTAAAACTCAACGAATAGTTCCTCTCCTCGTGCCCTGGTTTGACTTTTCATCTGCTTTACTATCAACCTCCCAACTTGGAGAGACAGCCCCTTTAACCTCCTAGTTCACACAGGTTGCCAATTTGGCAGAGGATGAAAGGGAATAGGGAGGACCAATGAGAGAGTAGCTGTTAGGCATTTGGACGGGCACATATCACTGTAATTTCCCGGCAGGAAGAAGAATTAACCAAAGTCTCAGCCACCCAGCGGGAACCAGTATAGGTCCTGAACCAAAATTTTGGACTTGCGGTCAGCTCACCAAAAACGAGTTGAAAAATGGAGCTCAGGGGCACAGCAATTCACAAACAGGCCGAGTAATAAAGGTCAACTATCGTCCAAAAATCTGTTGAGGGAAGGCAACGAGGCGGACTTGAAAGCGAGGCAGAATAGCAGGAAACAGATTTCAAGAGGTACGTTGGAATCGCCTTTAAAGCACAGGAAGAGGGGCACAACTTCGACAATGATGCACTTGGACAAAAAGGGCGTATGCGTTTTCTCCTGAATATATTCAGGAGAAAATGCATACGCCCTTTTTGGCCAAGCAAGCAAGCGGGCAATGCAAATCTGCACTACAAAGAAGTATCACTTCCCACCGGTCAAAAGGGACATCCACAAAATGTGTAAAAACCAGAAAGGCAAGACAGGCACTGGAGAACAGGGAGCCTTGTTATGCTGATGGGCGGGATGTAAATTGCCAACTGCCTCTCTGGAGGAGTGCATTGTGTTCCCTAAAACAAGTAAATAACAGAGCTACAGAGCCAAGGGCACTTCCAGTCTAGGGAATATACCTTGGGAAAACTGAAAATCAATAAGACAGAGCCACCCCAAAATTTAGGGCTGCACTGCTTACAAGGACCTCAACTTGGATACACCTTAAGTATCCCAGGAAATATAAAAATGGTTCAAAAAATTGTGGTACTTACGTACGATGGAATATCCCTCAGCCATGAAATCAATGTCATAAGACCAGTAGCAGCAAAATGGGTGGATTCAGGTACGATGATTCTAAGTGAAATATGTCACACAGAAAAAGAAACTTATCATAAGATATCACTTATGAAGATCCTGTAAACATGGCTACACTTGAACTGAGTTAGGAAAGAGAACAGTGTCTCATATTTAGAAAACACTCTTATGCCTGCTTAAGGGGGAAGGATAGGTGGGGTGATGCATAAAACCAGAGTTTGATATAAGCACAGGTACCGTTCCAAAAACCAACTATGGAATAGACAAGACCTACACCTTCCTCAGTGAAAGGGACTCAAAACCCCATATTTCCCGCAGAGGAATATATCTGACTAGTAAGAATCTTAAAACCTATGTATTGATATGTCTCCGTAAGGGAATCAAGTGTGTCTAGACTGGCATAAACATGGCAGCGAGAATCAGCTCAAACCCACTATAAAAAGGAATTTCAAAAACAAAACAAAAAAACTGGGAAATTCTTTACAATTCCTTCAGGGTCCCTGAAGAAACCTGTAATGACCCTATCTACAACGACAGCTGGATGTGGCATAAGGAAGGACACTTGGGACTGAGAGGATTGGTGAGATTGGGTGAGCAAATGCAGACCCTTTAAATCACAAATGCCTGGCACCCATTCCATGGGCGCCATCTCTCCAGGTTGAAGGGAATATTACTCCAGCTATAACATGTACGGGAAACCTAGAGAACGGACACACTGTGAATACGAAAGGTTTCTAAAACTCAACGAATAGTCCCTCTCCTGGTGCTCCGGTTTGACTTTCCATCTGCTTTACTATCAACCAACCAACTTGGAGAGAAAGCCCATTTAACCTCCTGGTTCACACAGGTTGCCAATTTGGCAGAGGATGAAAGGGAAGAGGGAGAACCAATGAGAGAGTAGCTGGTAGGCATTTTGACGGGCATATATCACTGTAATTTCACGGCAGGAAGAAGAATTAACCAAAGTCTCAGCCACCCACCGGGAACCAGTATAGGTCCTGAACCAAAATTTTGGACTTGCGGTCAGCTCACCAAAAACGAGTTGAAAAATGGAGCTCAGGGGCACAGCAATTCACAAACTGGCCGAGTAATAAAGGACAACTATCATCCAAAAATCTGTTCAGGGAAGGCAACGAGGCGGACTTGAAAGCGAGGCAGAATAGCAGGAAACAGATTTCAAGAGGTACGTTGGAATTGCATTTAAAGCACAGGAAGAGGGGCACAACTTCGAAAATGATGCCCTTGTCCAAAAAGGTCATATGCGTTTTCTCCTGAATATATTCAGGAGAAAACGCATACGCCCTTTTGGGCCAAGCAAGCAGGCGGGCAATGCAAATCTGCACTACAAAGAAGTATCACTTCCCACCGGTCAAAAGGGACATCCACAAAATGTGTAAAAACCAGAAAGGCAAGACAGGCCCTGGAGAACAGGGAGCCTTGTTATGCTGATGGGCGGGATGTAAATTGCCAACTGCCTCTCTGGAGGAATGCATTGTGTTCCCTAAAACAAGTAAAGAACAGAGCTACAGAGCCAAGGACACTTCCAGTCTAGGGAATATACCTTGGGAAAACTGAAAATCAATAATACAGAGCCACCCCAAAATTAGGGCTGCACTGCTTAGAAAGACCTCAACTTGGATACACCTTAAGTATCCCAGGAAATATAAAAATGGTTCGAAAAATTGTGGTACTTACGTACGATGGAATATCCCTCAGCCATGAAATCAATGTCATAAGACCAGTAGCAGCAAAATGGGTGGATTCAGGTTCGGTGATTCTAAGTGAAATAAGTCACACAGAAAAAGAAACTTATCATAAGATATCACTTATGAAGATCCTGTAAACATGGCTACAATTGAACTGAGTTAGGAAAGAGAACAGTGTCTCTCATTTAGAAAACATTCTTATGCCTGCTTAAGGGGGAAGGAGAGGTGGGGTGATGCATACAACCAGAGTTTGATATAAGCACACGTACCGTTCCAAAAACCAACTATGGAATAGACAAGACCTACACCTTCCTCAGTGAAAGGGACTCAAAACCCCATATTTCCCGCAGAGGAATATATCTGACTAGTAAGAATCTTAAAACCTATGTATTGATATGTCTCCGTAAGGGAATCAAGTGTGTCTAGACTGGCATAAACATGGCAGCGAGAATCAGCTCAAACCCACTATAAAAAGGAATTTCAAAAACAAAACAAAAACACTGGGAAATTCTTTACAATTCCTTCAGGGTCCCTGAAGAAACCTGGAATGACCCTATCTACAACGACAGCTGGATGTGGCATAAGGAAGGACACTTGGGACTGAGATGATTGGTGAGATTGGGTGAGCAAATGCAGACCCTTTAAATCACAAATGCCTGGCACCCATTCCATGGGCCCCATCTCTCCAGGTTGAAGGGAATATTATTCCAGCTATAACATGTACGGGAAACCTAGAGAACGGACACAATGTGAATACGAAAGGTTTCTAAAACTCAACGAATAGTCCCTCTCCTGGTGCTCCGGTTTGACTTTCCATCTGCATTACTATCAACCAACCAACTTGGAGAGACAGCCCATTTAACCTCCTGGTTCACACAGGTTGCAAATTTGGCAGATGATGAAAGGGAAGAGGGAGGACCAATGAGAGAGTAGCTGTTAGGCATTTGGACGGGCACATATCAATGTAATTTCCCGGCAGGAAGAAGAATTAACCAAAGTCTCAGCCACCCAGCGGGAACCAGTATAGGTCTTGAACCAAAATTTTGGACTTGCGGTCAGCTCACCAAAAACGAGTTGAAAAATGGAGCTCAGGGGCACAGCAATTCACAAACAGGCCGAGTAATAAAGGTCAACTATCGTCCAAAAATCTGTTGAGGGAAGGCAACGAGGCGGACTTGAAAGCGAGGCAGAATAGCAGGAAACAGATTTCAAGAGGTACGTTGGAATCACCTTTAAAGCACAGGAAGAGGGGCACAATTTCGACAATGATGCACTTGGCTAAAAAGGGCGTATGCGTTTTCTCCTGAATATATTCAGGAGAAAATGCATACGCCCTTTTTAGCCAAGCAAGCAAGCGGGCAATGCAAATCTGCACTACAAAGAAGTATCACTTCCCACCGGTCAAAAGGGACATCCACAAAATGTGTAAAAACCAGAAAGGCAAGACAGGCACTGGAGAACAGGGAGCCTTGTTATGCTGATGGGCGGGATGTAAATTGCCAACTGCCTCTCTGGAGGAGTGCATTGTGTTCCCTAAAACAAGTAAAGAACAGAGCTACAGAGCCAAGGGCAATTCCCGTCTAGGGAATATACCTTGGGAAAACTGAAAATCAATAAGACAGAGCCACCCCAAAATTTAGGGCTGAACTGCTTACAAGGACCTCAACTTGGATACACCTTAAGTATCCCAGGAAATATAAAAATGGTTCAAAAAATTGTGGTACTTACGTACGATGGAATATCCCTCAGCCATGAAATCAATGTCATAAGACCAGTAGCAGCAAAATGGGTGGATTCAGGTACGATGATTCTAAGTGAAATATGTCACACAGAAAAAGAAACTTATCATAAGATATCACTTATGAAGATCCTATAAACATGGCTACACTTGAACTGAGTTAGGAAAGAGAACAGTGTCTCATATTTAGAAAACACTCTTATGCCTGCTTAAGGGGGAAGGATAGGTGGGGTGATGCATAAAACCAGAGTTTGATGTAAGCACAGGTACCGTTCCAAAAACCAACTATGGAATAGACAAGACCTACACCTTCCTCAGTGAAAGGGACTCAAAACCCCATATTTCCCGCAGAGGAATATATCTGACTAGTAAGAATCTTAAAACCTATGTATTGATATGTCTCCGTAAGGGAATCAAGTGTGTCTAGACTGGCATAAACATGGCAGCGAGAATCAGCTCAAACCCACTATAAAAAGGAATTTCAAAAACAAAACATAAAAACTGGGAAATTCTTTACAATTCCTTCAGGGTCCCTGAAGAAACCTGGAATGACCCTATCTACAACGACAGCTGGATGTGGCATAAGGAAGGACACTTGGGACTGAGAGGATTGGTGAGATTGGGTGAGCAAATGCAGACCCTTTAAATCACAAATGCCTGGCACCCATTCCATGGGCCCCATCTCTCCAGGTTGAAGGGAATATTACTCCAGCTATAACATGTACGGGAAACCTAGAGAACGGACACACTGTGAATACGAAAGGTTTCTAAAACTCAACGAATAGTCCCTCTCCTGGTGCTCCGGTTTGACTTTCCGTCTGCTTTACTATCAACCTCCCAACTTGGAGAGACAGCCCATTTCACCTCCTGGTTCACACAGGTTGCCAATTTGGCAGAGGATGAAAGGGAAGAGGGAGAACCAATGAGAGAGTAGCTGGTAGGCATTTGGACGGGCACATATCACTGTAATTTCCCGCCAGGAAGAAGAATTAACCAAAGTCTCAGGCACCCACCGGGAAACAGTACAGGTCCCGAACCAAAATTTTGGACTTGCGGTCAGCTCACCAAAAACGAGTTGAAAAATGGAGCTCAGGGGCACAGCAATTCACAAACTGGCCGAGTAATAAAGGACAACTATCGTCCAAAAATCTGTTGAGGGAAGGCAACGAGGTGGACTTGAAAGCGAGGCAGAATAGCAGGAAACAGATTTCAAGAGGTACCTTGGAATCGCCTTTAAAGCACAGGAAGAGGGGCACAACTTCGACAATGATGCTCTTGGCCAAAAAGTGCGTATGCGTTTTCTCCTGAATATATTCAGGAGACAACACATACGCCCTTTTTGGCCAAGCAAGCAAGCGGGCAATGAAATCTGCACTACAAAGAAGTATCACTTCCCACCGGTCAAAAGGGACATCCACAAAATGTGTAAAAACCAGAAATGCAAGACAGGCCCTGGAGAACAGGGAGCCTTGTTATGCTGACGGGCGGGATGTAAATTGCCAACTGCCTCTCTGGAGGAGTGCACTGTGTTCCCTAAAACAAGTAAAGAAGAGAGCTACAGAGCCAAGGGCACTTCCAGTCTAGGGAATATACCTTGGGAAAACTGAAAATCAATAAGATAGAGCCACCCCAAAATTTAGGGCTGCACTGCTTACAAGGACCTCAACTTGTGTACACATTAAGTATCCCAGGAAATATAAAAATGGTTCAAAAAATTGTGGTACTTACGTAAGATGGAATATCCCTCAGCCATGAAATCAATGTCATAAGACCAGTAGTAGCAAAATGGGTGGATTCAGGTACGATGATTCTAAGTGAAATAAGTCACACAGAAAAAGAAACTTATCATAAGATATCACTTATTAAGATCCTATAAACATGGCTACACTTGAACTGAGTTAGGAAAGAGAACAGTGTCTCATATTTAGAAAACACTCTTATGCCTGCTTAAGGGGGAAGGAGAGGTGGGGTGATGCATAAAACCAGAGTTTGATATAAGCACAGGTACCGTTCCAAAAACCAACTATCGAATAGACAAGACCTACACCTTCCTCAGTGAAAGGGACTCAAAACCCCATATTTCCCGCAGAGGAATATATCTGACTAGTAAGAGTCTTAAAACCTATGTATTGATATGTCTCCGTAAGGGAATCAAGTGTGTCTAGACTGGCATAAACATGGCAGAGAGAATCAGTTCAAACCCACTACAAAAAGGAATTTCAAAAACAAAACAAAAAAACTGGGAAATTCTTTACAATTCCTTCAGGGTCTCTGATGAAACCTGGAATGAACCTATCTAAAACAACAGCTGGATATGGCATAAGGAGGAACACTTGGGACTGAGACGATTGGTGAGATTGGGTGAGCAAATGCAGACCCTTTAAAGCAAAAATGCCTGGCACCCATTCCATGCGTCCCAACTCTCCAGGTTGAAGGGAATATTACTACAGCTATAACATGTACGGGAAACCTAGAGAAAGGACACACTGTGAATATGAAAGGTTTCTAAAACTCAACGAATAGTCCCTCTCCTGGTGCTCCGGTTTGACTTTACATCTGCTTTACTATCAACCTCCCAACTTGGAGAGACAGCCCCTTTAACCTCCTGGTTCGCACAGGTTGCCAATTTGGCAGAGGATGAAAGGGAAGAGGGAGAGCCAATGAGAGAGTAGCTGTTAGGCATTTCGACGGGCACATATCACTCTAACTCCCCGGCAGGAAAATGAATTAACCAAAGTCTCAGCCACCCACCGGGAACCAGTATAGGTCCTGAACCAAAATTTTGGAATTGCGGTCAGCTCACCAAAAACGAGTTGAATAATGGAGCTCAGGGGCACAGCAATTCACAAACTGGCCAAGTAATAAAGGACAACTATCGTCCAAAAATCTGTTGAGGGAAGGCAGCGAGGCGGACTTGAAAGTGAGGCAGAATAGCAGGAAACAGATTTCAAGAGGTACGTTGGAATCGCCTTTAAAGCACAGGAAGAGGGGCACAACTTCGACAATGATGCACTTGGCCAAAAAGGGTGTATGCGTTTTCTCCTGAATATATTCAGGAGAAAACGCATACGCCCTTTTTGGCCAAGCAAGCAAGCGGGCAATGCAAATCTGCACTACAAAGAAGTATCACTTCCCACCGGTCAAATGTGTCATCCACAAAATGTGTAAAAACCAGAAAGGCAAGACAGGCCCTGGAGAACAGGGAGTCTTGTTATGCTGATGGGCCGGATGTAAATTGCCAACTGCCTCTCTGGAGGAGTGCATTGTGTTCCCTAAAACAAGTAAAGAACAGAGCTACAGAGCTAACGGCACTTCCAGTCTAGGGAATATACCTTGGGAAAACTGAAAATCAATAAGACAGAGCCACCCCAAAATTTAGGGCTGCACTGCTTACAAGGACCTCAACTTGGATACACCTTAAGTATCCCAGGAAATATAAAAATGGTTCAAAAAATTGTGGTACATACGTACGATGGAATATCCCTCAGCCATGAAATCAATGTCATAAGACCAGTAGCAGCAAAATGGGTGGATACAGGTACGATGATTCTAAGTGAAATAAGTCACACAGAAAAAGAAACTTATCATAAGATATCACTTATGAAGATCCTATAAACATGGCTACACTTGAACTGAGTTAGGAAAGAGAAAAGTGTCTCACATTTAGAAAACACTCTTATGCCTTCTTAAGGGGGAAGGAGAGGTGGGGTGATGCATAAAACCAGAGTTTGATATAAGCACAAGTACCGTTCCAAAAACCAACTATGGAATAGAAAAGATCTACACCTTCCTCAGTGAAAGTGACTCAAAACCCCATATTTCCCGCAGAGGAATATATCTGACTAGTAAGAGTCTTAAAACCTATGTATTGATATGTCTCCGCAAGGGAATCAAGTGTGTCCAGACTGGCATAAACATGGCAGTGAGAATCACCTCAAACCCACTATAAAAAGGAATTTCAAAAACAAAACAAAAAAACTGGGAAATTCTTTACAATTCCTTCAGGGTCTCTGATGAAACCTGGAATGACCCTATCTACAACGACAGCTGGATGTGGCATAAGGAAGGACACTTGGGACTGAGAGGTTTGGTGAGATTGGGTGAGCAAATGCAGACCCTTTAAATCACAAATGCCTGGCATCCATTCCATGGGCCCCAACTCTCCAGGTTGAAGGGAATATTACTACAGCTATAACATGTACGGGAAACCTAGAGAATGGACACACTGTGAATACGAAAGGTTTCCAAATCTCAACGAATAGTCCCTCTCCTGGTGCTCTTGTTTGACTTTTCATCTGCTTTACTATCAACCTCCCACCTTGGCGAGACAGCCCCTTTAAACTCCTAGTTCACACAGGTTGCCAATTTGGCAGAGGATGAAAGGGAAGAGGGAGAACCAATGAGAGAGTAGCTGTTAGGCATTTGGACGGGCACATATCACTGTAATTTCCCGGCAGGAAGAAGAATTAACCAAAGTCTCAGCCACCCACCGGGAACCAGTGTAGGTGCTGAACCAAAATTTTGGACTTGCGGTCAGCTCACCAAAAACGAGTTGAAAAATGGAGCTCAGGGGCACAGCAATTCACAAACTGGCCGAGTAATAAAGGACAACTATCGTCCAAAAATCTGTTGAGGGAAGGCAACGAGGCGGACTTGAAAGCGAGGCAGAATAGCAGGAAACAGATTTCAAGAGGTACGTTGGAATCGCCTTTAAAGCACAGGAAGAGGGGCACAACTTCGACAATGATGCCCTTGGCCAAAAAGGGCGTATGCGTTTTATCCTGAATATATTCAGGAGAAAACGCATACGCCCTTTTAGGCCAAGCAAGCAAGCGGGTAATGCAAATCCGCACTACAAAGAAGTATCACTTCCCACCGGTCAAAAGGGACATCCACAAAATATGTAAAAACCAGAAAGGCAAGACAGGCCCTGGAGAACACGGAGCCTTGTTATGCTGATGGCCGGGATGTAAATTGCCAACTGCCTCTCTGGAGGAGTGCATTGTGTTCCCTAAAACAAGTAAAGAACAGAGCTACAGAGCCAAGGGCACTTCCAGTCTAGGGAATATAACTTGGGAAAACTGAAAATCAATAAGACAGAGCCACCCCAAAATTTAGGGCTGCACTGCATACAAGGACCTCAACTTGGATACACCTTATGTATCCCAGGAAATATAAAAATGGTTCAAAAAATTGTGGTACTTACGTACGATGGAATATCCCTCAGCCATGAAATCAATGTCATAAGACCAGTAGCAGCAAAATGGGTGGATTCAGGTACGAAGATTCTAAGTGAAATAAGTCACACAGAAAAAGAAACTTATCATAAGATATCACTTATGAAGATCCTATAAACATGGCTACACTTGAACTGAGTTAGGAAAGAGAACAGTGTCTCATATTTAGAAAACACTCTTATGCCTGCTTAATGGGGAAGGAGAGGTGGGGTGATGCATAAAACCAGAGTTTGATATAAGCACAGGTACCGTTCCAAAAACCAACTATGGAATAGACAAGACCTACACCTTACTCAGTGAAAGGGACTCAAAACACCATATTTCCCGCAGAGGAATATATCTGACTAGTAAGAATCTTAAAACCTATGTATTGATATGTCTCCGTAAGGGAATCAAGTGTGTCTAGACTGGCATAAACATGGCAGCGAGAATCAGCTCAAACCCACTATAAAAAGGAATTTCAAAAACAAAACAAAAAAACTGGAAATTCTTTACAATTCCTTCAGGGTCTCTGATGAAACCTGGAATGACCGTATCTACAACGACAGCTGGATATGGCATAAGGAGGGACACTTGGGACTTAGACGATTGGTGAGATTGGGTGAGGAAATGCAGACCCTTTAAAGCACAATTGCCTGGCACCCATTCCATGGGTCCCAACTCTCCAGGTTGTAGGGAATATTACTACAGATATAACATGTACGGGAAACCTAGGGAACGGACACACTGTGAATACGAAAGGTTTCTAAAACTCAACGAATAGTCCCTCTCCTGGTGCTCCGGTTTGACTTTTCATCTGCTTTACTATCAACCTCCCATCTTGGAGAGACAGCCCATTTAACCTCCTGGTTCACACAAGTTGCCAATTTGGCAGAGGATGAAAGGGAAGAGGGAGAACCAATGAGAGAGTAGCTGTTAGGCATTTGGACGGGCACATATCACTGTAATTTCCCGGCAGGAAGAAGAATTAACCAAAGTCTCAGCCACCCACCGGGAACCAGTATAGGTCCTGAACCAAAATTTTGGACTTGCGGTCAGCTCACCAAAAACGAGTTGAAAAATGGTGCTCAGGGGCACAGCAATTCACAAACTGGCCGAGTAATAAAGGACAACTATCATCCAAAAATCTGTTGAGAAAAGGCAACGAGGCGGACTTGAAAGCGAGGCAGAATAGCAGGAAACAGATTTCAAGAGGTACGTTGGAATCGCCTTTAAAGCACAGGAAGAGGGGCACAACTTCGACAATGATGCACTTGGCCAAAAAGGTTGTATGCGTTTTATCCTGAATATATTCAGGAGAAAACGCATACGCCCTTTTTGGCTAAGCAAGCAAACGGGCAATGCAAATCTGCACTACAAAGAAGTATCACTTCCCACCGGTCAAAAGGGACATCCACAAAATGTGTAAAAACCAGAAAGGCAAGACAGGCCCTGGAGAACAGGGAGCCTTGTTATGCTGATGAGCGGGATGTAAATTGCCAACTGCCTCTCTGGAGGAGTGCATTGTGTTCCCTAAAACTAGTAAACAACAGACCTACAGAGCCAAGGGCACTTCCAGTCTAGGGAATATACCTTGGGAAAACTGAAAATCAATGAGACAGAGCCACCCCAAAATTTAGGGCTGCACTGCTTACAAGGACCTCAACTTGGGTACACCTTAAATATACGAGGAAATATAAAAATGGTTCAGAAAATTGTGGTACTTACGTACGATGGAATATCCCTCCGCCATGAAATCAATGTCATAAGACCAGTAGCAGCAAAATGGGTGGATTCAGGTACGATGATTCTAAGTGAAATAAGTCACAGAGAAAAATAAACTTATCATAAGATATCACTTATGAAGATCCTGTAAACATGGCTACACTTGAACTGATTTAGGAAAGAGAACCGTGTCTCACATTTAGAAAACACTCTTATGCCTGCTTAAGGGGGAAGGAGAGGTGGGGTGATGCATAAAACCAGAGTTTGATATAAGCACAGGTACCGTTCCAAAAACCAACTATGGAATAGACAAACCTACACCTTCCTCAGTGAAAGGGACTCAAAACCCCATATTTCCCGCAGAGGAATATATCTGACTAGTAAGAATCTTAAAACCTATGTATTGATATGTCTCCGTAAGGGAATCAAGTGTGTCTAGACTGGCATAAACATGGCAGCGAGAATCAGCTCAAACCCACTATAAAAAGGAATTTCAAAAACAAAACAAAAAAACTGGGAAATTCTTTACAATTCCTTCAGGGTCTCTGATGAAACCTGGAATGACCCTATGTACAACGACAGCTGGATTTGGCATAAGGCTGGACACTTGGGACTGAGAGGATTGGTGAGATTGGGTGAGCAAATGCAGACCCTTTAAAGCACAAATGCCTGGCACCCATTCCATGGGTCGCAACTCTGCAGGTTAAAGGGAATATTCCTACAGCTATAACATGTACGGGAAACCTAGAGAACGGACACACTGTGAATACGAAAGGTTTCTAAAACTCAACGAATAGTCCCTCTCCTGGTGCTCGGGTTTGACTTTCCATCTGCTTTACTATCAACCTCCCAACTTAGAGAGACAGCCCCTTTAACCTCCTGGTTCGCACAGGTTGCCAATTTGGCAGAGGATGAAAGGGAAGAGGGAGAACCAATGAGAGAGTAGCTGTTAGGCATTTGGATGGGCACATATCACTGTAATTTCCCGGCAGGAAGAAGAATTAACCAAAGTCTCAGCCCCCCACCGGGAACCAGTATATGTCCTGAACCAAAATTTTGGACTTGCGGTCAGCTCACAAAAAACGAGTTGAAAAATGGAGCTCAGGGGCACAGCAATTCCCAAACTGGCCGAGAAATAAAGGACAACTATCGTCCAAAAATCTGTTGAGGGAAGGCAACGAGGCGGACTTGAAAGCGAGGCAGAATAGCAGGAAACAGATTTCAAAAGGTACGTTGGAATCGCCTTTAAAGCACAGGAAGAGGGGCACAACTTCAACAATGATGCACTTGGCCAAAAAGGGCGTATGCGATTTCTCCTGAATATATTCAGGAGAAAACGCATACGCCCTTTTTGGCCAAGCAAGCAAGCGGGCAATGCAAATCTGCACTACAAAGAAGTATCACTTCCCACCGGTCAAAAGGGACATCCACAAAATGTGTAAAAACCAGAAAGGCAAGACAGGTCCTGGAGACCTGGGAGCCTCTTTATGCTGATGGGCGGGATGTAAATTGCCAACTGCCTCTCTGGAGGAGTGCATTGTGTTCCCTAAAACAAGTAAACAACAGAGCTACAGAGCCAAGGGCACTTCCAGTCTAGGGAATATTCCTTGGGAAAACTGAAAATCAATAAGTCAGAACCACCCCAAAATATAGGGCTGCACTGCTTACAAGGACCACAAATTGGATACACCTTCAATATCCCAGGAAATATAAAAATGGTTCAAAAAATTGTCGTACTTATGTACGATGGAATATCCCTCAGCCATGAAATCAATGTCATAAGACCAGTAGCAGCAAAATGGGTGGATTCAGGTACGATGATTCTAAGTGAAATAAGTCACACAGAAAAAGAAACATGATAAGATATCACTTATGAAGATCCTGTAAACATGGCTACACTTGAACTGAGTTAGGAAAGAGAACAGAGTCTCACATTTAGGAAACACTCTTATGCCTGCTTAAGGGTGAAGGAGAGGTGGGGTGATGCATAAAACCAGAGTTTGATATAAGCAGAGGTACCATTCCAAAAACCAACTATGGAATAGACAAGACCTACACCTTCCTCAGTGAAAGGGACTCAAAACCCCATATTTCCCGCAGAGGAATATATCTGACTAGTAAGAATCTTAAAACCTATGTATTGATATGTCTCCGTAAGGGAATCAAGTGTGTCTAGACTGGCATAAACATGGCAGCGAGAATCAGCTCAAACCCACTATGAAAAGGAATTTCAAAAACAAAACAAAAAAACTGGGAAATTCTTTACAATTCCTTCACGGTCTCTGATGAAACCTGGAATGACCCTATCTACAACGACAGCTGGATGTGGCATAAGGCTGGACACTTGTGACTGAGAGGTTTGGTGAGATTGGTTGAGCAAATGCAGACCCTTTAAAGCAATAATGCATGGCACCCATTCCATGGGTCCCAACTCTCCAGGTTGAAGGGAATATTACTACAGCTATAACATGTATGGGAAACCTAGAGAACGGACACACTGTGAAATCGAAAGGTTTCTAAAACTCAACGAATAGTCCGTCTCCTGCTGCTCCGGTTTGACTTTCCATCTGCTTTACTATCAGCCTCCCAACTTGGAGAGACAGCCCCTTTAACCTCCTGGTTCGAATAGGTTGCCAATTTGGCAGAGGTTGAAAGGGAAGAGGGAGAACCAATGAGAGAGTAGCTGTTAGGCATTTGGACGGGCACATATCACTGTAATTTCCCGGCAGGAAGAAGAATTAAGAAAAGTCTCAGCCACTCACCAGGAACCAGTATAACTCCTGAACCAAAATTTTGGAATGCGGTCAGCTCACAAAAAACGAGTTGAAAAATGGAGCTCAGGGGCACAGCAATTCACAAACTGGCCGAGTAATAAAGGACAACTATCGTCCAAAAATCTGTTGAGGGAAGGCTACGAGGCGGACTTGAAAGTGAGGCAGAATAGCAGGAAACAGATTTCAAGAGGTACGTTGGAATCGCCTTTTAAGCACTGGAAGAGAGGCACAACTTCGACAATGATGCACTTGGCCAAAAAGGGCGTATGCGTTTTCTCCTGAATATATTCAGGAGAAAACACATACGACCTTTATGGCCAAGCAAGCAAGCGGGAAATGCAAATCTGCACTACAAAGACGTGTCACTTCCCACCATTCAATAGGGACATCCACAAGATGTGTAAAAACCAGAAAGGCAAGACAGTCCCTGGAGAACAGGGAGCCTTGTTATGCTGATGGGGGGGATGTAACTTGCCAACTGCCTCTCTGGAGGAGTGCATTGTGTTCCCTAAAACAAGTAAAGAACAGAGCTACAGAGCCAAGGGCACGTCCAGTCTAGGGAATATACCTTGGGAAAACTGAAAATCATTAATAGAGAGCCACCCCAAAATTTAGGGCTGCACTGCTTACAGGGACCTCAACTTGGGTACACCTTAAATATCCCAGGAAATATAAAAATGGTTCAAAAAATTGTGGTACTTACTTACGATGGAATATCCCTCAGGCATGAAATCAATGTCATAAGACCAGTAGCAGCAAAATGGGTGGATTCAGGTACGATGATTCCTAGTGAAATAAGTCACACAGAAAAAGAAACTTATCATAAGATACCACTTAAGAAGATCCTGTAAACATGGCTACACTTGAACTGAGTTAGGAAAGAGAACAGAGTCTCACATTTAGGAAACACTCTTATGCCTGCTTAAGGGTGAAGGAGAGGTGGGGTGATGCATAAAACCAGTGTTTGATATAAGCACAGGTACCATTCCAAAAACCAACTATGGAATAGACAAGACCTACACCTTCCTCAGTGAAAGGGACTCAAAACCCCGTATTTCCCACAGAGGAATATATCTGACTAGTAAGAATCTTAAAACCTATGTATTGATATGTCTCCATAAGGGAATCAAGTGTGTCTAGACAGGCATAAACATGGCAGCAAGAATCAGCTCAAACCCACTATAAAAAGGAATTTCAAAAACAAAACAAAAAAACTGGGAAATTCTTTACAATTCCTTCAGGGTCTCTGATGAAACCTGTAATGACCCTATGTACAACGACAGCTGGATTTGGCATAAGGCTGGACACTTGGGACTGAGAGGATTGGTGAGATTGGGTGAGCAAATGCAGACCCTTTAAATCACAAATGCCTGGCACCCATTCCATGGGTTGCAACTCTGCAGGTTAATGGGAATATTCCTACAGCTATAACATGTACAGGAAACCTAGAGAACGGACACACTGTGAATACGAAAGGTTTCTAAAACTCAACGAATAGTCCCTCTCCTGGTGCTCTGGTTTGATATTCCATCTGCTTTAATATCAACCTCCCAACTTGGAGAGACAGCCCCTTTAACCTCCTGGTTTGCACAGGTTTCCAATTTGGCAGAGGATGAAAGGGAAGAGGGAGAACCAATGAGAGAGTAGCTGTTAGGCATTTGGACTGGCACATATCACTCTAAATTCCTAGCAGGAAGAAGAATTAACCAAAGTCTCAGCCTCCTACAGGCAACCAGCATAGGTCCTGAACCAAAATTTTGGACTTGCGGTCAGCTCACAAAAAACGAGTTGAAAAATGGAGCTCAGGGGCACAGCAATTAACAAACTGGCCGAGTAATAAAGGAAAACTATCGTCCAAAAATCTGTTGAGGGAAGGCAACGAGGCGACTTGAAAGCGAGGCAGAATAGCAGGAAACAGATTTCAAGAGGTACGTTGGAATCACCTTTAAAGCACAGGAAGAGGGGCACAACTTCGACAATGATGCACTTGGCCAAAAAGGGCGTATGCGTTTTCTCCTGAATATATTCAGGAGAAAACGCATACGCCCTTTTTGGCCAAGCAAGCAAGCGGGCAATGCAAATCTGCACTACAAAGAAGTATCACTTCCCACCGGTCAAAAGGGACATCCACAAAATGTGTAAAATCCAGAAAGGCAAGACAGGTCCTGGAGAACAGGGAGCCTTGTTATGCTTATGGGCGGCATGTAAATTGCCAACTGCCTCTCTGGAGGAGTGCATTGTGTTCCCTAAAACAAGTAAAGAACAGAGCTACAGAGCCAAGGGCACTCCCTGTCTAGGGAATATACCTTGGGAAAACTGAAAATCAATAAGACAGAGCCACCCCAAAATTTAGGGCTGCACTGCTTACAAGGACCTCAACTTGGGTACACCTTAAATATCCCAGGAAATATAAAAATGGTTCAAAAAATTGTCGTACTTACGTACGATGGAATATCCCTCAGCCATGAAATCAATGTCATAAGACCAGTAGCAGCAAAATGGGTGGATTCAGGTACGATGATTCTAAGTGAAATAAGTCACACAGAAAAAGAAACTTATCATAAGATATCACTTATGAAGATCCTGTAAACCTGGCTACACTTGAACTGAGTTAGGAAAGAGAACAGTGTCTCACATTTAGAAAACACTCTTATGCCTGCTTAAGGGGGAAGGAGAGTTGGGGTGATGCATAAAACCAGAGTTTGATATAAGCACAGGTACCATTCCAAAAACCAACTATGGAATAGACAAGACCTACACCTTCCTCAGTGAAAGGGACTCAAAACCCCATATTTCCCGCAGAGGAATATATCTGACTAGTAAGAATCTTAAAACCTATGTATTGATATGTCTCCGTAAGGGAATCAAGTGTGTCTAGACTGGCATAAACATGGCAGCGAGAATCAGCTCAAACCCACTATAAAAAGGAATTTCAAAAACAAAACAAAAAAACTGGGAAATTCTTTACAATTCCTTCAGGATCTCTGATGAAACCTGGAATGACCCTATCTACAACGACAGCTGGATGTGGCATAAGGAGGGACACTTGGGACTGAGACGATTGGTGAGATTGGGTGAGCAAATGCAGACCCTTTAATGCAATAATGCATGGCACCCATTCCATGGGTCCCAACTCTCCAGGTTGAAGGGAATATTACTACAGCTATAACATGTACGGGAAACCTAGAGAATGGACACACTGTGAATACGAAAGGTTTCTAAAACTCAACGAATAGTCCCTCTTCTGGTGCTCCGGCTTGACTTTACACCTGCTTTACTATCATCCTCCCAACTTGGAGAGACAGCCGCTTTAACCTCCTGGTTCGCACAGGTTGCCAATTTGGCAGAGGATGAAAGGGAAGAGGGAGAACCAATGAGAGAGTAGCTGTTAGGCATTTGAATGGGCACATACCACTGTAATTTTCCGGCAGGAAGAACAATTAACCAAAGTCTCAGCCCCCCACCGGGAACCAGCATAGGGCCTGAACCAAAATTTCGGACTTGCGGTCAGCTCACCAAAAACGAGTTGATAAATGGAGCTCAGGGGCACAGCAATTCACAAACTGGCCGAGTAATAAAGGACAACTATCGTCCAAAAATCTGTTGAGGGAAGGCAACGAGGGAGACTTGAAAGCGAGGCAGAAAAGCAGGAAACAGATTTCAAGAGGTACGTTGGAATCGCCTTTAAAGCACAGGAAGAGGGGCACAACTTCGACAATGATGCACTTGGCCAAAAAGGGCGTATGCGTTTCCTCCTGAATATATTCAGGAGAAAACGCATACGCCCTTTTTGGCCAAGCAAGCAAGCGGGCAATGCAAATCTGCACTACAAAGAAGTATCACTTCCCACCGGTCAAAAGGGACATCCACAAAATGTGTAAAAACCAGAAAGGCAAGACAGGCCCTGGAGAACAGGGAGCCTTGTTATGCTGATGGGCGGGATGTAAATTGCCAACTGCCTCTCTGGAGGAGTGCATTGTGTTCCCTAAAATATGTAAAGAACAGAGCTACAGAGCCAAGGGCACTTCCAGTCTAGGGAATATACCTTGGGAAAACTGAAAATCAATAAGACAGAGCCACCCCAAAATTTAGGGCTGCACTGCTTACAAGGACCTCAACTTGGGTACACCTTAAATATCCCAGGAAATATAAAAATGGTTCAAAAAATTGTGGTAATTACGTACGATGGAATATCCCTCCGCCATGAAATCAATGTCATAAGACCAGTAGCAGCAAAATGGGTGGATTCAGGTACGATGATTCTAAGTGAAATAAGTCACACAGAAAAAGAAACTTATCATAAGATATCACTTCTGATGATCCTGTACACATGGCTACACTTGAACTGAGTTAGGAAAGAGAACAGTGTCTCACATTTAGAAAACACTCTTATGCCTGCTTAAGGGGGAAGGAGAGGTGCGGTGATGCATAAAACCAGAGTTTGATATAAGCACAGGTACCGTTCCAAAAACCAACTATGGAATAGACAAGACCTACACCTTCCTCAGTGAAAGGGACTCAAAACCCCATATTTCCCGCAGAGGAACATATCTGACTAGTAAGAATCTTAAAACCTATGTATTGATATGTCTCCATAAGGGAATCAAGTGTGTCTAGACTGGCATAAACATGGCAGCGAGAATCAGCTCAAACCCACTATAAAAAGGAATTTCAAAAACAAAACAAAAAAACTGGGAAATTCTTTACAATTCCTTCAGGGTCTCTGATGAAACCTGGAATGACCCTATCTACAATGACAGCTGGATGTGGCATAAGGAGGGACACTTGGGACTGAGACGATTGGTGAGATTGGGTGAGCAAATGCAGACCCTTTAAAGCAATAATGCATGGCACCCATTCAATGGGTCCGAACTCTCCAGGTTGAAGGGAATATTACTCCAGCTATAACATGTATGGGAAACCTAGAGAACGGACACACTGTGAATACGAAAGGTTTCTAAAACTCAACGAATAATCCCTGTCCTGGTGCTCCGGTTTGACTTTCCATCTGCTTTACTATCAACCTCCCAACTTGGAGAAACAGCCCCTTTAACCTCCTGGTTCGCACAGGTTGCCAATTTGGCAGAGGATGAAAGGGAAGAGGGAGAACCAATGAGAGAGTAGCTGTTAGGCATTTGGACGGGCACATATCACTGTAATTTCCCGGCAGGAAGAAGAATTAACCAATGTCTCAGCCACCCCCCGGGAACCAGTATAGGTCCTGAACCAAAATTTTGGACTTGCGGTCAGCTCACCAAAAACGAGTTGAAAAATGGAGCTCAGGGGCACAGCAATTCACAAACTGGCCGAGTAATAAAGGACAACTATCGTCCAAAAATCTGTTGAGGGAAGGCAACGAGGCGGACTTGGAAGCGAGGCAGAATAGCAGGAAACAGATTTCAAGAGGTACGTTGGAATCGCCTTTAAAGCACAGGAAGAGGGGCACAACTTCGACAATGATGCACTTAGCCAAAAAGGCTGAATGCGTTTTCTCCTGAATATATTCAGGAGAAAACGCATACGCCCTTTTTGGCCAAGCAAGCAAGCGGGCAATGCAAATCTGCACTACAAAGAAGTATCACTTCCCACCAGTCTAAAGGGACATCCACAAAATGTGTAAAAACCAGAAAGGCAAGACAGGCCCTGGAGAACAGGGAGCCTTGTTATGCTGATGGGCGGGATGTAAATTGCCAACTGCCTCTCTGGAGGAGTACATTGTGTTCCCTAAAACAAGTTAAGAACAAAGCTACAGAGCCAAGGGCACTTCCAGTCTAGGGAATATACCTTGGGAAAACTGAAAATCAATAAGACAGAGACACCCCAAAATTTAGGGCTGCACTGCTTACAAGGACCTCAACTTGGGTACACCTTAAATATCCCAGGAAATATAAA
The DNA here is from genome assembly GCF_949752795.1 of Hyperoodon ampullatus. Taxonomy (NCBI): domain Eukaryota; kingdom Metazoa; phylum Chordata; class Mammalia; order Artiodactyla; family Ziphiidae; genus Hyperoodon; species Hyperoodon ampullatus. The sequence goes on along the minus strand of NW_027640380.1, from coordinate 183,737 downwards.
AATGGTTCAAAAAATTGTGGGACTTACGTACGATGGAATATCCCTCAGCCATGAAATCAATGACATAAGACCAGTAGCAGCAAAATGGGTGGATTCAGGTACGATGATTCTAAGTGAAATAAGTCACACAGAAAAAGAAACTTATCATAAGATATCACTTATGAAGATCCTGTAAACATGGCTACACTTGAACTGAGTTAGGAAAGAGAACAGTGTCACACATTTAGAAAACACTCTTATGCCTGCTTAAGGGGGAAGGAGAGGTGGGGTGATGCATAAAACCAGAGTTTGATATAAGCATAGGTACCGTTCCAAAAACCAACTATGGAATAGACAAGACCTACACCTTCCTCAGTGAAAGTTACTCAAAACACCATATTTCCTGCAGAGGAATATATCTGACTAGTAAGAATCTTAAAACCTATGTATTGATATGTCTCCGTAAGGTAATCAAGTGTGTCTAGACTGGCATAAACATGGCAGCGAGAATCAGCTCAAACCCACTATAAAAAGGAATTTCAAAAACAAAACCAAAAAACTGGCAAATTCTTTACAATTCCTTCAGGGTCTCTGATGAAACCTGGAATGACCCTATCTACAATGACAGCTGGAAGTGGCATAAAGCTGGACACTTAGGACTGAGAGGATTGGTGAGATTGGGTGAGCAAATGCAGACCCTTTAAAGCAATAATGCATGGCACACATTCCATGGGTCCCAACTCTCCAGGTTGAAGGGAATATTACTACAGCTATAACATGTACGGGAAACCTAGAGAACGGACACTCTGTGAATACGAATGGTTTCTAAAACTCAATGAATAGTCCCTCTCCTGGTGCTCCGGTTTGACTTTCCATCTGCTTTACTATCAACCTCCCAACTTAGAGAGACAGCCCCTTTAACCTCCTGGTTCGCACAAGTTGCCAATTTGGCAGAGGATGAAAGGGAAGAGGGAGAACCAATGAGAGAGTAGCTCTTAGGCATTTGGACGGGCACATATCACTGTAATTTCCCGCAGGAAAAAGAATTAACCAAAGTCTCAGCCTCCCCCCGGGAACCAGTATAGGTCCTGAACCAAAATTTTGAACTTGCGATCAGCTCACCAAAAACGAGTTGAAAAAAGGAGCTCAGGGGCACAAAATTCACAAACTGGCCGAGTAATAAAGGACAACTATCGTCCAAAAATCTGTTGAGGGAAGGCAACGAGGCGGACTTTAAAGCGAGGCAGAATAGCAGGAAACAGATTTCAAGAGGTACGTTGGAATCGCCTTTAAAGCACAGGAAGAGGGGCACAACTTCGACAATGATGCACTTGGCCAAAAAGTGCGTATGCGTTCTCTCCTGAATATATTCAGGAGAAAACGCATACGCCCTTTTTGGCCAAGCAAGCAAGCGGGCAATGCAAATCTGCACTACAAAGAAGTGTCACTTCCCACCGGTCAAAAGGGACATCCACAAAATGTGTAAAAACCAGAAAGGCAAGACAGGCCCTGGAGAACAGGGAGCCTTGTTATGCTGATGGGCAGGATGTAAATTGCCAACTGCCTCTCTGGAGGAGTACATTGTGTTCCCTAAAACAAGAAAAGAACAAAGCTACAGAGCCAAGGGCACTTCCAGTCTAGGGAATATACCTTGAGAAAACTGAAAATCAATAAGACATAGCCACCCCAAAATTTAGGGCTGCACTGCTTACAAGGACCTCAACCTGGGTACACCTTAAATATCCCAGGAAATATAAACATGGTTCAAAAAATTGTGGTACTTACGTACGATGGAATATCCCTCAGCCATGAAATCAATGTCATAAGACCAGTAGCAGCAAAATGGGTGGATTCAGGTACGATGATTCTAAGTGAAATAAGTCACACAGAAAAAGAAACTTATCATAAGATATCACTTATGAAGATCCTGTAAACATGGCTACACTTGAACTGAGTTAGGAAAGAGAACAGTGTCTCACATTTAGAAAACACTCTTATGCCTACTTAAGGGGGAAGGAGAGGTGGGGTGATGCATAAAACCAGAGTTTGATATAAGCACAGGTACCGCTCCAAAAACCAACTATGGAATAGACAAGACCTACACCTTCCTCAGTGAAAGGGACTCAAAACCCCATATTTCCCGCAGAGGAATATATCTGACTAGTAAGAATCTTAAAACCTATGTATTGATATGTCTCCGTAAGGGAATCAAGTGTGTCTAGGCTGGCATAAACATGGCAGCGAGAATCAGCTCAAACCCACTATAAAAAGGAATTTCAAAAACAAAAGAAAAAAACTGGGAAATTCTTTACAATTCCTTCAGGGTCTCTGATGAAACCTGGAATGACCCTATCTACAACGACAGCTGGATGTGGCATAAGGCTGGACACTTGGGACTGAGAGGATTGGTGAGATTGGGTGAGCAAATGCAGACCCTTTAAAGCAATAATGCATGGCACCCTTTCCATGTGTTCCAACTCTCCAGGTTGAAGGGAATATTACTACAGTTATAACATGTACAGGAAACCTAGAGAACGGACACACTGTGAATATGGAAGGTTTCTAAAACACAATGAATAGTCCCTCTCCTGGTGCTCCGGTTTGACTTTCCATCTGCTTTACTATCAACCTCCCCACTTGGAGAGACAGCCGCTTTAACCTCCTGGTTCGCACAGGTTTCCAATTTGGCAGAGCATGAAAGGGAAGAGGGAGAACCAATGAGAGAGTAGCTGTTAGGCATTTGGACGGGCACATATCACTGTAATTTCCCGGCAGGAAGAAGTATTAACCAAAGTCTCAGCCACCCACCGGTAACCAGTATAGGTGCTGAACCAAAATTTTGGACTTGCGGGCAGCTCACCAAAAACGAGTTGAATAATGGAGCTCAGGGGCACAGCAATTCACAAACTGGCCGAGTAAGAAAGGATATCTATCGTCCAAAAATCTGTTGAGGGAAGGCAACGAGGCGGACTTTAAAGCGAGGTAGAATAGCAGGAAACAGATTTCAAGAGGAACGTTGGAATCGCCTTTAAAGCACAGGAACAGGGGCACAACTTCGACAATGATGCACTTGGCCAAAAAGGTCATATGCGTTCTCTCCTGAATATATTCAGGAGAAAACGCATACGCCCTTTTTGGCCAAGCAAGCAAGCGGGCAATGCAAATCTGCACTACAAAGAAGTATCACTTCCCACCGGTCAAAAGGGACATCCACAAAATGTGTAAAAACCAGAAAGGCAAGACAGGCCCTGGAGAACAGGGAGCCTTGTTATGCTGATGGGCGGGATGTAAATTGCCAACTGCCTCTCTGGAGGAGTGTATTGTGTACCCTAAAACAAGTAAAGAACAGAGCTACAGAGCCAAGGGCACTTCCAGTCTAGGGAATATACCTTGGGAAAACTGAAAATCAATAAGACAGAGCCACCCCAAAATTTAGGGCTGTACTGCTTACAAGGACCTCAACTTGGGTACCCCTTATATATCCCAGGAAATATAAAAATGGTTCAAAAAATTGTGGTATTTACGTACGATGGAATATCCCTCAGCCATGAAATCAATGTCATAAGACCAGTAGCAGCAAAATGGGTGGATTCAGGTACGATAATTCTAAGTGAAATAAGTCACACAGAAAAAGAAACTTATCATAAGATATCACTTATGAAGATCCTGTAAACATGGCTACACTTGAACTGAGATAGGAAAGAGAACAGAGTCTCACATTTAGAAAACTCTCTTATGCCTGCTTAAGGGGGAAGGAGAGGTGGGGTGATGCATAAAACCAGAGTTTGATGTAAGCAGAGGTACTGTTCCAAAAACCAACTATGGAATAGACAAGACCTACACCTTCCTCAGTGAAAGGGACTCAAATCCCCATATTTCCCGCAGAGGAATATATCTGACTAGTAAGAATCTTAAAACCTATATATTGATATGTCTCCATAAGGGAATCAAGTGTGTCTAGACTGGCATAAACATGGCGGCGAGAATCACCTCAAACCCACTATAAAAAGGAATTTCAAAAACAAAACAAAAAACTGGGAAATTCTTTACAATTCCTTCAGGGTCTCTGATGAAACCTGGAATGACCCTATCTACAACGACAGCTGGATGTGGCATAAGGCTGGACACTTGGGACTGAGAGAATTGTTGAGATTGGGTGATCAAATGCAGACCCTTTAAAGCACAAATGCCTGGCACCCATTCCATGGGTCCCAACTCTCCAGGTTGAAGGGAATATTACTACAGCTATAACATGTACGGGAAACCTAGAAAACGGACACACTTTGAATACGAAAGGTTTCTAAAACTCAACGAATAGTCCCTCTCCTGGTGCTCCGGTTTGACTTTCCATCTGCTTTACTATCCACCTCCCAACTTGGAGAGACAGACCCTTTAACCTCCTGGTTCGCACAAGTTGCCAATTTGGCAGAGGATGAAAGGGAAGAGGGAGAACCAATGAGAGAGTAGCTGTTAGGCATTTGGACGGGCACATATCACTGTAATTTCCCGGCAGGAAGAAGAATTAACCAAAGTCTCAGCCCCCCACCGGGAACCAGCATAAGTCCTGAACCAAAATTTTGAACTTGCGGTCAGCTCACAAAAAACGAGTTGAAAAATGGAGCTCAGGGGCACAGCAATTCACAAACTGGCAGAGTAATAAAGGACAACTATCGTCCAAAAATCTGTTAAGGGAAGGCAAGGAGGCGGACTTGAAAGCGATGCAGAATAGCAGGAAACAGATTTCAAAAGGTACGTTGGAATTGCCTATAAAGCACAGGAAGAGGGGCACAACTTCGACAATGATGCACTTGGCCAAAAACGGCGTATGTGTTTTCTCCTGAATATATTCTGGAGAAAACGCATAGGCCCTTTTTGGCCAAGCAAGCAAGCGGGCAATGCAAATCTGCACTACAAAGAAGTATCACTTCCCACCGGTCAAAAGGGACATCCACAAAATATGTAAAAACCAGAAAGGCAAGACAGGCCCTGGAGAACAGGGAGCCTTGTTATGCTGATGGCCGGGATGTAAATTGCCAACTGCCTCTCTGGAGGAGTGCATTGTGTTCCCTAAAACAAGTAAACAACAGAGCTACAGAGCCAAGGGCACTTCCAGTCTAGGGAATATACCTTGGGAAAACTGAAAATCAATAAGACAGAGCCACTCCAAAATTTAGGGCTGCACTGCTTACAAGGACCTCAACTTGGGTACACCTTAAATATCCCAGGAAATATAAAAATGGTTCAAAAAATTGTGGTACTTACGTACGGTGGAATATCCCTCAGCCATGAAATCAATGTCATAAGACCAGTAGCAGCAAAATGGGTAGATTTAGGTACGATGATTCTAAGTGAAATAAGTCACACAGAAAAAGCAACTTATCATAAGATATCACTTATGAAGATCCTGTAAACATGGCTACACTTGAACTGAGTTAGGAAAGAGAACAGTGTCTCACATTTAGAAAACACTCTTATGCCTGCTTAAGTGGGAAGGAGAGGTGGGGTGATGCATAAAACCAGAGTTTGATATAAGCACAGGTACCGTTCCAAAAACCAACTATGGAATAGACAAGACCTACACCTTCCTCAGTGAAAGGGACTCAAAACCCCATATTTCCTGCAGAGGAATATATCTGACTAGTAAGAATCTTAAAACGTATGTATTGATATGTCTCCATAAGGGAATCAAGTGTGTCTAGACTGGCATAAACATGGCAGCGAGAATCAGCTCAAACCCACTATAAAAAGGAATTTCAAAAACAAAACAAAAAAACTGGGAAATTCCTTACAATTCCTTCAGGGTCTCTGATGAAACCTGGAATGACCCTATCTACAACGACAGCTGGATGTGGCATAAGGCTGGACACTTGGGACTGAGAGGATTGGTGAGATTGGGTGAGCAAATGCAGACCCTTTAAAGCACAAATGCCTGGCACCCATTCCATGGGTCCCAACTCTCCAGGTTGAAGGGAATATTACTACAGCTATAACATGTACAGGAAACCTAGAGAACGGACACACTGTGAATACGAATGATTTCTAAAACTCAACGAATAGTCCCTATCCTGGTGCTCGGGTTTGACTTTCCATCTGCTTTACTATCAACCTCCAAACTTGGAGAGACAGCCCGTTGAACCTCCTGGTTCGCACAGGTTGCCAATTTGGCAGAGGATGAAAGGGAAGAGGGAGAACCAATGAGAGAGTAGCTGCTAGGCATTTGGACGGGCAGATATCACTCTAACTTCCTGGCAGGGAGAAGAATTAACCAAATTCTCAGCCACCCACCGGGAACCAGTATAGGTCCTGAACCAAAATTTTGGACTTGCGGTCAGCTCACCAAAACCGAGTGGAAAAATGGAGCTCAGGGGCACAGCAATTCACAAACTGGCCGAGTAATAAAGGACAACTATTGTCCAAAAATCTGTTGAGGGAAGGCAACGAGGCGGACTTGAAAGCGAGGCAGAATAGCAGGAAACAGATTTCAAGAGGTACGTTGGAATCGCCTTTAAAGCACAGGAAGAGGGGCACAACTTGGACAATGATGCACTTGGCCAAAAAGGGCGTATGCGTTTTCTCCTGAATATATTCAGGAGAAAACGCATACGCCCTTTTTGGCCAAGCAAGCAAGCGGGCAATGTAAATCTGCACTACAAAGAAGTATCACTTCCCACCGGAAAAAAGGGACATCCACAAAATGTGTAAAAACCAGAAAGGCAAGACAGGCCCTGGAGAACAGGGAGCCTTGTTATGCTGATGGGCGGGATGTAAATTGCCAACTGCCTCTCTGGAAGAGTGCATTGTGTTCCCTAAAACAAGTAAAGAACAGAGCTACAGAGCCAAGGGCACTTCCAGTCTAGGGAATATACCTTGGGAAAACTGAAAATCAATAAGACAGAGCCACCCCAAAATTTAGGGCTGCACTGCTTACCAAGACCTCAACTTGGGTAGGCCTTAAGTATCAAGGAAATATAAAAATGGTTCAAAAAATTGTGGTACTTACGTACGATGGAATATCCCTCAGCCATGAAATCATTGGCATAAGAGCAGTAGCTGCAAAATGGGTGGATTCAGGTACGGTGATTCTAATTGAAATAAGTCACACAGAAAAAGAAACTTATCATAAGATATCACTTATGAAGATCCTGTAAACAGGGCTACACTTGAACTGAGTTAGGAAAGAGAACAGTGTCTCACATTTAGAAAACACTCTTATGACTGCTTAAGGCGGAAGGAGAGGTGGGGTGATGCATAAAACCAGAGTTTGATATAAGCACAGGTACCGTTCCAAAAACCAACTATGGAATAGTCAAGACCTACACCTTCCTCAGTGAAAGGGACTCAAAACCCCATATTTCCCGCAGAGGAATATATCTGACTAGTAAAAATCTTAAAACCTATGTATTGATATGTCTCCGTAAGGGAATCAAGTGTGTCTAGACTGGCATAAACATGGCAGCGAGAAGCAGCTCAAACCCACTATAAAAAGGAATTTCAAAAACAAAACAAAAAAACTGGGAAATTCTTTACAATTCCTTCAGGGTCTCTGATGAAACCTGGAATGACCCTTTCTAAAACGACAGCTGGATGTGGCATAAGGCTGGACACTTGGGACTGAGAGGATTGGTGAGGTTGGGTGAGCAAATGCAGACCCTTTAAAGCAATAATGCCTGGCACCCATTCCATGGGTCCCAACTCTCCAGGTTGAAGGGAATATTACTACACTTATAACATGTACGGGAAACCTAGAGAACGGACACACTGTGAATACGAAAGGTTTCTAAAACTCAACGAATAGTCCCTCTCCTGGTGCTCCGGTTTGACTTTCCATCTGCTTTACTATCAATCTCCCAACTTGGAGAGACAGCCCCTTTAACCTCCTGGTTCGCACAAGTTGCCAATTTGGCAGAGGATGAAAGGGAAGAGGGAGAACCAATGAGAGAGTAGCTGTTAGGCATATGGACGGGCACATATCACTGTAATTTCCCGGCAGGAAGAAGAATTAATCAAATTCTCAGCCACCCACCGGGAACCAGTATAGGTCCTGAACCAAAATTTTGGACTTGCGGTCAGCTCACCAAAAACGAGTTGAAAAATGGAGCTCAGGGGCACAGCAATTCACAACCTGGCCGAGTAATAAAGGACAACTATCTTCCAAAAATCTGTTGAGGGAAGGCAACGAGGCGGACTTGAAAGCGAGGCAGAATAGCAGGAAACAGATTACAAGAGGTACGTTGGAATCGCCTTTAAAGCACAGGAAGAGGGGCACAACTTCGACAATGATGCACTTGGCCAAAAAGGGCGTATGCGTTTTCTCCTGAATATATTCAGGAGAAAACGCATACGCCCTTTTTGGCCAAGCAAGCAAGCGGGCAATGCAAATCTGCACTACAAAGAAGTATCACTTCCCACCGGTCAAAAGGGACATCCACAAAATGTGTAAGAACAAGAAAGGCAAGACAGGCCCTGGAGAACAGGGAGCCTTGTTATGCTGATGGGCGGGATGTAAATTGCCAACTGCCTCTCTGGAGGAGTGCATTCTGTTCCCTAAAACAAGTAAAGAACAGAGCTACAGAGCCAAGGGCACTACCAGTCTAGGGAATATACCTTGGGAAAACTGAAAATCAATAAGACAGAGCCACCCCAAAATTTAGGGCTGCACTGAATACAACGACCTCAACTTGGATACACCTTAAGTATCCCAGAAAATATAAACATGGTTCAAAAAATTGTGGTACTTACGTACGATGGAATATCCCTCAGCCATGAAATCAATGTCATAAGACCAGTAGCAGCAAAATGGGTGGATTCAGGTACGATGATTCTAAGTGAAATAAGTCACACAGAAAAAGAAACTTATCATAAGATATCACTTATGAAGATCCTGTAAACATGGATACACTTGAACTGAGTTAGGAAAGAGAACAGTGTCTCACATTTAGAAAACACTCTTATACCTGCTTAAGGGGGAAGGAGAGGTGGGGTGATGCATAAAACCAGAGTTTGATATAAGCACAGGTACCGTTCCAAAAACCAACTATGGAATAGACAAGACCTACACCGTCTTCAGCGAAAGGGACACAAAATCCCATATTTCCCACAGAGGAAAATATCTGACTAGTAAGAATCTTAAAACCTATGTATTGATATGTCTCCATAAGGGAATCAAGTGTGTCTAGACTGGCATAAACATGGCAGCGAGAATCAGCTCAAACCCACTATAAAAAGGAATTTCAAAAACAAAACAAAAAAACTGGGAAATTCTTTACAATTCCTTCAGGGTCTCTGATGAAAGCTGGAATGACCCTATCTACAATGACAGCTGGATGTGGCATAAGGAGGGACACTTGGGACTGAGACGATTGGTGAGATTGGGTGAGCAAATGCAGACCCTTTAAAGCAATAATGCCTGGCACCCATTCCATGGGTCCCAACTCTCCAGGTTGAAGGGAATATTACTACACTTATAACATGTACGGGAAACCTAGAGAACGGACACACTGTGAATACGAAAGGTTTCTAAAACTCAACGAATAGTCCCTCTCCTGGTGCTCCGGTTTGACTTTCCATCTGCTTTACTATCAATCTCCCAACTTGGAGAGACAGCCCCTTTAACCTCCTGGTTCGCACAAGTTGCCAATTTGGCAGAGGATGAAAGGGAAGAGGGAGAACCAATGAGAGAGTAGCTGTTAGGCATTTGGACGGGCACATATCACTCTAACTTCCCGGTAGGAAGAAGAATTAAGCAAAGTCTCAGCCCCGCACTGAGAACCAGCATAGATCCTGAACCAAAATTTTGGACTTGAGATCAGCTCACCGAAAACGAGTTGAAAAATGGAGCTCAGGGGCACAGCAATTCACAAACTGGCCGAGTAATAAAGGACAACTATCGTCCAAAAATCTGTTGAGGGAAGGCAACGAGGCGGACTTGAAAGCGAGGCAGAATAGCAGGAAACAGATTTCAAGAGGTACGTTGGAATCGCGTTTAAAGCACAGGAAGAGGGGCACAACTTCGACAATGATGCACTTGGCCAAAAAGGGCGTATGCGTTTTCCCCTGAATATATTCAGGAGAGAACGCATAGGCCCTTTTTGGCCAAGCAAGCAAGCGGGCAATGCAAATCTGCACTACAAAGAAGTATCACTTCCCACCGGTCAAAAGGGTCATCCACAAAATGTGTAAAAACCAGAAAGGCAAGACAGGACCTGGAGAACAGGAATCCTTGTTATGCAGATGGGCGGGATGTAAATTGCCAACTGCCCCTCTGGAGGAGTACATTGTGTTCCCTAAAACAAGTAAAGAACAGAGCTACAGAGCCAAGGGCACTTCCAGTCTAGGGAATATACCTTGGGAAAACTGAAAATCAATAAGACAGAGCCACCCCAAAATTTAGGGCTGCACTGCTTACAAGGACCTCAACTTGGGTACACCTTAAATATCCCAGGAAATATAAAAATGGTTCAAAAAATTGTGGTACTTACGTACGATGGAATATCCCTCAGCCATGAAATCAATGTCATAAGACCAGTAGCAGCAAAATGGGTGGATTCAGGTACGATGATTCTAAGTGAAATAAGTCACACAGAAAAAGAAACTTATCATAAGATATCACTTATGAAGATCCTGTAAACATGGCTACACTTGAACTGAGTTAGGAAAGAGAACAGTGTCTCACATTTAGAAAACACTCTTATACCTGCTTAAGGGGGAAGGAGAGGTGGGGTGATGCATAAAACCAGAGTTTGATATAAGCACAGGTACCGTTCCAAAAACCAACTATGGAATAGACAAGACCTACACCGTCCTCAGTGAAAGGGACTCAAAACCCCATATTTCCCGCAGAGGAAAATATCTGACTAGTAAGAATCTTAAAACCTATGTATTGATATGTCTCCGTAAGGGAATCAAGTGTGTCTAGACTGGCATAAACATGGCAGCGAGAATCAGCTCAAGCCCACTATAAAAAGGAATTTCAAAAACAAAACAAAAAAACTGGGAAATTCTTTACAATTCCTTCAGGGTCTCTGATGAAAGCTGGAATGACCCTATCTACAACGACAGCTGGATGTGGCATAAGGAGGGACACTTGGGACTGAGACGATTGGTGAGATTGGGTGAGCAAATGCAGACCCTTTAAAGCAATAATGCATGGCACCCATTCCATGGGTCCGAACTCTCCAGGTTGAAGGGAATATTACTACAGCTATAACATGTGCGGGAAACCTAGAGAACGGACACACTGTGAATACGAAAGGTTTCTAAAACTCAACGAATAGTCCCTCTCCTGGTGCTCCGGTTTGACTTTCCGTCTGCTTTACTATCAACCTCCCAACTTGGAGAGACAGCCCCTTTAACCTCTTGGTTCGCACAGGTTGCCAATTTGGAAGAGGATGAAAGGGAAGAGGGAGAACCAATGAGAGAGTAGCTGTTAGGCATTTGGACAGGCACATATCACTGTAATTTCCCGGCAGGAAGAAGAATTAACCAAATTCTCAGCCACCCACCGGGAACCAGTATAGGTCCTGAACCAAAATTTTGGACTTGCGGTCAGCTCACCAAAAACGAGTTGAAAAATGGAGATCAGGGGCACAGCAATTCACAAACTGGCCGAGTAATAAAGGACAACTATCGTCCAAAAATCTGTTGAGGGAAGGCAACGAGGCGGACTTGAAAGCGAGGCAGAATAGCAGGAAACAGATTTCAAGAGGTACGTTTGAATCGCCTTTAAAGCACTGGAAGAGGGGCACAACTTCGACAATGATGCACTTGGCCAAAAAGGGCGTATGCGTTTTCTCCTGAATATATTCAGGAGAAAACGCATACGCCCTTTTTGGCCAAGCAAGCAAGCGGGCAATGCAAATCTGCACTACAAAGAAGTATCACTTCCCACCGGTCAAAAGGGTCATCCACAAAATGTGTAAGAACAAGAAAGGCAAGACAGGCCCTGGAGAACAGGGAGCCTTGTTATGCTGATGGGCGGGATGTAAATTGCCAACTGCCTCTCTGGAGGAGTGCATTCTGTTCCCTAAAACAAGTAATGAACAGAGCTACAGAGCCAAGGGCACTACCAGTCTAGGGAATATACCTTGGGAAAACTGAAAATCAATAAGACAGAGCCACCCCAAAATTTAGGGCTGCACTGCATACAAGGACCTCAACTTGGATACACCTTAAGTATCCCAGAAAATATAAACATGGTTCAAAAAATTGTGGTACTTACGTACGATGGAATATCCCTCAGCCATGAAATCAATGTCATAAGACCAGTAGCAGCAAAATGGGTGGATTCAGGTACGATGATTCTAAGTGAAATAAGTCACACAGAAATAGAAACTTCTTATAAGATATCACTTATGAAGATCCTGTAAACATGGCTACACTTGAACTGAGTTAGGAAAGAGAACAGTGTCTCACATTTAGAAAACACTCTTATACCTGCTTAAGGGGGAAGGAGAGGTGGGGTGATGCATAAAACCAGAGTTTGATATAAGCACAGGTACCGTTCCAAAAACCAACTATGGAAAAGACAAGACCTACACCTTCCTCAGTGAAAGGGCCTCAAAACCCCATATTTCCCGCAGAGGAAAATATCTGACTAGTGAGAATCTTAAAACCTATGTATTGATAGGTCTCCGTAAGGGAATCAAGTGTGTCTAGACTGGCATAAACATGGCAGCGAAAATCAGCTCAAACCCACTATAAAAAGGAATTTCAAAAACAAAACAAAAATACTGGGAAATTCTTTACAATTCCTTCAGGGTCTCTGATGAAACCTGGAATGACCCTATCTACAACGACAGCTGGATGTGGCATAAGGAGGGACACTTGGGACTGAGGCGATTGGTGAGATTGGGTGAGCAAATGCGGACCCTTTAAAGCAATAATGCATGGCACCCATTCCATGGGTCCGAACTCTCCAGGTTGAAGGGAATATTACTACAGCTATAACATGTGCGGGAAACCTAGAGAACGGACACACTGTGAATACGAAAGGTTTCTAAAACTCAACGAATAGTCCCTCTCCTGGTGCTCCGGTTTGACTTTCCGTCTGCTTTACTATCAACCTCCCAACTTGGAGAGACAGCCCCTTTAACCTCTTGGTTCGCACAGGTTTCCAATTTGGCAGAGAATGAAAGGGAAGAGGGAGAACCAATGAGAGAGTAGCTGTTAGGCATTTGGATGGGCACATATCACTGTAATTTCCCGGCAGGAAGAAGAATTAACCAAATTCTCAGCCACCCACCGGGAACCAGTATAGGTCCTGAACCAAAATTTTGGACTTGCGGTCAGCTCACCAAAAACGAGTTGAAAAATGGAGCTCAGGGGCACAGCAATTCACAAACTGGCTGAGTAATAAAGGACAACTCTCGTCCAAAAATCTGTTGAGGGAAGGCAACGAGGCGGACTTGAAAGCGAGGCAGAATAGAAGGAAACAGATTTCAAGAGGTACGTTGGAATCGCCTTTAAAGCACAGGAAGAGGGGCACAACTTCGACAATGATGCACTTGGCCAAAAAAGGCGTATGCGTTTTCTCCTGAATATATTCAGGAGAAAACGCATACGCCCTTTTTGGCCAAGCAAGCAAGCTGGCAATGCAAATCTGCACCACAAAGAAGTATCACTTCCCACCGGTCAAAAGGGACATCCACAAAATGTGTAAGAACAAGAAAGGCAAGACAGGCCCTGGAGAACAGGGAGCCTTGTTATGCTGATGGGCGGGATGTAAATTGCCAACTGCCTCTCTGGAGGAGTGCATTTTGTTCCCTAAAACAAGTAAAGAACAGAGCTACAGAGCCAAGGGCACTACCAGTCTAGGGAATATACCTTGGGAAAACTGAAAATCAATAAGACAGAGCCACCCCAAAATTTAGGGCTGCACTGCATACAAGGACCTCAACTTGGATACACCTTAAGTATCCCAGAAAATATAAACATGGTTCAAAAAATTGTGGTACTTACGTACGATGGAATATCCCTCAGCCATGAAATCAATGTCATAAGACCAGTAGCAACAAAATGGGTGGATTCAGGTACGATGATTCTAAGTGAAATAAGTCACACAGAAAAAGAAACTTATCATAAGATATCACTTATGAAGATCCTGTAAACATGGCTACACTTGAACTGAGTTAGGAAAGAGAACAGTGTCTCACATTTAGAAAACACTCTTATACCTGCTTAAGGGGGAAGGAGAGGTGGGGTGATGCATAAAACCAGAGTTTGATATAAGCACAGGTACCGTTCCAAAAACCAACTATGGAATAGACAAGACCTACACCTTCCTCAGTGAAAGGGACTCAAAACCCCATATTTCCCGCAGAGGAAAATATCTGACTAGTAAGAATCTTAAAACCTATGTATTGATATGTCTCCGTAAGGGAATCAAGTGTGTCTAGACTGGCATAAACATGGCAGCGAGAATCAGCTCAAACCCACTATAAAAAGGAATTTCGAAAACAAAACAAAAAAACTGGGAAATTCTTTACAATTCCTTCAGGGTCTCTGATGAAAGCTGGAATGACCCTATCTACAACGACAGCTGGATGTGGCATAAGGAGGGACACTTGGGACTGAGACGATTGGTGAGATTGGGTGAGCAAATGCAGACCCTTTAAAGCAATAATGCATGGCACCCATTCCATGGGTCCGAACTCTCCAGGTTGAAGGGAATATTACTACAGCTATAACATGTGCGGGAAACCTAGAGAACGGACACACTGTGAATACGAAAGGTTTCTAAAACTCAACGAATAGTCCCTCTCCTGGTGCTCCGGTTTGACTTTCCACCTGCTTTACTATCAACCTCCCAACTTGGAGAGACAGCCCCTTTAACCTCTTGGTTCGCACAGGTTTCCAATTTGGCAGAGGATGAAAGGGAAGAGGGAGAACCAATGAGAGAGTAGCTGTTAGGCATTTGGACGGGCACATATCACTGTAATTTCCCGGCAGGAAGAAGAATTAACCAAATTCTAAGCCACCCACCGGGAACCAGTATAGGTCCTGAACCAAAATTTTGGACTTGCGGTCAGCTCACCAAAAACGAGTTGAAAAATGGAGCTCAGGGGCACAGCAATTCACAAACTGGCCGAGTAATAAAGGACAACTATCGTCCAAAAATCTGTTGAGGGAAGGCAACGAGGCGGACTTGAAAGCGAGGCAGAATAGCAGGAAACAGATTTGAAGAGGTACGTTGGAATCGCCTTTAAAGCACAGGAAGAGGGGCACAACTTCGACAATGATGCACTTGGCCAAAAAGGGCGTATGCGTTTTCTCCTGAATATATTCAGGAGAAAACGCATACGCCCTTTTTGGCCAAGCAAGCAAGCGGGCAATGCAAATCTGCACTACAAAGAAGTATCACTTCCCACCGGTCAAAAGGGACATCCACAAAATGTGTAAGAACAAGAAAGGCAAGACAGGCCCTGGAGAACAGGGAGCCTTGTTGTGCTGATGGGCGGGATGTAAATTGCCAACTGCCTCTCTGGAGGAGTGCATTCTGTTCCCTAAAACAAGTAAAGAACAGAGCTACAGAGCCAAGGGCACTACCAGTCTAGGGAATATACCTTGGGAAAACTGAAAATCAATAAGACAGAGCCACCCCAAAATTTAGGGCTGCACTGCATACAAGGACCTCAACTTGGATACACCTTAAGTATCCCAGAAAATATAAACATGGTTCAAAAAATTGTGGTACTTACGTACGATGGAATATCCCTCAGCCATGAAATCAATGTCATAAGACCAGTAGCAGCAAAATGGGTGGATTCAGGTACGATGATTCTAAGTGAAATAAGTCACACAGAAAAAGAAACTTATCATAAGATATCACTTATGAAGATCCTGTAAACATGGCTACACTTGAACTGAGTTAGGAAAGAGAACAGTGTCTCACATTTAGAAAACACTCTTATACCTGCTTAAGGGGGAAGGAGAGGTGGGGTGATGCATAAAACCAGAGTTTGATATAAGCACAGGTACCGTTCCAAAAACCAACTATGGAATAGACAAGACCTACACCGTCCTCAGCGAAAGGGACTCAAAACCCCATATTTCCCGCAGAGGAAAATATCTGACTAGTAAGAATCTTAAAACCTATGTATTGATATGTCTCCGTAAGGGAATCAAGTGTGTCTAGACTGGCATAAACATGGCAGCGAGAATCAGCTCAAACCCACTATAAAAAGGAATTTCAAAAACAAAACAAAAAAACTGGGAAATTCTTTACAATTCCTTCAGGGTCTCTGATGAAAGCTGGAATGACCCTATCTACAACGACAGCTGGATGTGGCATAAGGAGGGACATTTGGGACTGAGACGATTGGTGAGATTGGGTGAGCAAATGCAGACCCTTTAAAACAATAATGCATGGCACCCATTCCATGGGTCCGAACTCTCCAGGTTGAAGGGAATATTACTACAGCTATAACATGTGCGGGAAACCTAGAGAACGGACACACTGTGAATACGAAAGGTTTCTAAAACTCAACGAATAGTCCCTCTCCTGGTGCTCCGGTTTGACTTTCCGTCTGCTTTACTATCAACCTCCCAACTTGGAGAGACAGCCCCTTTAACCTCTTGGTTCGCACAGGTTTCCAATTTGGCAGAGGATGAAAGGGAAGAGGGAGAACCAATGAGAGAGTAGCTGTTAGGCATTTGGACGGGCACATATCACTGTAATTTCCCGGCAGGAAGAAGAATTAACCAAATTCTCAGCCACCCACCGGGAACCAGTATAGGTCCTGAACCAAAATTTTGGACTTGCGGTCAGCTCACCAAAAACGAGTTGAAAAATGGAGCTCAGGGGCACAGCAATTCACAAACTGGCCGAGTAATAAAGGACAACTATCGTCCAAAAATCTGTTGAGGGAAGGCAACGAGGCGGACTTGAAAGCGAGGCAGAATAGCAGGAAACAGATTTCAAGAGGTACGTTGGAATCGCCTTTAAAGCACAGGAAGAGGGGCACAACTTCGACAATGATGCACTTGGCCAAAAAGGGCGTATGTGTTTTCTCCTGAATATATTCAGGAGAAAACGCATACGCCCTTTTTGGCCAAGCAAGCAAGCGGGCAATGCAAATCTGCACTACAAAGAAGTATCACTTCCCACCGGTCAAAAGGGACATCCACAAAATGTGTAAGAACAAGAAAGGCAAGACAGGCCCTGGAGAACAGGGAGCCTTGTTATGCTGATGGGCGGGATGTAAATTGCCAACTGCCTCTCTGGAGGAGTGCATTCTGTTCCCTAAAACAAGTAAAGAACAGAGCTACAGAGCCAAGGGCACTACCAGTCTAGGGAATATACCTTGGGAAAACTGAAAATCAATAAGACAGAGCCACCCCAAAATTTAGGGCTGCACTGCATACAAGGACCTCAACTTGGATACACCTTAAGTATCCCAGAAAATATAAACATGGTTCAAAAAATTGTGGTACTTACGTACGACGGAATATCCCTCAGCCATGAAATCAATGTCATAAGACCAGTAGCAGCAAAATGGGTGGATTCAGGTACGATGATTCTAAGTGAAATAAGTCACACAGAAAAAGAAACTTATCATAAGATATCACTTATGAAGATCCTGTAAACATGGCTACACTTGTACTGAGTTAGGAAAGAGAACAGTGTCTCACATTTAGAAAACACTCTTATACCTGCTTAAGGGGGAAGGAGAGGTGGGGTGATGCATAAAACCAGAGTTTGATATAAGCACAGGTACCGTTCCAAAAACCAACTATGGAATAGACAAGACCTACACCGTCCTCAGTGAAAGGGACTCAAAACCCATATTTCCCGCAGAGGAAAATATCTGACTAGTAAGAATCTTAAAACCTATGTATTGATATGTCTCCGTAAGGGAATCAAGTGTGTCTAGACTGGCATAAACATGGCAGCGAAAATCAGCTCAAACCCACTATAAAAAGGAATTTCAAAAACAAAACAAAAAAACTGGGAAATTCTTTACAATTCCTTCAGGGTCTCTGATGAAAGCTGGAATGACCCTATCTACAACGACAGCTGGATGTGGCATAAGGAGGGACACTTGGGACTGAGACGATTTGTGAGATTGGGTGAGCAAATGCAGACCCTTTAAAGCAATAATGCATGGCACCCATTCCATGGGTCCGAACTCTCCAGGTTGAAGGGAATATTACTACAGCTATAACATGTGCGGGAAACCTAGGGAACGGACACACTGTGAATACGAAAGGTTTCTAAAACTCAACGAATAGTCCCTCTCCTGGTGCTCCGGTTTGACTTTCCGTCTGCTTTACTATCAACCTCCCAACTTGGAGAGACAGCCCCTTTAACCTCTTGGTTCGCACAGGTTGCCAATTTGGCAGAGGATGAAAGGGAAGAGGGAGAACCAATGAGAGAGTAGCTGTTAGGCATTGGGACGGGCACATATCACTGTAATTTCCCAGCAGGAAGAAGAATTAACCAAATTCTCAGCCACCCACCGGGAACCAGTATAGGTCCTGAACCAAAATTTTGGACTTGCGGTCAGCTCACCAAAAACGAGTTGAAAAATGGAGCTCGGGGGCACAGCAATTCACAAACTGGCCGAGTAATAAAGGACAACTATCGTCCAAAAATCTGTTGAGGGAAGGCAACGAGGCGGACTTGAAAGCGAGGCAGAATAGCAGGAAACAGATTTCAAGAGGTACGTTGGAATTGCCTTTAAAGCACAGGAAGAGGGGCACAACTTCGACAATGATGCACTTGGCCAAAAAGGGCGTATGCGTTTTCTCCTGAATATATTCAGGAGAAAACGCATACGCCCTTTTTGGCCAAGCAAGCAAGCGGGCAATGCAAATCTGCACTACAAAGAAGTATCACTTCCCACCGGTCAAAAGGGACATCCACAAAATGTGTAAGAACAAGAAAGGCAAGACAGGCCCTGGAGAACAGGGAGCCTTGTTATGCTGATGGGCGGGATGTAAATTGCCAACTGCCTCTCTGGAGGAGTGCATTCTGTTCCCTAAAACAAGTAAAGAACAGAGCTACAGAGCCAAGGGCACTACCAGTCTAGGGAATATACCTTGGGAAAACTGAAAATCAATAAGACAGAGCCACCCCAAAATTTAGGGCTGCACTGCATACAAGGACCTCAACTTGGATACACCTTAAGTATCCCAGAAAATATAAACATGGTTCAAAAAATTGTGGTACTTACGTACGATGGAATATCCCTCAGCCATGAAATCAATGTCATAAGACCAGTAGCAGCAAAATGGGTGGATTCAGGTACGATGATTCTAAGTGAAATAAGTCACACAGAAAAAGAAACTTATCATAAGATATCACTTATGAAGATCCTGTAAACATGGCTACACTTGAACTGAGTTAGGAAAGAGAACAGTGTCTCACATTTAGAAAACACTCTTATACCTGCTTAAGGGGGAAGGAGAGGTGGGGTGATGCATAAAACCAGAGTTTGATATAAGCACAGGTACCGTTCCAAAAACCAACTATGGAATAGACAAGACCTACACCGTCCTCAGCGAAAGGGACTCAAAACCCCATATTTCCCGCAGAGGAAAATATCTGACTAGTAAGAATCTTAAAACCTATGTATTGATATGTCTCCGTAAGGGAATCAAGTGTGTCTAGACTGGCATAAACATGGCAGCGAGAATCAGCTCAAACCCACTATAAAAAGGAATTTCAAAAACAAAACAAAAAAACTGGGAAATTCTTTACAATTCCTTCAGGGTCTCTGATGAAAGCTGGAATGACCCTATCTACAACGACAGCTGGATGTGGCATAAGGAGGGACATTTGGGACTGAGACGATTGGTGAGATTGGGTGAGCAAATGCAGACCCTTTAAAACAATAATGCATGGCACCCATTCCATGGGTCCGAACTCTCCAGGTTGAAG
This sequence comes from Hyperoodon ampullatus, assembly GCF_949752795.1. Classification (NCBI taxonomy): domain Eukaryota; kingdom Metazoa; phylum Chordata; class Mammalia; order Artiodactyla; family Ziphiidae; genus Hyperoodon; species Hyperoodon ampullatus. The sequence goes on along the minus strand of NW_027640380.1, from coordinate 163,879 downwards.
GGAATATTACTACAGCTATAACATGTGCGGGAAACCTAGAGAACGGACACACTGTGAATACGAAAGGTTTCTAAAACTCAACGAATAGTCCCTCTCCTGGTGCTCCGGTTTGACTTTCCGTCTGCTTTACTATCAACCTCCCAACTTGGAGAGACAGCCCCTTTAACCTCTTGGTTCGCACAGGTTGCCAATTTGGCAGAGGATGAAAGGGAAGAGGGAGAACCAATGAGAGAGTAGCTGTTAGGCATTTGGACGGGCACATATCACTGTAATTTCCCAGCAGGAAGAAGAATTAACCAAATTCTCAGCCACCCACCGGGAACCAGTATAGGTCCTGAACCAAAATTTTGGACTTGCGGTCAGCTCACCAAAAACGAGTTGAAAAATGGAGCTCAGGGGCACAGCAATTCACAAACTGGCCGAGTAATAAAGGCCAACTATCGTCCAAAAATCTGTTGAGGGAAGGCAACGAGGCGGACTTGAAAGCGAGGCAGAATAGCAGGAAACAGATTTCAAGAGGTACGTTGGAATCGCCTTTAAAGCACAGGAAGAGGGGCACAACTTCAACAATGATGCACTTGGCCAAAAAGGGCGTATGCGTTTTCTCCTGAATATATTCAGGAGAAAACGCATACGCCCTTTTTGGCCAAGCAAGCAAGCGGGCAATGCAAATCTGCACTACAAAGAAGTATCACTTCCCACCGGTCAAAAGGGACATCCACAAAATGTGTAAGAACAAGAAAGGCAAGACAGGCCCTGGAGAACAGGGAGCCTTGTTATGCTGATGGGCGGGATGTAAATTGCCAACTGCCTCTCTGGAGGAGTGCATTCTGTTCCCTAAAACAAGTAAAGAACAGAGCTACAGAGCCAAGGGCACTACCAGTCTAGGGAATATACCTTGGGAAAACTGAAAATCAATAAGACAGAGCCACCCCAAAATTTAGGGCTGCACTGCATACAAGGACCTCAACTTGGATACACCTTAAGTATCCCAGAAAATATAAACATGGTTCAAAAAATTGTGGTACTTACGTACGACGGAATATCCCTCAGCCATGAAATCAATGTCATAAGACCAGTAGCAGCAAAATGGGTGGATTCAGGTACGATGATTCTAAGTGAAATAAGTCACACAGAAAAAGAAACTTATCATAAGATATCACTTATGAAGATCCTGTAAACATGGCTACACTTGTACTGAGTTAGGAAAGAGAACAGTGTCTCACATTTAGAAAACACTCTTATACCTGCTTAAGGGGGAAGGAGAGGTGGGGTGATGCATAAAACCAGAGTTTGATATAAGCACAGGTACCGTTCCAAAAACCAACTATGGAATAGACAAGACCTACACCGTCCTCAGTGAAAGGGACTCAAAACCCATATTTCCCGCAGAGGAAAATATCTGACTAGTAAGAATCTTAAAACCTATGTATTGATATGTCTCCGTAAGGGAATCAAGTGTGTCTAGACTGGCATAAACATGGCAGCGAAAATCAGCTCAAACCCACTATAAAAAGGAATTTCAAAAACAAAACAAAAAAACTGGGAAATTCTTTACAATTCCTTCAGGGTCTCTGATGAAAGCTGGAATGACCCTATCTACAACGACAGCTGGATGTGGCATAAGGAGGGACACTTGGGACTGAGACGATTGGTGAGATTGGGTGAGCAAATGCAGACCCTTTAAAGCAATAATGCATGGCACCCATTCCATGGGTCCGAACTCTCCAGGTTGAAGGGAATATTACTACAGCTATAACATGTGCGGGAAACCTAGGGAACGGACACACTGTGAATACGAAAGGTTTCTAAAACTCAACGAATAGTCCCTCTCCTGGTGCTCCGGTTTGACTTTCCGTCTGCTTTACTATCAACCTCCCAACTTGGAGAGACAGCCCCTTTAACCTCTTGGTTCGCACAGGTTGCCAATTTGGCAGAGGATGAAAGGGAAGAGGGAGAACCAATGAGAGAGTAGCTGTTAGGCATTGGGACGGGCACATATCACTGTAATTTCCCGGCAGGAAGAAGAATTAACCAAATTCTCAGCCACCCACCGGGAACCAGTATAGGTCCTGAACCAAAATTTTGGACTTGCGGTCAGCTCACCAAAAACGAGTTGAAAAATGGAGCTCGGGGGCACAGCAATTCACAAACTGGCCGAGTAATAAAGGACAACTATCGTCCAAAAATCTGTTGAGGGAAGGCAACGAGGCGGACTTGAAAGCGAGGCAGAATAGCAGGAAACAGATTTGAAGAGGTACGTTGGAATCGCCTTTAAAGCACAGGAAGAGGGGCACAACTTCGACAATGATGCACTTGGCCAAAAAGGGCGTATGCGTTTTCTCCTGAATATATTCAGGAGAAAACGCATACGCCCTTTTTGGCCAAGCAAGCAAGCGGGCAATGCAAATCTGCACTACAAAGAAGTATCACTTCCCACCGGTCAAAAGGGACATCCACAAAATGTGTAAGAACAAGAAAGGCAAGACAGGCCCTGGAGAACAGGGAGCCTTGTTGTGCTGATGGGCGGGATGTAAGTTGCCAACTGCCTCTCTGGAGGAGTGCATTCTGTTCCCTAAAACAAGTAAAGAACAGAGCTACAGAGCCAAGGGCACTACCAGTCTAGGGAATATACCTTGGGAAAACTGAAAATCATTAAGACAAAGCCACCCCAAAATTTAGGGCTGCACTGCATACAAGGACCTCAACTTGGATACACCTTAAGTATCCCAGAAAATATAAACATGGTTCAAAAAATTGTGGTACTTACGTACGATGGAATATCCCTCAGCCATGAAATCAATGTCATAAGACCAGTAGCAGGAAAATGGGTGGATTCAGGTACGATGATTCTAAGTGAAATAAGTCACACAGAAAAAGAAACTTATCATAAGATATCACTTATGAAGATCCTGTAAACATGGCTACACTTGAACTGAGTTAGGAAAGAGAACAGTGTCTCACATTTAGAAAACACTCTTATACCTGCTTAAGGGGGAAGGAGAGGTGGGGTGATGCATAAAACCAGAGTTTGATATAAGCACAGGTACCGTTCCAAAAACCAACTATGGAATAGACAAGACCTACACCGTCCTCAGCGAAAGGGACTCAAAACCCCATATTTCCCGCAGAGGAAAATATCTGACTAGTAAGAATCTTAAAACCTATGTATTGATATGTCTCCGTAAGGGAATCAAGTGTGTCTAGACTGGCATAAACATGGCAGCGAGAATCAGCTCAAACCCACTATAAAAAGGAATTTCAAAAACAAAACAAAAAAACTGGGAAATTCTTTACAATTCCTTCAGGGTCTCTGATGAAAGCTGGAATGACCCTATCTACAACGACAGCTGGATGTGGCATAAGGAGGGACATTTGGGACTGAGACGATTGGTGAGATTGGGTGAGCAAATGCAGACCCTTTAAAACAATAATGCATGGCACCCATTCCATGGGTCCGAACTCTCCAGGTTGAAGGGAATATTACTACAGCTATAACATGTGCGGGAAACCTAGAGAACGGACACACTGTGAATACGAAAGGTTTCTAAAACTCAACGAATAGTCCCTCTCCTGGTGCTCCGGTTTGACTTTCCGTCTGCTTTACTATCAACCTCCCAACTTGGAGAGACAGCCCCTTTAACCTCTTGGTTCGCACAGGTTGCCAATTTGGCAGAGGATGAAAGGGAAGAGGGAGAACCAATGAGAGAGTAGCTGTTAGGCATTTGGACGGGCACATATCACTGTAATTTCCCAGCAGGAAGAAGAATTAACCAAATTCTCAGCCACCCACCGGGAACCAGTATAGGTCCTGAACCAAAATTTTGGACTTGCGGTCAGCTCACCAAAAACGAGTTGAAAAATGGAGCTCAGGGGCACAGCAATTCACAAACTGGCCGAGTAATAAAGGCCAACTATCGTCCAAAAATCTGTTGAGGGAAGGCAACGAGGCGGACTTGAAAGCGAGGCAGAATAGCAGGAAACAGATTTCAAGAGGTACGTTGGAATCGCCTTTAAAGCACAGGAAGAGGGGCACAACTTCGACAATGATGCACTTGGCCAAAAAGGGCGTATGCGTTTTCTCCTGAATATATTCAGGGGAAAACGCATACGCCCTTTTTGGCCAAGCAAGCAAGCGGGCAATGCAAATCTGCACTACAAAGAAGTATCACTTCCCACCGGTCAAAAGGGACATCCACAAAATGTGTAAGAACAAGAAAGGCAAGACAGGCCCTGGAGAACAGGGAGCCTTGTTATGCTGATGGGCGGGATGTAAATTGCCAACTGCCTCTCTGGAGGAGTGCATTCTGTTCCCTAAAACAAGTAAAGAACAGAGCTACAGAGCCAAGGGCACTACCAGTCTAGGGAATATACCTTGGGAAAACTGAAAATCAATAAGACAGAGCCACCCCAAAATTTAGGGCTGCACTGCATACAAGGACCTCAACTTGGATACACCTTAAGTATCCCAGAAAATATAAACATGGTTCAAAAAATTGTGGTACTTACGTACGACGGAATATCCCTCAGCCATGAAATCAATGTCATAAGACCAGTAGCAGCAAAATGGGTGGATTCAGGTACGATGATTCTAAGTGAAATAAGTCACACAGAAAAAGAAACTTATCATAAGATATCACTTATGAAGATCCTGTAAACATGGCTACACTTGTACTGAGTTAGGAAAGAGAACAGTGTCTCACATTTAGAAAACACTCTTATACCTGCTTAAGGGGGAAGGAGAGGTGGGGTGATGCATAAAACCAGAGTTTGATATAAGCACAGGTACCGTTCCAAAAACCAACTATGGAATAGACAAGACCTACACCGTCCTCAGTGAAAGGGACTCAAAACCCATATTTTCCGCAGAGGAAAATATCTGACTAGTAAGAATCTTAAAACCTATGTATTGATATGTCTCCGTAAGGGAATCAAGTGTGTCTAGACTGGCATAAACATGGCAGCGAAAATCAGCTCAAACCCACTATAAAAAGGAATTTCAAAAACAAAACAAAAAAACTGGGAAATTCTTTACAATTCCTTCAGGGTCTCTGATGAAAGCTGGAATGACCCTATCTACAACGACAGCTGGATGTGGCATAAGGAGGGACACTTGGGACTGAGACGATTGGTGAGATTGGGTGAGCAAATGCAGACCCTTTAAAGCAATAATGCATGGCACCCATTCCATGGGTCCGAACTCTCCAGGTTGAAGGGAATATTACTACAGCTATAACATGTGCGGGAAACCTAGGGAACGGACACACTGTGAATACGAAAGGTTTCTAAAACTCAACGAATAGTCCCTCTCCTGGTGCTCCGGTTTGACTTTCCGTCTGCTTTACTATCAACCTCCCAACTTGGAGAGACAGCCCCTTTAACCTCTTGGTTCGCACAGGTTGCCAATTTGGCAGAGGATGAAAGGGAAGAGGGAGAACCAATGAGAGAGTAGCTGTTAGGCATTGGGACGGGCACATATCACTGTAATTTCCCAGCAGGAAGAAGAATTAACCAAATTCTCAGCCACCCACCGGGAACCAGTATAGGTCCTGAACCAAAATTTTGGACTTGCGGTCAGCTCACCAAAAACGAGTTGAAAAATGGAGCTCGGGGGCACAGCAATTCACAAACTGGCCGAGTAATAAAGGACAACTATCGTCCAAAAATCTGTTGAGGGAAGGCAACGAGGCGGACTTGAAAGCGAGGCAGAATAGCAGGAAACAGATTTGAAGAGGTACGTTGGAATCGCCTTTAAAGCACAGGAAGAGGGGCACAACTTCGACAATGATGCACTTGGCCAAAAAGGGCGTATGCGTTTTCTCCTGAATATATTCAGGAGAAAACGCATACGCCCTTTTTGGCCAAGCAAGCAAGCGGGCAATGCAAATCTGCACTACAAAGAAGTATCACTTCCCATCGGTCAAAAGGGACATCCACAAAATGTGTAAGAACAAGAAAGGCAAGACAGGCCCTGGAGAACTGGGAGCCTTGTTGTGCTGATGGGCGGGATGTAAGTTGCCAACTGCCTCTCTGGAGGAGTGCATTCTGTTCCCTAAAACAAGTAAAGAACAGAGCTACAGAGCCAAGGGCACTACCAGTCTAGGGAATATACCTTGGGAAAACTGAAAATCAATAAGACAAAGCCACCCCAAAATTTAGGGCTGCACTGCATACAAGGACCTCAACTTGGATACACCTTAAGTATCCCAGAAAATATAAACATGGTTCAAAAAATTGTGGTACTTACGTACGATGGAATATCCCTCAGCCATGAAATCAATGTCATAAGACCAGTAGCAGCAAAATGGGTGGATTCAGGTACGATGATTCTAAGTGAAATAAGTCACACAGAAATAGAAACTTCTTATAAGATATCACTTATGAAGATCCTGTAAACATGGCTACACTTGAACTGAGTTAGGAAAGAGAACAGTGTCTCACATTTAGAAAACACTCTTATACCTGCTTAAGGGGGAAGGAGAGGTGGGGTGATGCATAAAACCAGAGTTTGATATAAGCACAGGTACCGTTCCAAAAACCAACTATGGAAAAGACAAGACCTACACCTTCCTCAGTGAAAGGGCCTCAAAACCCCATATTTCCCGCAGAGGAAAATATCTGACTAGTGAGAATCTTAAAACCTATGTATTGATAGGTCTCCGTAAGGGAATCAAGTGTGTCTAGACTGGCATAAACATGGCAGCGAGAATCAGCTCAAACCCACTATAAAAAGGAATTTCAAAAACAAAACAAAAATACTGGGAAATTCTTTACAATTCCTTCAGGGTCTCTGATGAAACCTGGAATGACCCTATCTACAACGACAGCTGGATGTGGCATAAGGAGGGACACTTGGGACTGAGGCGATTGGTGAGATTGGGTGAGCAAATGCGGACCCTTTAAAGCAATAATGCATGGCACCCATTCCATGGGTCCGAACTCTCCAGGTTGAAGGGAATATTACTACAGCTATAACATGTGCGGGAAACCTAGAGAACGGACACACTGTGAATACGAAAGGTTTCTAAAACTCAACGAATAGTCCCTCTCCTGGTGCTCCGGTTTTACTTTCCGTCTGCTTTACTATCAACCTCCCAACTTGGAGAGACAGCCCCTTTAACCTCTTGGTTCGCACAGGTTTCCAATTTGGCAGAGAATGAAAGGGAAGAGGGAGAACCAATGAGAGAGTAGCTGTTAGGCATTTGGATGGGCACATATCACTGTAATTTCCCGGCAGGAAGAAGAATTAACCAAATTCTCAGCCACCCACCGGGAACCAGTATAGGTCCTGAACCAAAATTTTGGACTTGCGGTCAGCTCACCAAAAACGAGTTGAAAAATGGAGCTCAGGGGCACAGCAATTCACAAACTGGCTGAGTAATAAAGGACAACTCTCGTCCAAAAATCTGTTGAGGGAAGGCAACGAGGCGGACTTGAAAGCGAGGCAGAATAGAAGGAAACAGATTTCAAGAGGTACGTTGGAATCGCCTTTAAAGCACAGGAAGAGGGGCACAACTTCGACAATGATGCACTTGGCCAAAAAGGGCGTATGCGTTTTCTCCTGAATATATTCAGGAGAAAACGCATACGCCCTTTTTGGCCAAGCAAGCAAGCTGGCAATGCAAATCTGCACCACAAAGAAGTATCACTTCCCACCGGTCAAAAGGGACATCCACAAAATGTGTAAGAACAAGAAAGGCAAGACAGGCCCTGGAGAACAGGGAGCCTTGTTATGCTGATGGGCGGGATGTAAATTGCCAACTGCCTCTCTGGAGGAGTGCATTCTGTTCCCTAAAACAAGTAAAGAACAGAGCTACAGAGCCAAGGGCACTACCAGTCTAGGGAATATACCTTGGGAAAACTGAAAATCAATAAGACAGAGCCACCCCAAAATTTAGGGCTGCACTGCATACAAGGACCTCAACTTGGATACACCTTAAGTATCCCAGAAAATATAAACATGGTTCAAAAAATTGTGGTACTTACGTACGATGGAATATCCCTCAGCCATGAAATCAATGTCATAAGACCAGTAGCAACAAAATGGGTGGATTCAGGTACGATGATTCTAAGTGAAATAAGTCACACAGAAAAAGAAACTTATCATAAGATATCACTTATGAAGATCCTGTAAACATGGCTACACTTGAACTGAGTTAGGAAAGAGAACAGTGTCTCACATTTAGAAAACACTCTTATACCTGCTTAAGGGGGAAGGAGAGGTGGGGTGATGCATAAAACCAGAGTTTGATATAAGCACAGGTACCGTTCCAAAAACCAACTATGGAATAGACAAGACCTACACCTTCCTCAGTGAAAGGGACTCAAAACCCCATATTTCCCGCAGAGGAAAATATCTGACTAGTAAGAATCTTAAAACCTATGTATTGATATGTCTCCGTAAGGGAATCAAGTGTGTCTAGACTGGCATAAACATGGCAGCGAGAATCAGCTCAAACCCACTATAAAAAGGAATTTCGAAAACAAAACAAAAAAACTGGGAAATTCTTTACAATTCCTTCAGGGTCTCTGATGAAAGCTGGAATGACCCTATCTACAACGACAGCTGGATGTGGCATAAGGAGGGACACTTGGGACTGAGACGATTGGTGAGATTGGGTGAGCAAATGCAGACCCTTTAAAGCAATAATGCATGGCACCCATTCCATGGGTCCGAACTCTCCAGGTTGAAGGGAATATTACTACAGCTATAACATGTGCGGGAAACCTAGAGAACGGACACACTGTGAATACGAAAGGTTTCTAAAACTCAACGAATAGTCCCTCTCCTGGTGCTCCGGTTTGACTTTCCACCTGCTTTACTATCAACCTCCCAACTTGGAGAGACAGCCCCTTTAACCTCTTGGTTCGCACAGGTTTCCAATTTGGCAGAGGATGAAAGGGAAGAGGGAGAACCAATGAGAGAGTAGCTGTTAGGCATTTGGACGGGCACATATCACTGTAATTTCCCGGCAGGAAGAAGAATTAACCAAATTCTCAGCCACCCACCGGGAACCAGTATAGGTCCTGAACCAAAATTTTGGACTTGCGGTCAGCTCACCAAAAACGAGTTGAAAAATGGAGCTCAGGGGCACAGCAATTCACAAACTGGCCGAGTAATAAAGGACAACTATCGTCCAAAAATCTGTTGAGGGAAGGCAACGAGGCGGACTTGAAAGCGAGGCAGTATAGCAGGAAACAGATTTCAAGAGGTACGTTGGAATCGCCTTTAAAGCACAGGAAGAGGGGCACAACTTCGACAATGATGCACTTGGCCAAAAAGGGCGTATGCGTTTTCTCCTGAATATATTCAGGAGAAAACGCATACGCCCTTTTTGGCCAAGCAAGCAAGCGGGCAATGCAAATCTGCACTACAAAGAAGTATCACTTCCCACCGGTCAAAAGGGACATCCACAAAATGTGTAAGAACAAGAAAGGCAAGACAGGCCCTGGAGAACAGGGAGCCTTGTTGTGCTGATGGGCGGGATGTAAATTGCCAACTGCCTCTCTGGAGGAGTGCATTCTGTTCCCTAAAACAAGTAAAGAACAGAGCTACAGAGCCAAGGGCACTACCAGTCTAGGGAATATACCTTGGGAAAACTGAAAATCAATAAGACAGAGCCACCCCAAAATTTAGGGCTGCACTGCATACAAGGACCTCAACTTGGATACACCTTAAGTATCCCAGAAAATATAAACATGGTTCAAAAAATTGTGGTACTTACGTACGATGGAATATCCCTCAGCCATGAAATCAATGTCATAAGACCAGTAGCAGCAAAATGGGTGGATTCAGGTACGATGATTCTAAGTGAAATAAGTCACACAGAAATAGAAACATCTCATAAGATATCACTTATGAAGATCCTGTAAACATGGCTACACTTGAACTGAGTTAGGAAAGAGAACAGTGTCTCACATTTAGAAAACACTCTTATACCTGCTTAAGGGGGAAGGAGAGGTGGGGTGATGCATAAAACCAGAGTTTGATATAAGCACAGGTACCGTTCCAAAAACCAACTATGGAAAAGACAAGACCTACACCTTCCTCAGTGAAAGGGACTCAAAACCCCATATTTCCCGCAGAGGAAAATATCTGACTAGTAAGAATCTTAAAACCTATGTATTGATATGTCTCCGTAAGGGAATCAAGTGTGTCTAGACTGGCATAAACATGGCAGCGAGAATCAGCTCAAACCCACTATAAAAAGGAATTTCAAAAACAAAACAAAAAAACTGGGAAATTCTTTACAATTCCTTCAGGGTCTCTGATGAAACCTGGAATGACCCTATCTACAACGACAGCTGGATGTGGCATAAGGAGGGACACTTGGGACTGAGGCGATTGGTGAGATTGGGTGAGCAAATGCGGACCGTTTAAAGCAATAATGCATGGCACCCATTCCATGGGTCCGAACTCTCCAGGTTGAAGGGAATATTACTACAGCTATAACATGTGCGGGAAACCTAGAGAACGGACACACTGTGAATACGGAAGGTTTCTAAAACTCAACAAATAGTCCCTCTCCTGGTGCTCCGGTTTGACTTTCCGTCTGCTTTACTATCAACCTCCCAACTTGGAGAGACAGCCCCTTTAACCTCTTGGTTCGCACAGTTTGCCAATTTGGCAGAGGATGAAAGGGAAGAGGGAGAACCAATGAGAGAGTAGCTGTTAGGCATTTGCACGGGCACATATCACTGTAATTTCCCGGCAGGAAGAAGAATTAACCAAATTCTCAGCCACCCACCGGGAACCAGTATAGGTCCTGAACCAAAATTTTGGACTTGCGGTCAGCTCACCAAAAACGAGTTGAAAAATGGAGCTCGGGGGCACAGCAATTCACAAACTGGCCGAGTAATAAAGGACAACTATCGTCCAAAAATCTGTTGAGGGAAGGCAACGAGGCGGACTTGAAAGCGAGGCAGAATAGCAGGAAACAGATTTCAAGAGGTACGTTGGAATTGCCTTTAAAGCACAGGAAGAGGGGCACAACTTCGACAATGATGCACTTGGCCAAAAAGGGCGTATGCGTTTTCTCCTGAATATATTCAGGAGAAAACGCATACGCCCTTTTTGGCCAAGCAAGCAAGCGGGCAATGCAAATCTGCACTACAAAGAAGTATCACTTCCCACCGGTCAAAAGGGACATCCACAAAATGTGTAAGAACAAGAAAGGCAAGACAGGCCCTGGAGAACAGGGAGCCTTGTTATGCTGATGGGCGGGATGTAAATTGCCAACTGCCTCTCTGGAGGAGTGCATTCTGTTCCCTAAAACAAGTAAAGAACAGAGCTACAGAGCCAAGGGCACTACCAGTCTAGGGAATATACCTTGGGAAAACTGAAAATCAATAAGACAGAGCCACCCCAAAATTTAGGGCTGCACTGCATACAAGGACCTCAACTTGGATACACCTTAAGTATCCCAGAAAATATAAACATGGTTCAAAAAATTGTGGTACTTACGTACGATGGAATATCCCTCAGCCATGAAATCAATGTCATAAGACCAGTAGCAGCAAAATGGGTGGATTCAGGTACGATGATTCTAAGTGAAATAAGTCACACAGAAAAAGAAACTTATCATAAGATATCACTTATGAAGATCCTGTAAACATGGCTACACTTGAACTGAGTTAGGAAAGAGAACAGTGTCTCACATTTAGAAAACACTCTTATACCTGCTTAAGGGGGAAGGAGAGGTGGGGTGATGCATAAAACCAGAGTTTGATATAAGCACAGGTACCGTTCCAAAAACCAACTATGGAATAGACAAGACCTACACCGTCCTCAGCGAAAGGGACTCAAAACCCCATATTTCCCGCAGAGGAAAATATCTGACTAGTAAGAATCTTAAAACCTATGTATTGATATGTCTCCGTAAGGGAATCAAGTGTGTCTAGACTGGCATAAACATGGCAGCGAGAATCAGCTCAAACCCACTACAAAAAGGAATTTCAAAAACAAAACAAAAAAACTGGGAAATTCTTTACAATTCCTTCAGGGTCTCTGATGAAAGCTGGAATGACCCTATCTACAACGACAGCTGGATGTGGCATAAGGAGGGACATTTGGGACTGAGACGATTGGTGAGATTGGGTGAGCAAATGCAGACCCTTTAAAACAATAATGCATGGCACCCATTCCATGGGTCCGAACTCTCCAGGTTGAAGGGAATATTACTACAGCTATAACATGTGCGGGAAACCTAGAGAACGGACACACTGTGAATACGAAAGGTTTCTAAAACTCAACGAATAGTCCCTCTCCTGGTGCTCCGGTTTGACTTTCCGTCTGCTTTACTATCAACCTCCCAACTTGGAGAGACAGCCCCTTTAACCTCTTGGTTCGCACAGGTTGCCAATTTGGCAGAGGATGAAAGGGAAGAGGGAGAACCAATGAGAGAGTAGCTGTTAGGCATTTGGACGGGCACATATCACTGTAATTTCCCAGCAGGAAGAAGAATTAACCAAATTCTCAGCCACCCACCGGGAACCAGTATAGGTCCTGAACCAAAATTTTGGACTTGCGGTCAGCTCACCAAAAACGAGTTGAAAAATGGAGCTCGGGGGCACAGCAATTCACAAACTGGCCGAGTAATAAAGGACAACTATCGTCCAAAAATCTGTTGAGGGAAGGCAACGAGGCGGACTTGAAAGCGAGGCAGAATAGCAGGAAACAGATTTGAAGAGTTACGTTGGAATCGCCTTTAAAGCACAGGAAGAGGGGCACAACTTCGACAATGATGCACTTGGCCAAAAAGGGCGTATGCGTTTTCTCCTGAATATATTCAGGAGAAAACGCATACACCCTTTTTGGCCAAGCAAGCAAGCGGGCAATGCAAATCTGCACTACAAAGAAGTATCACTTCCCACCGGTCAAAAGGGACATCCACAATATGTGTAAGAACAAGAAAGGCAAGACAGGCCCTGGAGAACAGGGAGCCTTGTTATGCTGATGGGCGGGATGTAAATTGCCAACTGCCTCTCTGGAGGAGTGCATTCTGTTCCCTAAAACAAGTAAAGAACAGAGCTACAGAGCCAAGGGCACTACCAGTCTAGGGAATATACCTTGGGAAAACTGAAAATCAATAAGACAGAGCCACCCCAAAATTTAGGGCTGCACTGCATACAAGGACCTCAACTTGGATACACCTTAAGTATCCCAGAAAATATAAACATGGTTCAAAAAATTGTGGTACTTACGTACGACGGAATATCCCTCAGCCATGAAATCAATGTCATAAGACCAGTAGCAGCAAAATGGGTGGATTCAGGTACGATGATTCTAAGTGAAATAAGTCACACAGAAAAAGAAACTTATCATAAGATATCACTTATGAAGATCCTGTAAACATGGCTACACTTGTACTGAGTTAGGAAAGAGAACAGTGTCTCACATTTAGAAAACACTCTTATACCTGCTTAAGGGGGAAGGAGAGGTGGGGTGATGCATAAAACCAGAGTTTGATATAAGCACAGGTACCGTTCCAAAAACCAACTATGGAATAGACAAGACCTACACCTTCCTCAGTGAAAGGGACTCAAAACCCCATATTTCCCGCAGAGGAAAATATCTGACTAGTAAGAATCTTAAAACCTATGTATTGATAGGTCTCCGTAAGGGAATCAAGTGTGTCTAGACTGGCATAAACATGGCAGCGAGAATCAGCTCAAACCCACTATAAAAAGGAATTTCAAAAACAAAACAAAAAAACTGGGAAATTCTTTACAATTCCTTCAGAGTCTCTGATGAAAGCTGGAATGACCCTATCTACAACGACAGCTGGATGTGGCATAAGGAGGGACACTTGGGACTGAGACGATTGGTGAGATTGGGTGAGCAAATGCAGACCCTTTAAAGCAATAATGCATGGCACCCATTCCATGGGTCCGAACTCTCCAGGTTGAAGGGAATATTACTACAGCTATAACATGTGCGGGAAACCTAGAGAACGGACACACTGTGAATACGAAAGGTTTCTAAAACTCAACGAATAGTCCCTCTCCTGGTGCTCCGGTTTGACTTTCCGTCTGCTTTACTATCAACCTCCCAACTTGGAGAGACAGCCCCTTTAACCTCTTGGTTCGCACAGGTTGCCAATTTGGCAGAGGATGAAAGGGAAGAGGGAGAACCAATGAGAGAGTAGCTGTTAGGCATTTGGACGGGCACATATCACTGTAATTTCCCAGCAGGAAGAAGAATTAACCAAATTCTCAGCCACCCACCGGGAACCAGTATAGGTCCTGAACCAAAATTTTGGACTTGCGGTCAGCTCACCAAAAACGAGTTGAAAAATGGAGCTCGGGGGCACAGCAATTCACAAACTGGCCGAGTAATAAAGGCCAACTATCGTCCAAAAATCTGTTGAGGGAAAGCAACGAGGCGGACTTGAAAGCGTGGCAGAATAGCAGGAAACAGATTTGAAGAGGTACGTTGGAATCGCCTTTAAAGCACAGGAAGAGGGGCACAACTTCGACAATGATGCACTTGGCCAAAAAGGGCGTATGTGTTTTCTCCTGAATATATTCAGGAGAAAACGCATACGCCCTTTTTGGCCAAGCAAGCAAGCGGGCAATGCAAATCTGCACTACAAAGAAGTATCACTTCCCACCGGTCAAAAGGGACATCCACAAAATGTGTAAGAACAAGAAAGGCAAGACAGGCCCTGGAGAACAGGGAGCCTTGTTATGCTGATGGGCGGGATGTAAATTGCCAACTGCCTCTCTGGAGGAGTGCATTCTGTTCCCTAAAACAAGTAAAGAACAGAGCTACAGAGCCAAGGGCACTACCAGTCTAGGGAATATACCTTGGGAAAACTGAAAATCAATAAGACAGAGCCACCCCAAAATTTAGGGCTGCACTGCATACAAGGACCTCAACTTGGATACACCTTAAGTATCCCAGAAAATATAAACATGGTTCAAAAAATTGTGGTACTTACGTACGATGGAATATCCCTCAGCCATGAAATCAATGTCATAAGACCAGTAGCAGCAAAATGGGTGGATTCAGGTACGATGATTCTAAGTGAAATAAGTCACACAGAAAAAGAAACTTATCATAAGATATCACTTATGAAGATCCTGTAAACATGGCTACACTTGAACTGAGTTAGGAAAGAGAACAGTGTCTCACATTTAGAAAACACTCTTATACCTGCTTAAGGGGGAAGGAGAGGTGGGGTGATGCATAAAACCAGAGTTTGATATAAGCACAGGTACCGTTCCAAAAACCAACTATGGAATAGACAAGACCTACACCGTCCTCAGTGAAAGGGACTCAAAACCCCATATTTCCCGCAGAGGAAAATATCTGACTAGTAAGAATCTTAAAACCTATGTATTGATATGTCTCCGTAAGGGAATCAAGTGTGTCTAGACTGGCATAAACATGGCAGCGAGAATCAGCTCAAACCCACTATAAAAAGGAATTTCAAAAACAAAACAAAAAAACTGGGAAATTCTTTACAATTCCTTCAGGGTCTCTGATGAAAGCTGGAATGACCCTATCTACAACGACAGCTGGATGTGGCATAAGGAGGGACACTTGGGACTGAGACGATTGGTGAGATTGGGTGAGCAAATGCAGACCCTTTAAAGCAATAATGCATGGCACCCATTCCATGGGTCCGAACTCTCCAGGTTGAAGGGAATATTACTACAGCTATAACATGTGCGGGAAACCTAGAGAACGGACACACTGTGAATACGAAAGGTTTCTAAAACTCAACGAATAGTCCCTCTCCTGGTGCTCCGGTTTGACTTTCCGTCTGCTTTACTATCAACCTCCCAACTTGGAGAGACAGCCCCTTTAACCTCTTGGTTCGCACAGGTTGCCAATTTGGCAGAGGATGAAAGGGAAGAGGGAGAACCAATGAGAGAGTAGCTGTTAGGCATTTGGACGGGCACATATCACTGTAATTTCCCGGCAGGAAGAAGAATTAACCAAATTCTCAGCCACCCACCGGGAACCAGTATAGGTCCTGAACCAAAATTTTGGACTTGCGGTCAGCTCACCAAAAACGAGTTGAAAAATGGAGCTCAGGGGCACAGCAATTCACAAACTGGCCGAGTAATAAAGGCCAACTATCGTCCAAAAATCTGTTGAGGGAAGGCAACGAGGCGGACTTGAAAGCGAGGCAGAATAGCAGGAAACAGATTTCAAGAGGTACGTTGGAATCGCCTTTAAAGCACAGGAAGAGGGGCACAACTTCGACAATGATGCACTTGGCCAAAAAGGGCGTATGCGTTTTCTCCTGAATATATTCAGGAGAAAACGCATACGCCCTTTTTGGCCAAGCAAGCAAGCGGGCAATGCAAATCTGCACTACAAAGAAGTATCACTTCCCACCGGTCAAAAGGGACATCCACAATATGTGTAAGAACAAGAAAGGCAAGACAGGCCCTGGAGAACAGGGAGCCTTGTTATGCTGATGGGCGGGATGTAAATTGCCAACTGCCTCTCTGGAGGAGTGCATTCTGTTCCCTAAAACAAGTAAAGAACAGAGCTACAGAGCCAAGGGCACTACCAGTCTAGGGAATATACCTTGGGAAAACTGAAAATCAATAAGACAGAGCCACCCCAAAATTTAGGGCTGCACTGCATACAAGGACCTCAACTTGGATACACCTTAAGTATCCCAGAAAATATAAACATGGTTCAAAAAATTGTGGTACTTACGTACGACGGAATATCCCTCAGCCATGAAATCAATGTCATAAGACCAGTAGCAGCAAAATGGGTGGATTCAGGTACGATGATTCTAAGTGAAATAAGTCACACAGAAAAAGAAACTTATCATAAGATATCACTTATGAAGATCCTGTAAACATGGCTACACTTGTACTGAGTTAGGAAAGAGAACAGTGTCTCACATTTAGAAAACACTCTTATACCTGCTTAAGGGGGAAGGAGAGGTGGGGTGATGCATAAAACCAGAGTTTGATATAAGCACAGGTACCGTTCCAAAAACCAACTATGGAATAGACAAGACCTACACCGTCCTCAGTGAAAGGGACTCAAAACCCCATATTTCCCGCAGAGGAAAATATCTGACTAGTAAGAATCTTAAAACCTATGTATTGATAGGTCTCCGTAAGGGAATCAAGTGTGTCTAGACTGGCATAAACATGGCAGCGAGAATCAGCTCAAACCCACTATAAAAAGGAATTTCAAAAACAAAACAAAAAAACTGGGAAATTCTTTACAATTCCTTCAGGGTCTCTGATGAAAGCTGGAATGACCCTATCTACAACGACAGCTGGATGTGGCATAAGGAGGGACACTTGGGACTGAGACGATTGGTGAGATTGGGTGAGCAAATGCAGACCCTTTAAAGCAATAATGCATGGCACCCATTCCATGGGTCCGAACTCTCCAGGTTGAAGGGAATATTACTACAGCTATAACATGTGCGGGAAACCTAGAGAACGGACACACTGTGAATACGAAAGGTTTCTAAAAGTCAACGAATAGTCCCTCTCCTGGTGCTCCGGTTTGACTTTCCGTCTGCTTTACTATCAACCTCCCAACTTGGAGAGACAGCCCCTTTAACCTCTTGGTTCGCACAGTTTGCCAATTTGGCAGAGGATGAAAGGGAAGAGGGAGAACCAATGAGAGAGTAGCTGTTAGGCATTTGGACGGGCACATATCACTGTAATTTCCCGGCAGGAAGAAGAATTAACCAAATTCTCAGCCACCCACCGGGAACCAGTATAGGTCCTGAACCAAAATTTTGGACTTGCGGTCAGCTCACCAAAAACGAGTTGAAAAATGGAGCTCGGGGGCACAGCAATTCACAAACTGGCCGAGTAATAAAGGACAACTATCGTCCAAAAATCTGTTGAGGGAAGGCAACGAGGCGGACTTGAAAGCGAGGCAGAATAGCAGGAAACAGATTTCAAGAGGTACGTTGGAATCGCCTTTAAAGCACAGGAAGAGGGGCACAACTTCGACAATGATGCACTTGGCCAAAAAGGGCGTATGTGTTTTCTCCTGAATATATTCAGGAGAAAACGCATACGCCCTTTTTGGCCAAGCAAGCAAGCGGGCAATGCAAATCTGCACTACAAAGAAGTATCACTTCCCACCGGTCAAAAGGGACATCCACAAAATGTGTAAGAACAAGAAAGGCAAGACAGGCCCTGGAGAACAGGGAGCCTTGTTATGCTGATGGGCGGGATGTAAATTGCCAACTGCCTCTCTGGAGGAGTGCATTCTGTTCCCTAAAACAAGTAAAGAACAGAGCTACAGAGCCAAGGGCACTACCAGTCTAGGGAATATACCTTGGGAAAACTGAAAATCAATAAGACAGAGCCACCCCAAAATTTAGGGCTGCACTGCATACAAGGACCTCAACTTGGATACACCTTAAGTATCCCAGAAAATATAAACATGGTTCAAAAAATTGTGGTACTTACGTACGATGGAATATCCCTCAGCCATGAAATCAATGTCATAAGACCAGTAGCAGCAAAATAGGTGGATTCAGGTACGATGATTCTAAGTGAAATAAGTCACACAGAAAAAGAAACTTATCATAAGATATCACTTATGAAGATCCTGTAAACATGGCTACACTTGAACTGAGTTAGGAAAGAGAACAGTGTCTCACATTTAGAAAACACTCTTATACCTGCTTAAGGGGGAAGGAGAGGTGGGGTGATGCATAAAACCAGAGTTTGATATAAGCACAGGTACCGTTCCAAAAACCAACTATGGAATAGACAAGACCTACACCGTCCTCAGCGAAAGGGACTCAAAACCCCATATTTCCCGCAGAGGAAAATATCTGACTAGTAAGAATCTTAAAACCTATGTATTGATATGTCTCCGTAAGGGAATCAAGTGTGTCTAGACTGGCATAAACATGGCAGCGAGAATCAGCTCAAACCCACTATAAAAAGGAATTTCAAAAACAAAACAAAAAAACTGGGAAATTCTTTACAATTCCTTCAGGGTCTCTGATGAAAGCTGGAATGACCCTATCTACAACGACAGCTGGATGTGGCATAAGGAGGGACACTTGGGACTCAGACGATTGGTGAGATTGGGTGAGCAAATGCAGACCCTTTAAAGCAATAATGCATGGCACCCATTCCATGGGTCCGAACTCTCCAGGTTGAAGGGAATATTACTACAGCTATAACATGTGCGGGAAACCTAGAGAACGGACACACTGTGAATACGAAAGGTTTCTAAAACTCAACGAATAGTCCCTCTCCGGGTCCTCCGGTTTGACTTTCCGTCTGCTTTACTATCAACCTCCCAACTTGGAGAGACAGCCCCTTTAACCTCTTGGTTCGCACAGGTTGCCAATTTGGCAGAGGATGAAAGGGAAGAGGGAGAACCAATGAGAGAGTAGCTGTTAGCCATTTGGATGGGCACATATCACTGTAATTTCCCGGCAGGAAGAAGAATTAACCAAATTCTCAGCCACCCACCGGGAACCAGTATAGGTCCTGAACCAAAATTTTGGACTTGCGGTCAGCTCACCAAAAACGAGTTGAAAAATGGAGCTCAGGGGCACAGCAATTCACAAACTGGCCGAGTAATAAAGGACAACTATCGTCCAAAAATCTGTTGAGGGAAGGCAACGAGGCGGACTTGAAAGCGAGGCAGAATAGCAGGAAACAGATTTGAAGAGGTACGTTGGAATCGCCTTTAAAGCACAGGAAGAAGGGCACAACTTCGACAATGATGCACTTGGCCAAAAAGGGCGTATGCGTTTTCTCCTGAATATATTCAGGAGAAAACGCATACGCCCTTTTTGGCCAAGCAAGCAAGCGGGCAATGCAAATCTGCACTACAAAGAAGTATCACTTCCCACCGGTCAAAAGGGACATCCACAAAATGTGTAAGAACAAGAAAGGCAAGACAGGCCCTGGAGAACAGGGAGCCTTGTTATGCTGATGGGCGGGATGTAAATTGCCAACTGCCTCTCTGGAGGAGTGCATTCTGTTCCCTAAAACAAGTAAAGAACAGAGCTACAGAGCCAAGGGCACTACCAGTCTAGGGAATATACCTTGGGAAAACTGAAAATCAATAAGACAGAGCCACCCCAAAATTTAGGGCTGCACTGCATACAAGGACCTCAACTTGGATACACCTTAAGTATCCCAGAAAATATAAACATGGTTCAAAAAATTGTGGTACTTACGTACGATGGAATATCCCTCAGCCATGAAATCAATGTCATAAGACCAGTAGCAGCAAAATGGGTGGATTCAGGTACGATGATTCTAAGTGAAATAAGTCACACTGAAAAAGAAACTTATCATAAGATATCACTTATGAAGATCCTGTAAACATGGCTACACTTGAACTGAGTTAGGAAAGAGAACAGTGTCTCACATTTAGAAAACACTCTTATACCTGCTTAAGGGGGAAGGAGAGGTGGGGTGATGCATAAAACCAGAGTTTGATATAAGCACAGGTACCGTTCCAAAAACCAACTATGGAATAGACAAGACCTACACCGTCCTCAGCGAAAGGGACTCAAAACCCCATATTTCCCGCAGAGGAAAATATCTGACTAGTAAGAATCTTAAAACCTATGTATTGATATGTCTCCGTAAGGGAATCAAGTGTGTCTAGACTGGCATAAACATGGCAGCGAGAATCAGCTCAAACCCACTATAAAAAGGAATTTCAAAAACAAAACAAAAAAACTGGGAAATTCTTTACAATTCCTTCAGGGTCTCTGATGAAAGCTGGAATGACCCTATCTACAACGACAGCTGGATGTGGCATAAAGAGGGACACGTGGGACTGAGACGATTGGTGAGATTGGGTGAGCAAATGCAGACCCTTTAAAGCAATAATGCATGGCACCCATCCATGGGTCCGAACTCTCCAGGTTGAAGGGAATATTACTACAGCTATAACATGTGCGGGAAACCTAGAGAACGGACACACTGTGAATACGAAAGGTTTCTAAAACTCAACGAATAGTCCCTCTCCTGGTGCTCCGGTTTGACTTTCCGTCTGCTTTACTATCAACCTCCCAACTTGGAGAGACAGCCCCTTTAACCTCTTGGTTCGCACAGGTTGCCAATTTGGCAGAGGATGAAAGGGAAGAGGGAGAACCAATGAGAGAGTAGCTGTTAGGCATTTGGACGGGCACATATCACTGTAATTTCCCGGCAGAAAGAAGAATTAACCAAATTCTCAGCCACCCACCGGGAACCAGTATAGGTCCTGAACCAAAATTTTGGACTTGCGGTCAGCTCACCAAAAACGAGTTGAAAAATGGAGCTCGGGGGCACAGCCATTCACAAACTGGCCGAGTAATAAAGGACAACTATCGTCCAAAAATCTGTTGAGGGAAGGCAACGAGGCGGACTTGAAAGCGAGGCAGAATAGCAGGAAACAGATTTCAAGAGGTACGTTGGAATCGCCTTTAAAGCACAGGAAGAGGGGCACAACTTCGACAATGATGCACTTGGCCAAAAAGGGCGTATGTGTTTTCTCCTGAATATATTCAGGAGAAAACGCATACGCCCTTTTTGGCCAAGCAAGCAAGCGGGCAATGCAAATCTGCACTACAAAGAAGTATCACTTCCCACCGGTCAAAAGGGACATCCACAAAATGTGTAAGAACAAGAAAGGCAAGACAGGCCCTGGAGAACAGGGAGCCTTGTTATGCTGATGGGCGGGATGTAAATTGCCAACTGCCTCTCTGGAGGAGTGCATTCTGTTCCCTAAAACAAGTAAAGAACAGAGCTACAGAGCCAAGGGCACTACCAGTCTAGGGAATATACCTTGGGAAAACTGAAAATCAATAAGACAGAGCCACCCCAAAATTTAGGGCTGCACTGCATACAAGGACCTCAACTTGGATACACCTTAAGTATCCCAGAAAATATAAACATGGTTCAAAAAATTGTGGTACTTACGTACGATGGAATATCCCTCAGCCATGAAATCAATGTCATAAGACCAGTAGCAGCAAAATGGGTGGATTCAGGTACGATGATTCTAAGTGAAATAAGTCACACAGAAAAAGAAACTTATCATAAGATATCACTTATGAAGATCCTGTAAACATGGCTACACTTGAACTGAGTTAGGAAAGAGAACAGTGTCTCACATTTAGAAAACACTCTTATACCTGCTTAAGGGGGAAGGAGAGGTGGGGTGATGCATAAAACCAGAGTTTGATATAAGCACAGGTACCGTTCCAAAAACCAACTATGGAATAGACAAGACCTACACCGTCCTCAGTGAAAGGGACTCAAAACCCCATATTTCCCGCAGAGGAAAATATCTGACTAGTAAGAATCTTAAAACCTATGTATTGATATGTCTCCGTAAGGGAATCAAGTGTGTCTAGACTGGCATAAACATGGCAGCGAGAATCAGCTCAAACCCACTATAAAAAGGAATTTCAAAAACAAAACAAAAAAACTGGGAAATTCTTTACAATTCCTTCAGGGTCTCTGATGAAAGCTGGAATGACCCTATCTACAATGACAGCTGGATGTGGCATAAGGAGGGACACTTGGGACTGAGACGATTGGTGAGATTGGGTGAGCAAATGCAGACCCTTTAAAGCAATAATGCATGGCACCCATTCCATGGGTCCGAACTCTCCAGGTTGAAGGGAATATTACTACAGCTATAACATGTGCGGGAAACCTAGAGAACGGACACACTGTGAATACGAAAGGTTTCTAAAACTCAACGAATAGTCCCTCTCCTGGTGCTCCGGTTTGACTTTCCGTCTGCTTTACTATCAACCTCCCAACTTGGAGAGACAGCCCCTTTAACCTCTTGGTTCGCACAGGTTTCCAATTTGGCAGAGGATGAAAGGGAAGAGGGAGAACCAATGAGAGAGTAGCTGTTAGGCATTTGGACGGGCACATATCACTGTAATTTCCCGGCAGGAAGAAGAATTAACCAAATTCTCAGCCACCCACCGGGAACCAGTATAGGTCCTGAACCAAAATTTTGGACTTGCGGTCAGCTCACCAAAAACGAGTTGAAAAATGGAGCTCAGGGGCACAGCAATTCACAAACTGGCTGAGTAATAAAGGACAACTATCATCCAAAAATCTGTTGAGGGAAGGCAACGAGGCGGACTTGAAAGTGAGGCAGAATAGCAGGAAACAGATTTCAAGAGGTACGTTGGAATCGCCTTTAAAGCACAGGAAGAGGGGCACAACTTCGACAATGATGCACTTGGCCAAAAAGTGTGTATGCGTTTTCTCCTGAATATATTCAGGAGAAAACGCATACGCCCTTTTTGGCCAAGCAAGCAAGCGGGCAATGCAAATCTGCACTACAAAGAAGTATCACTTCCCACCGGTCAAAAGGGACATCCACAAAATGTGTAAGAACAAGAAAGGCAAGACAGGCCCTGGAGAACAGGGAGCCTTGTTATGCTGATGGGCGGGATGTAAATTGCCAACTGCCTCTCTGGAGGAGTGCATTCTGTTCCCTAAAACAAGTAAAGAACAGAGCTACAGAGCCAAGGGCACTACCAGTCTAGGGAATATACCTTGGGAAAACTGAAAATCAATAAGACAGAGCCACCCCAAAATTTAGGGCTGCACTGCATACAAGGACCTCAACTTGGATACACCTTAAGTATCCCAGAAAATATAAACATGGTTCAAAAAATTGTGGTACTTACGTATGACGGAATATCCCTCAGCCATGAAATCAATGTCATAAGACCAGTAGCAGCAAAATGGGTGGATTCAGGTACGATGATTCTAAGTGAAATGAGTCACACAGAAAAAAAACTTATCATAAGATATCACTTATGAAGATCCTGTAAACATGGCTACACTTGAACTGAGTTAGGAAAGAGAACAGTGTCTCACATTTAGAAAACACTCTTATACCTGCTTAAGGGGGAAGGAGAGGTGGGGTGATGCATAAAACCAGAGTTTGATATAAGCACAGGTACCGTTCCAAAAACCAACTATGGAATAGACAAGACCTACACCGTCCTCAGTGAAAGGGACTCAAAACCCCATATTTCCCGCAGAGGAAAATATCTGACTAGTAAGAATCTTAAAACCTATGTATTGATATGTCTCCATAAGGGAATCAAGTGTGTCTAGACTGGCATAAACATGGCAGCGAGAATCAGCTCAAATCCACTATAAAAAGGAATTTCAAAAACAAAACAAAAAAACTGGGAAATTCTTTACAATTCCTTCAGGGTCTCTGATGAAAGCTGGAATGACCCTATCTACAACGACAGCTGGATGTGGCATAAGGAGGGACACTTGGGACTGAGACGATTGGTGAGATTGGGTGAGCAAATGCAGACCCTTTAAAGCAATAATGCATGGCACCCATTCCATGGGTCCGAACTCTCCAGGTTGAAGGGAATATTACTACAGCTATAACATGTGCGGGAAACCTAGAGAACGGACACACTGTGAATACGAAAGGTTTCTAAAACTCAACGAATAGTCCCTCTCCTGGTGCTCCGGTTTGACTTTCCGTCTGCTTTACTATCAACCTCCCAACTTGGAGAGACAGCTCCTTTAACCTCTTGGTTCGCACAGGTTGCCAATTTGGCAGAGGATGAAAGGGAAGAGGGAGAACCAATGAGAGAGTAGCTGTTAGGCATTTGGACGGGCACATATCACTGTAATTTCCCGGCAGGAAGAAGAATTAACCAAATTCTCAACCACCCCCCGGGAACCAGTATAGGTCCTGAACCAAAATTTTGGACTTGCGGTCAGCTCACCTAAAACGAGTTGAAAAATGGAGCTCGGGGGCACAGCAATTCACAAACTGGCCGAGTAATAAAGGACAACTATCGTCCAAAAATCTGTTGAGGGAAGGCAACGAGGCGGACTTGAAAGCGAGGCAGAATAGCAGGAAACAGATTTGAAGAGGTACGTTGGAATCGCCTTTAAAGCACAGGAAGAGGGGCACAACTTCGACAATGATGCACTTGGCCAAAAAGGGCGTATGTGTTTTCTCCTGAATATATTCAGGAGAAAACGCATACGCCCTTTTTGGCCAAGCAAGCAAGCGGGCAATGCAAATCTGCACTACAAAGAAGTATCACTTCCCACCGGTCAAAAGGGACATCCACAAAATGTGTAAGAACAAGAAAGGCAAGACAGGCCCTGGAGAACAGGGAGAATTGTTATGTTGATGGGCGGGATGTAAATTGCCAACTGCCTCTCTGGAGGAGTGCATTCTGTTCCCTAAAACAAGTAAAGAACAGAGCTACAGAGCCAAGGGCACTACCAGTCTAGGGAATATACCTTGGGAAAACTGAAAATCAATAAGACAGAGCCACCCCAAAATTTAGGGCTGCACTGCATACAAGGACCTCAACTTGGATACACCTTAAGTATCCCAGAAAATATAAACATGGTTCAAAAAATTGTGGTACTTACGTACGATGGAATATCCCTCAGCCATGAAATCAATGTCATAAGACCAGTAGCAGCAAAATGGGTGGATTCAGGTACGATGATTCTAAGTGAAATAAGTCACACAGAAAAAGAAACTTATCATAAGATATCACTTATGAAGATCCTGTAAACATGGCTACACTTGAACTGAGTTAGGAAAGAGAACAGTGTCTCACATTTAGAAAACACTCTTATACCTGCTTAAGGGGGAAGGAGAGGTGGGGTGATGCATAAAACCAGAGTTTGATATAAGCACAGGTACCGTTCCAAAAACCAACTATGGAATAGACAAGACCTACACCATCCTCAGTGAAAGGGACTCAAAACCCCATATTTCCCGCAGAGGAAAATATCTGACTAGTAAGAATCTTAAAACCTATGTATTGATATGTCTCCGTAAGGGAATCAAGTGTGTCTAGACTGGCATAAACATGGCAGCGAGAATCAGCTCAAAGCCACTATAAAAAGGAATTTCAAAAACAAAACAAAAAAACTGGGAAATTCTTTACAATTCCTTCAGGGTCTCTGATGAAAGCTGGAATGACCCTATCTACAACGACAGCTGGATGTGGCATAAAGAGGGACACTTGGGACTGAGACGATTGGTGAGATTGGGTGAGCAAATGCAGACCCTTTAAAGCAATAATGCATGGCACCCATCCATGGGTCCGAACTCTCCAGGTTGAAGGGAATATTACTACAGCTATAACATGTGCGGGAAACCTAGAGAACGGACACACTGTGAATACGAAAGGTTTCTAAAACTCAACGAATAGTCCCTCTCCTGTTGCTCCGGTTTGACTTTCCGTCTGCTTTACTATCAACCTCCCAACTTGGAGAGACAGCCCCTTTAACCTCTTGGTTCGCACAGGTTGCCAATTTGGCAGAGGATGAAAGGGAAGAGGGAGAACCAATGAGAGAGTAGCTGTTAGGCATTTGGACGGGCACATATCACTGTAATTTCCCGGCAGGAAGAAGAATTAACCAAATTCTCAGCCACCCACCGGGAACCAGTATAGGTCCTGAACCAAAATTTTGGACTTGCGGTCAGCTCACCAAAAACGAGTTGAAAAATGGAGCTCGGGGGCACAGCAATTCACAAACTGGCCGAGTAATAAAGGACAACTATCGTCCAAAAATCTGTTGAGGGAAGGCAACGAGGCGGACTTGAAAGCGAGGCAGAATAGCAGGAAACAGATTTCAAGAGGTACGTTGGAATCGCCTTTAAAGCACAGGAAGAGGGGCACAACTTCGACAATGATGCACTTGGCCAAAAAGGGCGTATGCGTTTTCTCCTGAATATATTCAGGAGAAAACGCATACGCCCTTTTTGGCCAAGCAAGCAAGCGGGCAATGCAAATCTGCACTACAAAGAAGTATCACTTCCCACCGGTCAAAAGGGACATCCACAAAATGTGTAAGAACAAGAAAGGCAAGACAGGCCCTGGAGAACAGGGAGCCTTGTTATGCTGATGGGCGGGATGTAAATTGCCAACTGCCTCTCTGGAGGAGTGCATTCTGTTCCCTAAAACAAGTAAAGAACAGAGCTACAGAGCCAAGGGCACTACCAGTCTAGGGAATATACCTTGGGAAAACTGAAAATCAATAAGACAGAGCCACCCCAAAATTTAGGGCTGCACTGCATACAAGGACCTCAACTTGGATACACCTTAAGTATCCCAGAAAATATAAACATGGTTCAAAAAATTGTGGTACTTACGTATGACGGAATATCCCTCAGCCATGAAATCAATGTCATAAGACCAGTAGCAGCAAAATGGGTGGATTCAGGTACGATGATTCTAAGTGAAATGAGTCACACAGAAAAAAAACTTATCATAAGATATCACTTATGAAGATCCTGTAAACATGGCTACACTTGAACTGAGTTAGGAAAGAGAACAGTGTCTCACATTTAGAAAACACTCTTATACCTGCTTAAGGGGGAAGGAGAGGTGGGGTGATGCATAAAACCAGAGTTTGATATAAGCACAGGTACCGTTCCAAAAACCAACTATGGAATAGACAAGACCTACACCGTCCTCAGTGAAAGGGACTCAAAACCCCATATTTCCCGCAGAGGAAAATATCTGACTAGTAAGAATCTTAAAACCTATGTATTGATATGTCTCCGTAAGGGAATCAAGTGTGTCTAGACTGGCATAAACATGGCAGCGAGAATCAGCTCAAATCCACTATAAAAAGGAATTTCAAAAACAAAACAAAAAAACTGGGAAATTCTTTACAATTCCTTCAGGGTCTCTGATGAAAGCTGGAATGACCCTATCTACAATGACAGCTGGATGTGGCATAAGGAGGGACACTTGGGACTGAGACGATTGGTGAGATTGGGTGAGCAAATGCAGACCCTTTAAAGCAATAATGCATGGCACCCATTCCATGGGTCCGAACTCTCCAGGTTGAAGGGAATATTACTACAGCTATAACATGTGCGGGAAACCTAGAGAACGGACACACTGTGAATACGAAAGGTTTCTAAAACTCAACGAATAGTCCCTCTCCTGGTGCTCCGGTTTGACTTTCCGTCTGCTTTACTATCAACCTCCCAACTTGGAGAGACAGCCCCTTTAACCTCTTGGTTCGCACAGGTTTCCAATTTGGCAGAGGATGAAAGGGAAGAGGGAGAACCAATGAGAGAGTAGCTGTTAGGCATTTGGACGGGCACATATCACTGTAATTTCCCGGCAGGAAGAAGAATTAACCAAATTCTCAGCCACCCACCGGGAACCAGTATAGGTCCTGAACCAAAATTTTGGACTTGCGGTCAGCTCACCAAAAGCGAGTTGAAAAATGGAGCTCAGGGGCACAGCAATTCACAAACTGGCCGAGTAAGAAAGGACAACTATCGTCCAAAAATCTGTTGAGGGAAGGCAACGAGGCGGACTTGAAAGCGAGGCAGAATAGCAGGAAACAGATTTCAAGAGGTACGTTGGAATCGCCTTTAAAGCACAGGAAGAGGGGCACAACTTCGACAATGATGCACTTGGCCAAAAAGTGTGTATGCGTTTTCTCCTGAATATATTCAGGAGAAAACGCATACGCCCTTTTTGGCCAAGCAAGCAAGCGGGCAATGCAAATCTGCACTACAAAGAAGTATCACTTCCCACCGGTCAAAAGGGACATCCACAAAATGTGTAAGAACAAGAAAGGCAAGACAGGCCCTGGAGAACAGGGAGCCTTGTTATGCTGATGGGCGGGATGTAAATTGCCAACTGCCTCTCTGGAGGAGTGCATTCTGTTCCCTAAAACAAGTAAAGAACAGAGCTACAGAGCCAAGGGCACTACCAGTCTAGGGAATATACCTTGGGAAAACTGAAAATCAATAAGACAGAGCCACCCCAAAATTTAGGGCTGCACTGCATACAAGGACCTCAACTTGGATACACCTTAAGTATCCCAGAAAATATAAACATGGTTCAAAAAATTGTGGTACTTACGTATGACGGAATATCCCTCAGCCATGAAATCAATGTCATAAGACCAGTAGCAGCAAAATGGGTGGATTCAGGTACGATGATTCTAAGTGAAATGAGTCACACAGAAAAAAAACTTATCATAAGATATCACTTATGAAGATCCTGTAAACATGGCTACACTTGAACTGAGTTAGGAAAGAGAACAGTGTCTCACATTTAGAAAACACTCTTATACCTGCTTAAGGGGGAAGGAGAGGTGGGGTGATGCATAAAACCAGAGTTTGATATAAGCACAGGTACCGTTCCAAAAACCAACTATGGAATAGACAAGACCTACACCGTCCTCAGTGAAAGGGACTCAAAACCCCATATTTCCCGCAGAGGAAAATATCTGACTAGTAAGAATCTTAAAACCTATGTATTGATATGTCTCCATAAGGGAATCAAGTGTGTCTAGACTGGCATAAACATGGCAGCGAGAATCAGCTCAAATCCACTATAAAAAGGAATTTCAAAAACAAAACAAAAAAACTGGGAAATTCTTTACAATTCCTTCAGGGTCTCTGATGAAAGCTGGAATGACCCTATCTACAACGACAGCTGGATGTGGCATAAGGAGGGACACTTGGGACTGAGACGATTGGTGAGATTGGGTGAGCAAATGCAGACCCTTTAAAGCAATAATGCATGGCACCCATTCCATGGGTCCGAACTCTCCAGGTTGAAGGGAATATTACTACAGCTATAACATGTGCGGGAAACCTAGAGAACGGACACACTGTGAATACGAAAGGTTTCTAAAACTCAACGAATAGTCCCTCTCCTGGTGCTCCGGTTTGACTTTCCGTCTGCTTTACTATCAACCTCCCAACTTGGAGAGACAGCTCCTTTAACCTCTTGGTTCGCACAGGTTGCCAATTTGGCAGAGGATGAAAGGGAAGAGGGAGAACCAATGAGAGAGTAGCTGTTAGGCATTTGGACGGGCACATATCACTGTAATTTCCCGGCAGGAAGAAGAATTAACCAAATTCTCAACCACCCCCCGGGAACCAGTATAGGTCCTGAACCAAAATTTTGGACTTGCGGTCAGCTCACCTAAAACGAGTTGAAAAATGGAGCTCGGGGGCACAGCAATTCACAAACTGGCCGAGTAATAAAGGACAACTATCGTCCAAAAATCTGTTGAGGGAAGGCAACGAGGCGGACTTGAAAGCGAGGCAGAATAGCAGGAAACAGATTTGAAGAGGTACGTTGGAATCGCCTTTAAAGCACAGGAAGAGGGGCACAACTTCGACAATGATGCACTTGGCCAAAAAGGGCGTATGTGTTTTCTCCTGAATATATTCAGGAGAAAACGCATACGCCCTTTTTGGCCAAGCAAGCAAGCGGGCAATGCAAATCTGCACTACAAAGAAGTATCACTTCCCACCGGTCAAAAGGGACATCCACAAAATGTGTAAGAACAAGAAAGGCAAGACAGGCCCTGGAGAACAGGGAGAATTGTTATGTTGATGGGCGGGATGTAAATTGCCAACTGCCTCTCTGGAGGAGTGCATTCTGTTCCCTAAAACAAGTAAAGAACAGAGCTACAGAGCCAAGGGCACTACCAGTCTAGGGAATATACCTTGGGAAAACTGAAAATCAATAAGACAGAGCCACCCCAAAATTTAGGGCTGCACTGCATACAAGGACCTCAACTTGGATACACCTTAAGTATCCCAGAAAATATAAACATGGTTCAAAAAATTGTGGTACTTACGTACGATGGAATATCCCTCAGCCATGAAATCAATGTCATAAGACCAGTAGCAGCAAAATGGGTCGATTCAGGTACGATGATTCTAAGTGAAATGAGTCACACAGAAAAAGAAACTTATCATAAGATATCACTTATGAAGATCCTGTAAACATGGCTACACTTGAACTGAGTTAGGAAAGAGAACAGTGTCTCACATTTAGAAAACACTCTTATACCTGCTTAAGGGGGAAGGAGAGGTGGGGTGATGCATAAAACCAGAGTTTGATATAAGCACAGGTACCGTTCCAAAAACCAACTATGGAATAGACAAGACCTACTCCGTCCTCAGTGAAAGGGACTCAAAACCCCATATTTCCCGCAGAGGAAAATATCTGACTAGTAAGAATCTTAAAACCTATGTATTGATATGTCTCCGTAAGGGAATCAAGTGTGTCTAGACTGGCATAAACATGGCAGCGAGAATCAGCTCAAAGCCACTATAAAAAGGAATTTCAAAAACAAAACAAAAAAACTGGGAAATTCTTTACAATTCCTTCAGGGTCTCTGATGAAAGCTGGAATGACCCTATCTACAACGACAGCTGGATGTGGCATAAAGAGGGACACTTGGGACTGAGACGATTGGTGAGATTGGGTGAGCAAATGCAGACCCTTTAAAGCAATAATGCATGGCACCCATCCATGGGTCCGAACTCTCCAGGTTGAAGGGAATATTACTACAGCTATAACATGTGCGGGAAACCTAGAGAACGGACACACTGTGAATACGAAAGGTTTCTAAAACTCAACGAATAGTCCCTCTCCTGTTGCTCCGGTTTGACTTTCCGTCTGCTTTACTATCAACCTCCCAACTTGGAGAGACAGCCCCTTTAACCTCTTGGTTCGCACAGGTTGCCAATTTGGCAGAGGATGAAAGGGAAGAGGGAGAACCAATGAGAGAGTAGCTGTTAGGCATTTGGACGGGCACATATCACTGTAATTTCCCGGCAGGAAGAAGAATTAACCAAATTCTCAGCCACCCACCGGGAACCAGTATAGGTCCTGAACCAAAATTTTGGACTTGCGGTCAGCTCACCAAAAACGAGTTGAAAAATGGAGCTCGGGGGCACAGCAATTCACAAACTGGCCGAGTAATAAAGGACAACTATCGTCCAAAAATCTGTTGAGGGAAGGCAACGAGGCGGACTTGAAAGCGAGGCAGAATAGCAGGAAACAGATTTCAAGAGGTACGTTGGAATCACCTTTAAAGCACAGGAAGAGGGGCACAACTTCGACAATGATGCACTTGGCCAAAAAGGGCGTATGCGTTTTCTCCTGAATATATTCAGGAGAAAACGCATACGCCCTTTTTGGCCAAGCAAGCAAGCGGGCAATGCAAATCTGCACTACAAAGAAGTATCACTTCCCACCGGTCAAAAGGGACATCCACAAAATGTGTAAGAACAAGAAAGGCAAGACAGGCCCTGGAGAACAGGGACCCTTGTTATGCTGATGGGCGGGATGTAAATTGCCAACTGCCTCTCTGGAGGAGTGCATTCTGTTCCCTAAAACAAGGAAAGAACAGAGCTACAGAGCCAAGGGCACTACCAGTCTAGGGAATATACCTTGGGAAAACTGAAAATCAATAAGACAGAGCCACCCCAAAATTTAGGGCTGCACTGCATACAAGGACCTCAACTTGGATACACCTTAAGTATCCCAGAAAATATAAACATGGTTCAAAAAATTGTGGTACTTACGTATGACGGAATATCCCTCAGCCATGAAATCAATGTCATAAGACCAGTAGCAGCAAAATGGGTGGATTCAGGTACGATGATTCTAAGTGAAATGAGTCACACAGAAAAAAAACTTATCATAAGATATCACTTATGAAGATCCTGTAAACATGGCTACACTTGAACTGAGTTAGGAAAGAGAACAGTGTCTCACATTTAGAAAACACTCCTATACCTGCTTAAGGGGGAAGGAGAGGTGGGGTGATGCATAAAACCAGAGTTTGATATAAGCACAGGTACCGTTCCAAAAACCAACTATGGAATAGACAAGACCTACACCGTCCTCAGTGAAAGGGACTCAAAACCCCATATTTCCCGCAGAGGAAAATATCTGACTAGTAAGAATCTTAAAACCTATGTATTGATATGTCTCCGTAAGGGAATCAAGTGTGTCTAGACTGGCATAAACATGGCAGCGAGAATCAGCTCAAATCCACTATAAAAAGGAATTTCAAAAACAAAACAAAAAAACTGGGAAATTCTTTACAATTCCTTCAGGGTCTCTGATGAAAGCTGGAATGACCCTATCTACAATGACAGCTGGATGTGGCATAAGGAGGGACACTTGGGACTGAGACGATTGGTGAGATTGGGTGAGCAAATGCAGACCCTTTAAAGCAATAATGCATGGCACCCATTCCATGGGTCCGAACTCTCCAGGTTGAAGGGAATATTACTACAGCTATAACATGTGCGGGAAACCTAGAGAACGGACACACTGTGAATACGAAAGGTTTCTAAAACTCAACGAATAGTCCCTCTCCTGGTGCTCCGGTTTGACTTTCCGTCTGCTTTACTATCAACCTCCCAACTTGGAGAGACAGCCCCTTTAACCTCTTGGTTCGCACAGGTTTCCAATTTGGCAGAGGATGAAAGGGAAGAGGGAGAACCAATGAGAGAGTAGCTGTTAGGCATTTGGACGGGCACATATCACTGTAATTTCCCGGCAGGAAGAAGAATTAACCAAATTCTCAGCCACCCACCGGGAACCAGTATAGGTCCTGAACCAAAATTTTGGACTTGCGGTCAGCTCACCAAAAACGAGTTGAAAAATGGAGCTCAGGGGCACAGCAATTCACAAACTGGCCGAGTAAGAAAGGACAACTATCGTCCAAAAATCTGTTGAGGGAAGGCAACGAGGCGGACTTGAAAGCGAGGCAGAATAGCAGGAAACAGATTTCAAGAGGTACGTTGGAATCGCCTTTAAAGCACAGGAAGAGGGGCACAACTTCGACAATGATGCACTTGGCCAAAAAGTGTGTATGCGTTTTCTCCTGAATATATTCAGGAGAAAACGCATACGCCCTTTTTGGCCAAGCAAGCAAGCGGGCAATGCAAATCTGCACTACAAAGAAGTATCACTTCCCACCGGTCAAAAGGGACATCCACAAAATGTGTAAGAACAAGAAAGGCAAGACAGGCCCTGGAGAACAGGGAGCCTTGTTATGCTGATGGGCGGGATGTAAATTGCCAACTGCCTCTCTGGAGGAGTGCATTCTGTTCCCTAAAACAAGTAAAGAACAGAGCTACAGAGCCAAGGGCACTACCAGTCTAGGGAATATACCTTGGGAAAACTGAAAATCAATAAGACAGAGCCACCCCAAAATTTAGGGCTGCACTGCATACAAGGACCTCAACTTGGATACACCTTAAGTATCCCAGAAAATATAAACATGGTTCAAAAAATTGTTGTACTTACGTATGACGGAATATCCCTCAGCCATGAAATCAATGTCATAAGACCAGTAGCAGCAAAATGGGTGGATTCAGGTACGATGATTCTAAGTGAAATGAGTCACACAGAAAAAGAAACTTATCATAAGATATCACTTATGAAGATCCTGTAAACATGGCTACACTTGAACTGAGTTAGGAAAGAGAACAGTGTCTCACATTTAGAAAACACTCTTATACCTGCTTAAGGGGGAAGGAGAGGTGGGGTGATGCATAAAACCAGAGTTTGATATAAGCACAGGTACCGTTCCAAAAACCAACTATGGAATAGACAAGACCTACACCGTCCTCAGTGAAAGGGACTCAAAACCCCATATTTCCCGCAGAGGAAAATATCTGACTAGTAAGAATCTTAAAACCTATGTATTGATATGTCTCCGTAAGGGAATCAAGTGTGTCTAGACTGGCATAAACATGGCAGCGAGAATCAGCTCAAATCCACTATAAAAATGAATTTCAAAAACAAAACAAAAAAACTGGGAAATTCTTTACAATTCCTTCAGGGTCTCTGATGAAAGCTGGAATGACCCTATCTACAACGACAGCTGGATGTGGCATAAGGAGGGACACTTGGGACTGAGACGATTGGTGAGATTGGGTGAGCAAATGCAGACCCTTTAAAGCAATAATGCATGGCACCCATTCCATGGGTCCGAACTCTCCAGGTTGAAGGGAATATTACTACAGCTATAACATGTGCGGGAAACCTAGAGAACGGACACACTGTGAATACGAAAGGTTTCTAAAACTCAACGAATAGTCCCTCTCCTGGTGCTCCGGTTTGACTTTCCGTCTGCTTTACTATCAACCTCCCAACTTGGAGAGACAGCTCCTTTAACCTCTTGGTTCGCACAGGTTGCCAACTTGGCAGAGGATGAAAGGGAAGAGAGAGAACCAATGAGAGAGTAGCTGTTAGGCATTTGGACGGGCACATATCACTGTAATTTCCCGGCAGGAAGAAGAATTAACCAAATTCTCAGCCACCCCCCGGGAACCAGTATAGGTCCTGAACCAAAATTTTGGACTTGCGGTCAGCTCACCAAAAACGAGTTGAAAAATGGAGCTCGGGGGCACAGCAATTCACAAACTGGCCGAGTAATAAAGGACAACTATCGTCCAAAAATCTGTTGAGGGAAGGCAACGAGGCGGACTTGAAAGCGAGGCAGAATAGCAGGAAACAGATTTCAAGAGGTACGTTGGAATCGCCTTTAAAGCACAGGAAGAGGGGCACAACTTCGACAATGATGCACTTGGCCAAAAAGGGCGTATGTGTTTTCTCCTGAATATATTCAGGAGAAAACGCATACGCCCTTTTTGGCCAAGCAAGCAAGCGGGCAATGCAAATCTGCACTACAAAGATGTATCACTTCCCACCGGTCAAAAGGGACATCCACAAAATGTGTAGAACAAGAAAGGCAAGACAGGCCCTGGAGAACAGGGAGCCTTGTTATGCTGATGGGCGGGATGTAAATTGCCAACTGCCTCTCTGGAGGAGTGCATTCTGTTCCCTAAAACAAGTAAAGAACAGAGCTACAGAGCCAAGGGCACTACCAGTCTAGGGAATATACCTTGGGAAAACTGAAAATCAATAAGACAGAGCCACCCCAAAATTTAGGGCTGCACTGCATACAAGGACCTCAACTTGGATACACCTTAAGTATCCCAGAAAATATAAACATGGTTCAAAAAATTGTGGTACTTACGTACGATGGAATATCCCTCAGCCATGAAATCAATGTCATAAGACCAGTAGCAGCAAAATGGGTGGATTCAGGTACGATGATTCTAAGTGAAATAAGTCACACAGAAAAAGAAACTTATCATAAGATATCACTTATGAAGATCCTGTAAACATGGCTACACTTGAACTGAGTTAGGAAAGAGAACAGTGTCTCACATTTAGAAAACACTCTTATACCTGCTTAAGGGGGAAGGAGAGGTGGGGTGATGCATAAAACCAGAGTTTGATATAAGCACAGGTACCGTTCCAAAAACCAACTATGGAATAGACAAGACCTACACCATCCTCAGTTAAAGGGACTCAAAACCCCATATTTCCCGCAGAGGAAAATATCTGACTAGTAAGAATCTTAAAACCTATGTATTGATATGTCTCCGTAAGGGAATCAAGTGTGTCTAGACTGGCATAAACATGGCAGCGAGAATCAGCTCAAACCCACTATAAAAAGGAATTTCAAAAACAAAACAAAAAAACTGGGAAATTCTTTACAATTCCTTCAGGGTCTCTGATGAAAGCTGGAATGACCCTATCTACAATGACAGCTGGATGTGGCATAAGGAGGGACACTTGGGACTGAGACGATTGGTGAGATTGGGTGAGCAAATGCAGACCCTTTAAAGCAATAATGCATGGCACCCATTCCATGGGTCCGAACTCTCCAGGTTGAAGGGAATATTACTACAGCTATAACATGTGCGGGAAACCTAGAGAACGGACACACTGTGAATACGAAAGGTTTCTAAAACTCAACGAATAGTCCCTCTCCTGGTGCTCCGGTTTGACTTTCCGTCTGCTTTACTATCAACCTCCCAACTTGGAGAGACAGCCCCTTTAACCTCTTGGTTCGCACAGGTTTCCAATTTGGCAGAGGATGAAAGGGAAGAGGGAGAACCAATGAGAGAGTAGCTGTTAGGCATTTGGACGGGCACATATCACTGTAATTTCCCGGCAGGAAGAAGAATTAACCAAATTCTCAGCCACCCACCGGGAACCAGTATAGGTCCTGAACCAAAATTTTGGACTTGCGGTCAGCTCACCAAAAACGAGTTGAAAAATGGAGCTCAGGGGCACAGCAATTCACAAACTGGCCGAGTAATAAAGGACAACTATCGTCCAAAAATCTGTTGAGGGAAGGCAACGAGGCGGACTTGAAAGCGAGGCAGAATAGCAGGAAACAGATTTCAAGAGGTACGTTGGAATCGCCTTTAAAGCACAGGAAGAGGGGCACAACTTCGACAATGATGCACTTGGCCAAAAAGTGTGTATGCGTTTTCTCCTGAATATATTCAGGAGAAAACGCATACGCCCTTTTTGGCCAAGCAAGCAAGCGGGCAATGCAAATCTGCACTACAAAGAAGTATCACTTCCCACCGGTCAAAAGGGACATCCACAAAATGTGTAAGAACAAGAAAGGCAAGACAGGCCCTGGAGAACAGGGAGCCTTGTTATGCTGATGGGTGGGATGTAAATTGCCAACTGCCTCTCTGGAGGAGTGCATTCTGTTCCCTAAAACAAGTAAAGAACAGAGCTACAGAGCCAAGGGCACTACCAGTCTAGGGAATATACCTTGGGAAAACTGAAAATCAATAAGACAGAGCCACCCCAAAATTTAGGGCTGCACTGCATACAAGGACCTCAACTTGGATACACCTTAAGTATCCCAGAAAATATAAACATGGTTCAAAAAATTGTTGTACTTACGTATGACGGAATATCCCTCAGCCATGAAATCAATGTCATAAGACCAGTAGCAGCAAAATGGGTGGATTCAGGTACGATGATTCTAAGTGAAATGAGTCACACAGAAAAAGAAACTTATCATAAGATATCACTTATGAAGATCCTGTAAACATGGCTACACTTGAACTGAGTTAGGAAAGAGAACAGTGTCTCACATTTAGAAAACACTCTTATACCTGCTTAAGGGGGAAGGAGAGGTGGGGTGATGCATAAAACCAGAGTTTGATATAAGCACAGGTACCGTTCCAAAAACCAACTATGGAATAGACAAGACCTACACCGTCCTCAGTGAAAGGGACTCAAAACCCCATATTTCCCGCAGAGGAAAATATCTGACTAGTAAGAATCTTAAAACCTATGTATTGATATGTCTCCGTAAGGGAATCAAGTGTGTCTAGACTGGCATAAACATGGCAGCGAGAATCAGCTCAAATCCACTATAAAAATGAATTTCAAAAACAAAACAAAAAAACTGGGAAATTCTTTACAATTCCTTCAGGGTCTCTGATGAAAGCTGGAATGACCCTATCTACAACGACAGCTGGATGTGGCATAAGGAGGGACACTTGGGACTGAGACGATTGGTGAGATTGGGTGAGCAAATGCAGACCCTTTAAAGCAATAATGCATGGCACCCATTCCATGGGTCCGAACTCTCCAGGTTGAAGGGAATATTACTACAGCTATAACATGTGCGGGAAACCTAGAGAACGGACACACTGTGAATACGAAAGGTTTCTAAAACTCAACGAATAGTCCCTCTCCTGGTGCTCCGGTTTGACTTTCCGTCTGCTTTACTATCAACCTCCCAACTTGGAGAGACAGCTCCTTTAACCTCTTGGTTCGCACAGGTTGCCAATTTGGCAGAGGATGAAAGGGAAGAGGGAGAACCAATGAGAGAGTAGCTGTTAGGCATTTGGACGGGCACATATCACTGTAATTTCCCGGCAGGAAGAAGAATTAACCAAATTCTCAGCCACCCCCCGGGAACCAGTATAGGTCCTGAACCAAAATTTTGGACTTGCGGTCAGCTCACCAAAAACAGTTGAAAAATGGAGCTCGGGGGCACAGCAATTCACAAACTGGCCGAGTAATAAAGGACAACTATCGTCCAAAAATCTGTTGAGGGAAGGCAACGAGGCGGACTTGAAAGCGAGGCAGAATAGCAGGAAACAGATTTCAAGAGGTACGTTGGAATCGCCTTTAAAGCACAGGAAGAGGGGCACAACTTCGACAATGATGCACTTGGCCAAAAAGGGCGTATGTGTTTTCTCCTGAATATATTCAGGAGAAAACGCATACGCCCTTTTTGGCCAAGCAAGCAAGCGGGCAATGCAAATCTGCACTACAAAGAAGTATCACTTCCCACCGGTCAAAAGGGACATCCACAAAATGTGTAGAACAAGAAAGGCAAGACAGGCCCTGGAGAACAGGGAGCCTTGTTATGCTGATGGGCGGGATGTAAATTGCCAACTGCCTCTCTGGAGGAGTGCATTCTGTTCCCTAAAACAAGTAAAGAACAGAGCTACAGAGCCAAGGGCACTACCAGTCTAGGGAATATACCTTGGGAAAACTGAAAATCAATAAGACAGAGCCACCCCAAAATTTAGGGCTGCACTGCATACAAGGACCTCAACTTGGATACACCTTAAGTATCCCAGAAAATATAAACATGGTTCAAAAAATTGTGGTACTTACGTACGATGGAATATCCCTCAGCCATGAAATCAATGTCATAAGACCAGTAGCAGCAAAATGGGTGGATTCAGGTACGATGATTCTAAGTGAAATAAGTCACACAGAAAAAGAAACTTATCATAAGATATCACTTATGAAGATCCTGTAAACATGGCTACACTTGAACTGAGTTAGGAAAGAGAACAGTGTCTCACATTTAGAAAACACTCTTATACCTGCTTAAGGGGGAAGGAGAGGTGGGGTGATGCATAAAACCAGAGTTTGATATAAGCACAGGTACCGTTCCAAAAACCAACTATGGAATAGACAAGACCTACACCGTCCTCAGTGAAAGGGACTCAAAACCCCATATTTCCCGCAGAGGAAAATATCTGACTAGTAAGAATCTTAAAACCTATGTATTGATATGTCTCCGTAAGGGAATCAAGTGTGTCTAGACTGGCATAAACATGGCAGCGAGAATCAGCTCAAATCCACTATAAAAATGAATTTCAAAAACAAAACAAAAAAACTGGGAAATTCTTTACAATTCCTTCAGGGTCTCTGATGAAAGCTGGAATGACCCTATCTACAACGACAGCTGGATGTGGCATAAGGAGGGACACTTGGGACTGAGACGATTGGTGAGATTGGGTGAGCAAATGCAGACCCTTTAAAGCAATAATGCATGGCACCCATTCCATGGGTCCGAACTCTCCAGGTTGAAGGGAATATTACTACAGCTATAACATGTGCGGGAAACCTAGAGAACGGACACACTGTGAATACGAAAGGTTTCTAAAACCCAACGAATAGTCCCTCTCCTGGTGCTCCGGTTTGACTTTCCGTCTGCTTTACTATCAACCTCCCAACTTGGAGAGACAGCTCCTTTAACCTCTTGGTTCACACAGGTTGCCAATTTGGCAGAGGATGAAAGGGAAGAGGGAGAACCAATGAGAGAGTAGCTGTTAGGCATTTGGACGGGCACATATCTCTGTAATTTCCCGGCAGGAAGAAGAATAAACCAAATTCTCAGCCACCCCCCGGGAACCAGTATAGGTCCTGAACCAAAATTTTGGACTTGCGGTCAGCTCACCAAAAACGAGTTGAAAAATGGAGCTCGGGGGCACAGCAATTCACAAACTGGCCGAGTAATAAAGGACAACTATCGTCCAAAAATCTGTTGAGGGAAGGCAACGAGGCGGACTTGAAAGCGAGGCAGAATAGCAGGAAACAGATTTCAAGAGGTACGTTGGAATCGCCTTTAAAGCACAGGAAGAGGGGCACAACTTCGACAATGATGCACTTGGCCAAAAAGGGCGTATGTGTTTTCTCCTGAATATATTCAGGAGAAAACGCATACGCCCTTTTTGGCCAAGCAAGCAAGCGGGCAATGCAAATCTGCACTACAAAGAAGTATCACTTCCCACCGGTCAAAAGGGACATCCACAAAATGTGTAGAACAAGAAAGGCAAGACAGGCCCTGGAGAACAGGGAGCCTTGTTATGCTGATGGGCGGGATGTAAATTGCCAACTGCCTCTCTGGAGGAGTGCATTCTGTTCCCTAAAACAAGTAAAGAACAGAGCTACAGAGCCAAGGGCACTACCAGTCTAGGGAATATACCTTGGGAAAACTGAAAATCAATAAGACAGAGCCACCCCAAAATTTAGGGCTGCACTGCATACAAGGACCTCAACTTGGATACACCTTAAGTATCCCAGAAAATATAAACATGGTTCAAAAAATTGTGGTACTTACGTACGATGGAATATCCCTCAGCCATGAAATCAATGTCATAAGACCAGTAGCAGCAAAATGGGTGGATTCAGGTACGATGATTCTAAGTGAAATAAGTCACACAGAAAAAGAAACTTATCATAAGATATCACTTATGAAGATCCTGTAAACATGGCTACACTTGAACTGAGTTAGGAAAGAGAACAGTGTCTCACATTTAGAAAACACTCTTATACCTGCTTAAGGGGGAAGGAGAGGTGGGGTGATGCATAAAACCAGAGTTTGATATAAGCACAGGTACCGTTCCAAAAACCAACTATGGAATAGACAAGACCTACACCATCCTCAGTTAAAGGGACTCAAAACCCCATATTTCCCGCAGAGGAAAATATCTGACTAGTAAGAATCTTAAAACCTATGTATTGATATGTCTCCGTAAGGGAATCAAGTGTGTCTAGACTGGCATAAACATGGCAGCGAGAATCAGCTCAAACCCACTATAAAAAGGAATTTCAAAAACAAAACAAAAAAACTGGGAAATTCTTTACAATTCCTTCAGGGTCTCTGATGAAAGCTGGAATGACCCTATCTACAATGACAGCTGGATGTGGCATAAGGAGGGACACTTGGGACTGAGACGATTGGTGAGATTGGGTGAGCAAATGCAGACCCTTTAAAGCAATAATGCATGGCACCCATTCCATGGGTCCGAACTCTCCAGGTTGAAGGGAATATTACTACAGCTATAACATGTGCGGGAAACCTAGAGAACGGACACACTGTGAATACGAAAGGTTTCTAAAACTCAACGAATAGTCCCTCTCCTGGTGCTCCGGTTTGACTTTCCGTCTGCTTTACTATCAACCTCCCAACTTGGAGAGACAGCCCCTTTAACCTCTTGGTTCGCACAGGTTTCCAATTTGGCAGAGGATGAAAGGGAAGAGGGAGAACCAATGAGAGAGTAGCTGTTAGGCATTTGGACGGGCACATATCACTGTAATTTCCCGGCAGGAAGAAGAATTAACCAAATTCTCAGCCACCCACCGGGAACCAGTATAGGTCCTGAACCAAAATTTTGGACTTGCGGTCAGCTCACCAAAAACGAGTTGAAAAATGGAGCTCAGGGGCACAGCAATTCACAAACTGGCCGAGTAATAAAGGACAACTATCGTCCAAAAATCTGTTGAGGGAAGGCAACGAGGCGGACTTGAAAGCGAGGCAGAATAGCAGGAAACAGATTTCAAGAGGTACGTTGGAATCGCCTTTAAAGCACAGGAAGAGGGGCACAACTTCGACAATGATGCACTTGGCCAAAAAGGGTGTATGCGTTTTCTCCTGAATATATTCAGGAGAAAACGCATACGCCCTTTTTGGCCAAGCAAGCAAGCGGGCAATGCAAATCTGCACTACAAAGAAGTATCACTTCCCACCGGTCAAAAGGGACATCCACAAAATGTGTAAGAACAAGAAAGGCAACACAGGCCCTGGAGAACAGGGAGCCTTGTTATGCTGATGGGCGGGATGTAAATTGCCAACTGCCTCTCTGGAGGAGTGCATTCTGTTCCCTAAAACAAGTAAAGAACAGAGCTACAGAGCCAAGGGCACTACCAGTCTAGGGAATATACCTTGGGAAAACTGAAAATCAATAAGACAGAGCCACCCCAAAATTTAGGGCTGCACTGCATACAAGGACCTCAACTTGGATACACCTTAAGTATCCCAGAAAATATAAACATGGTTCAAAAAATTGTGGTACTTACGTACGACGGAATATCCCTCAGCCATGAAATCAATGTCATAAGACCAGTAGCAGCAAAATGGGTCGATTCAGGTACGATGATTCTAAGTGAAATGAGTCACACAGAAAAAGAAACTTATCATAAGATATCACTTATGAAGATCCTGTAAACATGGCTACACTTGAACTGAGTTAGGAAAGAGAACAGTGTCTCACATTTAGAAAACACTCTTATACCTGCTTAAGGGGGAAGGAGAGGTGGGGTGATGCATAAAACCAGAGTTTGATATAAGCACAGGTACCGTTCCAAAAACCAACTATGGAATAGACAAGACCTACACCGTCCTCAGTGAAAGGGACTCAAAACCCCATATTTCCCGCAGAGGAAAATATCTGACTAGTAAGAATCTTAAAACCTATGTATTGATATGTCTCCGTAAGGGAATCAAGTGTGTCTAGACTGGCATAAACATGGCAGCGAGAATCAGCTCAAACCCACTATAAAAAGGAATTTCAAAAACAAAACAAAAAAACTGGGAAATTCTTTACAATTCCTTCAGGATCTCTGATGAAAGCTGGAATGACCCTATCTACAACGACAGCTGGATGTGGCATAAGGAGGGACACTTGGGACTGAGACGATTGGTGAGATTGGGTGAGCAAATGCAGACCCTTTAAAGCAATAATGCATGGCACCCATTCCATGGGTCCGAACTCTCCAGGTTGAAGGGAATATTACTACAGCTATAACATGTGTGGGAAACCTAGAGTACGGACACACTGTGAATATGAAAGGTGTCTAAAACTCAACGAATAGTCCCTCTCCTGGTGCTCCGGTTTGACTTTCCGTCTGCTTTACTATCAACCTCCCAACTTGGAGAGACAGCTCCTTTAACCTCTTGGTTCGCACAGGTTGCCAATTTGGCAGAGGATGAAAGGGAAGAGGGAGAACCAATGAGAGAGTAGCTGTTAGGCATTTGGACGGGCACATATCACTGTAATTTCCCGGCAGGAAGAAGAATTAACCAACTTCTCAGCCACCCCCCGGGAACCAGTATAGGTCCTGAACCAAAATTTTGGACTTGCGGTCAGCTCACCTAAAACGAGTTGAAAAATGGAGCTCAGGGGCACAGCAATTCACAAACTGGCCGAGTAATAAAGGACAACTATCGTCCAAAAATCTGTTGAGGGAAGGCAACGAGGCGGACTTGAAAGCGAGGCAGAATAGCAGGAAACAGATTTCAAGAGGTACGTTGGAATCGCCTTTAAAGCACAGGAAGAGGGGCACAACTTCGACAATGATGCACTTGGCCAAAAAGGGCGTATGCGTTTTCTCCTGAATATATTCAGGAGAAAACGCATACGCCCTTTTTGGCCAAGCAAGCAAGCGGGCAATGCAAATCTGCACTACAAAGAAGTATCACTTCCCACCGGTCAAAAGGGACATCCACAAAATGTGTAAGAACAAGAAAGGCAAGACAGGCCCTGGAGAACAGGGAGCCTTGTTATGCTGATGGGCGGGATGTAAATTGCCAACTGCCTCTCTGGAGGAGTGCATTCTGTTCCCTAAAACAAGTAAAGAACAGAGCTACAGAGCCAAGGGCACTACCAGTCTAGGGAATATACCT
Organism: Hyperoodon ampullatus; assembly: GCF_949752795.1. NCBI lineage: Eukaryota > Metazoa > Chordata > Mammalia > Artiodactyla > Ziphiidae > Hyperoodon > Hyperoodon ampullatus. The sequence goes on along the minus strand of NW_027640380.1, from coordinate 119,518 downwards.
TGGGAAAACTGAAAATCAATAAGACAGAGCCACCCCAAAATTTAGGGCTGCACTGCATACAAGGACCTCAACTTGGATACACCTTAAGTATCCCAGAAAATATAAACATGGTTCAAAAAATTGTGGTACTTACGTACGATGGAATATCCCTCAGCCATGAAATCAATGTCATAAGACCAGTAGCAGCAAAATGGGTGGATTCAGGTACGATGATTCTAAGTGAAATAAGTCACACAGAAATAGAAACTTATCATAAGATATCACTTATGAAGATCCTGTAAACATGGGTACACTTGAACTGAGTTAGGAAAGAGAACAGTGTCTCACATTTAGAAAACACTCTTATACCTGCTTAAGGGGGAAGGAGAGGTGGGGTGATGCATAAAACCAGAGTTTGATATAAGCACAGGTACCGTTCCAAAAACCAACTATGGAATACACAAGACCTACACCGTCCTCAGTGAAAGGGACTCAAAACCCCATATTTCCCACAGAGGAAAATATCTGACTAGTAAGAATCTTAAAACCTATGTATTGATATGTCTCCGTAAGGGAATCAAGTGTGTCTAGACTGGCATAAACATGGCAGCGAGAATCAGCTCAAACCCACTATAAAAAGGAATTTCAAAAACAAAACAAAAAAACTGGGAAATTCTTTACAATTCCTTCAGGGTCTCTGATGAAAGCTGGAATGACCCTATCTACAACGACAGCTGGATGTGGCATAAGGAGGGACACTTGGGACTGAGACGATTGGTGAGATTGGGTGAGCAAATGCAGACCCTTTAAAGCAATAATGCATGGCACCCATTCCATGGGTCCGAACTCTCCAGGTTGAAGGGAATATTACTACAGCTATAACATGTGCGGGAAACCTAGAGAACGGACACACTGTGAATACGAAAGGTTTCTAAAACTCAACGAATAGTCCCTCTCCTGGTGCTCCGGTTTGACTTTCCGTCTGCTTTACTATCAACCTCCCAACTTGGAGAGACAGCCCCTTTAACCTCTTGGTTCGCACAGGTTTCCAATTTGGCAGAGGATGAAAGGGAAGAGGGAGAACCAATGAGAGAGTAGCTGTTAGGCATTTGGACGGGCACATATCACTGTAATTTCCCGGCAGGAAGAAGAATTAACCAAATTCTCAGCCACCCACCGGGAACCAGTATAGGTCCTGAACCAAAATTTTTGACTTGCGGTCAGCTCACCAAAAACGAGTTGAAAAATGGAGCTCAGGGGCACAGCAATTCACAAACTGGCCGAGTAATAAAGGACAACTATCGTCCAAAAATCTGTTGAGGGAAGGCAACGAGGCGGACTTGAAAGCGAGGCAGAATAGCAGGAAACAGATTTCAAGAGGTACGTTGGAATCGCCTTTAAAGCACAGGAAGAGGGGCACAACTTCGACAATGATGCACTTGGCCAAAAAGGGCGTATGCGTTTTCTCCTGAATATATTCAGGAGAAAACGCATACGCCCTTTTTGGCCAAGCAAGCAAGCGGGCAATGCAAATCTGCACTACAAAGAAGTATCACTTCCCACCGGTCAAAAGGGACATCCACAAAATGTGTAAGAACAAGAAAGGCAAGACAGGCCCTGGAGAACAGGGAGCCTTGTTATGCTGATGGGCGGGATGTAAATTGCCAACTGCCTCTCTGGAGGAGTGCATTCTGTTCCCTAAAACAAGTAAAGAACAGAGCTACAGAGCCAAGGGCACTACCAGTCTAGGGAATATACCTTGGGAAAACTGAAAATCAATAAGACAGAGCCACCCCAAAATTTAGGGCTGCACTGCATACAAGGACCTCAACTTGGATACACCTTAAGTATCCCAGAAAATATAAACATGGTTCAAAAAATTGTGGTACTTACGTACGATGGAATATCCCTCAGCCATGAAATCAATGTCATAAGACCAGTAGCAGCAAAATGGGTGGATTCAGGTACGATGATTCTAAGTGAAATAAGTCACACAGAAAAAGAAACTTATCATAAGATATCACTTATGAAGATCCTGTAAACATGGCTACACTTGAACTGAGTTAGGAAAGAGAACAGTGTCTCACATTTAGAAAACACTCTTATACCTGCTTAAGGGGGAAGGAGAGGTGGGGTGATGCATAAAACCAGAGTTTGATATAAGCACAGGTACCGTTCCAAAAACCAACTATGGAATACACAAGACCTACACCGTCCTCAGTGAAAGGGACTCAAAACCCCATATTTCCCGCAGAGGAAAATATCTGACTAGTAAGAATCTTAAAACCTATGTATTGATATGTCTCCGTAAGGGAATCAAGTGTGTCTAGACTGGCATAAACATGGCAGCGAGAATCAGCTCAAACCCACTATAAAAAGGAATTTCAAAAACAAAACAAAAAAACTGGGAAATTCTTTACAATTCCTTCAGGGTCTCTGATGAAAGCTGGAATGACCCTATCTACAACGACAGCTGGATGTGGCATAAAGAGGGACACTTGCGACTGAGACGATTGGTGAGATTGGGTGAGCAAATGCAGACCCTTTAAAGCAATAATGCATGGCACCCATTCCATGGGTCCGAACTCTCCAGGTTGAAGGGAATATTACTACAGCTATAACATGTTCGGGAAACCTAGAGAACGGACACACTGTGAATACGAAAGGTTTCTAAAACTCAACGAATAGTCCCTCTCCTGGTGCTCCGGTTTGACTTTCCGTCTGCTTTACTATCAACCTCCCAACTTGGAGAGACAGCCCCTTTAACCTCTTGGTTCGCACAGGTTGCCAATTTGGCAGAGGATGAAAGGGAAGAGGGAGAACCAATGAGAGAGTAGCTGTTAGCCATTTGGACGGGCACATATCACTGTAATTTACCGGCAGGAAGAAGAATTAACCAAATTCTCAGCCACCCACTGGGAACCAGTATAGGTCCTGAACCAAAATTTGGACTTGCGGTCAGCTCACCAAAAACGAGTTGAAAAATGGAGCTCGGGGGCACAGCAATTCACAAACTGGCCGAGTAATAAAGGACAACTATCGTCCAAAAATCTGTTGAGGGAAGGCAACGAGGCGGACTTGAAAGCGAGGCAGAATAGCAGGAAACAGATTTCAAGAGGTACGTTGGAATCGCCTTTAAAGCACAGGAAGAGGGGCACAACTTCGACAATGATGCACTTGGCCAAAAAGTGCGTATGTGTTTTCTCCTGAATATATTCAGGAGAAAACGCATACGCCCTTTTTGGCCAAGCAAGCAAGCGGGCAATGCAAATCTGCACTACAAAGAAGTATCACTTCCCACCGGTCAAAAGGGACATCCACAAAATGTGTAAGAACAAGAAAGGGAAGACAGGCCCTGGAGAACAGGGAGCCTTGTTATGCTGATGGGCGGGATGTAAATTGCCAACTGCCTCTCTGGAGGAGTGCATTCTGTTCCCTAAAACAAGTAAAGAACAGAGCTACAGAGCCAAGGGCACTACCAGTCTAGGGAATATACCTTGGGAAAACTGAAAATCAATAAGACAGAGCCACCCCAAAATTTAGGGCTGCACTGCATACAAGGAACTCAACTTGGATACACCTTAAGTATCCCAGAAAATATAAACATGGTTCAAAAAATTGTGGTACTTACGTACGATGGAATATCCCTCAGCCATGAAATCAATGTCATAAGACCAGTAGCAGCAAAATGGGTGGATTCAGGTACAATGATTCTAAGTGAAATAAGTCACACAGAAAAAGAAACTTATCATAAGATATCACTTATGAAGATCCTGTAAACATGGCTACACTTGAACTGAGTTAGGAAAGAGAACAGTGTCTCACATTTAGAAAACACTCTTATACCTGCTTAAGGGGGAAGGAGAGGTGGGGTGATGCATAAAACCAGAGTTTGATATAAGCACAGGTACCGTTCCAAAAACCAACTATGGAATAGACAAGACCTACACCGTCCTCAGTGAAAGGGACTCAAAACCCCATATTTCCCGCAGAGGAAAATATCTGACTAGTAAGAATCTTAAAACCTATGTATTGATATGTCTCCGTAAGGGAATCAAGTGTGTCTAGACTGGCATAAACATGGCAGCGAGAATCAGCTCAAACCCACTATAAAAAGGAATTTCAAAAACAAAACAAAAAAACTGGGAAATTCTTTACAATTCCTTCAGGGTCTCTGATGAAAGCTGGAATGACCCTATCTACAACGACAGCTGGATGTGGCATAAAGAGGGACACTTGGGACTGAGACGATTGGTGAGATTGGGTGAGCAAATGCAGACTCTTTAAATCAATAATGCATGGCACCCATTCCATGGGTCCGAACTCTCCAGGTTGAAGGGAATATTACTACAGCTATAACATGTGCGGGAAACCTAGAGAACGGACACACTGTGAATACGAAAGGTTTCTAAAACTCAACGAATAGTCCCTCTCCTGGTGCTCCGGTTTGACTTTCCGTCTGCTTTACTATCAACCTCCCAACTTGGAGAGACAGCCCCTTTAACCTCTTGGTTCGCACAGGTTTCCAATTTGGCAGAGGATGAAAGGGAAGAGGGAGAACCAATGAGAGAGTAGCTGTTAGGCATTTGGACGGGCACATATCACTGTAATTCCCCGGCAGGAAGAAGAATTAACCAAATTCTCAGCCACCCACCGGGAACCAGTATAGGTCCTGAACCAAAATTTTGGACTTGCGGTCAGCTCACCAAAAACGAGTTGAAAAATGGAGCTCAGGGGCACAGCAATTCACAAACTGGCCGAGTAATAAAGGACAACTATCGTCCAAAAATCTGTTGATGGAAGGTAACGAGGCGGACTTGAAAGCGAGGCAGAATAGCAGGAAACAGATTTCAAGAGGTACGTTGGAATCGCCTTTAAAGCACAGGAAGAGGGGCACAACTTCGACAATGATGCAATTGGCCAAAAAGGGTGTATGCGTTTTCTCCTGAATATATTCAGGAGAAAACGCATACGCCCTTTTTGGCCAAGCAAGCAAGAGGGCAATGCAAATCTGCACTACAAAGAAGTATCACTTCCCACCGGTCAAAAGGGACATACACAAAATATGTAAGAACAAGAAAGGCAAGACAGGCCCTGGAGAACAGGGAGCCTTGTTATGCTGATGGGCGGGATGTAAATTGCCAACTGCCTCTCTGGAGGAGTGCATTCTGTTCCCTAAAACAAGTAAAGAACAGAGCTACAGAGCCAAGGGCACTTCCAGTCTAGGGAATATACCTTGGGAAAACTGAAAATCAATAAGACAGAGCCACCCCAAAATTTAGGGCTGCACTGCATACAAGGACCTCAACTTGGATACACCTTAAGTATCCCAGAAAATATAAACATGGTGCAAAAAATTGTGGTACTTACGTACGACGGAATATCCCTCAGCCATGAAATCAATGTCATAAGACCAGTAGCAGCAAAATGGGTGGATTCAGGTACGATGATTCTAAGTGAAATGAGTCACACAGAAAAAGAAACTTATCATAAGATATCACTTATGAAGATCCTGTAAACATGGCTACACTTGAACTGCGTTAGGAAAGAGAACAGTGTCTCACATTTAGAAAACACTCTTATACCTGCTTAAGGGGGAAGGAGAGGTGGGGTGATGCATAAAACTAAAGTTTGATATAAGCACAGGTACCGTTCCAAAAACCAACTATGGAATAGACAAGACCTACACCGTCCTCAGTGAAAGGGACTCAAAACCCCATATTTCCCGCAGAGGAAAATATCTGACTAGTAAGAATCTTAAAACCTATGTATTGATATGTCTCCGTAAGGGAATCAAGTGTGTCTAGACTGGCATAAACATGGCAGGGAGAATCAGCTCAAACCCACTATAAAAAGGAATTTCAAAAACAAAACAAAAAAACTGGGAAATTCTTTACAATTCCTTCAGGGTCTCTGATGAAAGCTGGAATGACCCTATCTACAACGACAGCTGGATGTGGCATAAGGAGGTACACTTGGGACTGAGACGATTGGTGAGATTGGGTGAGCAAATGCAGACCCTTTAAAGCAATAATGCATGGCACCCATTCCATGGGTCCGAAGTCTCCAGGTTGAAGGGAATATTACTACAGCTATAACATGTGTGGGAAACCTAGAGTACGGACACACTGTGAATATGAAAGGTGTCTAAAACTCAACGAATAGTCCCTCTCCTGGTGCTCGGGTTTGACTTTCCGTCTGCTTTACTATCAACCTCCAAACTTGGAGAGACAGCTCCTTTAACCTCTTGGTTCGCACAGGTTGCCAATTTGGCAGAGGATGAAAGGGAAGAGGGAGAACCAATGAGAGAGTAGCTGTTAGGCATTTGGACGGGCACATATCACTGTAATTTCCCGGCAGGAAGAAGAATTAACCAAATTCTCAGCCACCCTCCGGGAAACAGTATAGGTCCTGAACCAAAATTTTGGACTTGCGGTCAGCTCACCTAAAATGAGTTGAAAAATGGAGCTCAGGGGCACAGCAATTCACAAACTGGCCGAGTAATAAAGGACAACTATCGTCCAAAAATCTGTTGAGGGAAGGCAACGAGGCGGACTTGAAAGCGAGGCAGAATAGCAGGAAACAGATTTCAAGAGGTACGTTGGAATCGCCTTTAAAGCACAGGAAGAGGGGCACAACTTCGACAATGATGCACTTGGCCAAAAAGGGCGTATGCGTTTTCTCCTGAATATATTCAGGAGAAAACGCATACGCCCTTTTTGGCCAAGCAAGCAAGCGGGCAATGCAAATCTGCACTACAAAGAAGTATCACTTCCCACCGGTCAAAAGGGACATCCACAAAATGTGTAAGAACAAGAAAGGCAAGACAGGCCCTGGAGAACAGGGAGCCTTGTTATGCTGATGGGCGGGATGTAAATTGCCAACTGCCTCTCTGGAGGAGTGCATTCTGTTCCCTATAACAAGTAAAGAACAGAGCTACAGAGCCAAGGGCACTACCAGTCTAGGGAATATACCTTGGGAAAACTGAAAATCAATAAGACAGAGCCACCCCAAAATTTAGGGCTGCACTGCATATAAGGACCTCAACTTGGATACACCTTAAGTATCCCAGAAAATATAAACATGGTTCAAAAAATTGTGGTACTTACGTACGACGGAATATCCCTCAGCCATGAAATCAATGTCATAAGACCAGTAGCAGCAAAATGGGTCGATTCAGGTACGATGATTCTAAGTGAAATGAGTCACACAGAAAAAGAAACTTATCATAAGATATCACTTATGAAGATCCTGTAAACATGGCTACACTTGAACTGAGTTAGGAAAGAGAACAGTGTCTCACATTTAGAAAACACTCTTATACCTGCTTAAGGGGGAAGGAGAGGTGGGGTGATGCATAAAACCAGAGTTTGATATAAGCACAGGTACCGTTCCAAAAACCAACTATGGAATAGACAAGACCTACACCGTCCTCAGTGAAAGGGACTCAAAACCCCATATTTCCCGCAGAGGAAAATATCTGACTAGTAAGAATCTTAAAACCTATGTATTGATATGTCTCCGTAAGGGAATCAAGTGTGTCTAGACTGGCATAAACATGGCAGCGAGAATCAGCTCAAACCCACTATAAAAAGGAATTTCGAAAACAAAACAAAAAAACTGGGAAATTCTTTACAATTCCTGCAGGGTCTCTGATGAAAGCTGGAATGACCCTATCTACAACGACAGCTGGATGTGGCATAAGGAGGGACACTTGGGACTGAGACGATTGGTGAGATTGGGTGAGCAAATGCAGACCCTTTAAAGCAATAATGCATGGCACCCATTCCATGGGTCCGAACTCTCCAGGTTGAAGGGAATATTACTACAGCTATAACATGTGCGGGAAACCTAGAGAACGGACACACTGTGAATACGAAAGGTTTCTAAAACTCAACGAATAGTCCCTCTCCTGGTGCTCCGGTTTGACTTTCCGTCTGCTTTCCTATCAACCTCCCAACTTGGAGAGACAGCCCCTTTAACCTCTTGGTTCGCACAGGTTTCCAATTTGGCAGAGGATGAAAGGGAAGAGGGAGAACCAATGAGAGAGTAGCTGTTAGGCATTTGGACGGGCACATATCACTGTAATTTCCCGGCAGGAAGAAGAATTAACCAAATTCTCAGCCACCCACCGGGAACCAGTATAGGTCCTAAACCAAAATTTTGGACTTGCGGTCAGCTCACAAAAAACGAGTTGAAAAATGGAGCTCAGGGGCACAGCAATTCACAAACTGGCCGAGTAATAAAGGACAACTATCGTCCAAAAATCTGTTGAGGGAAGGCAACGAGGCGGACTTGAAAGCGAGCCAGAATAGGAGGAAACAGATTTCAAGAGGTACGTTGGAATCGCCTTTAAAGCACAGGAAGAGGGGCACAACTTCGACAATGATGCACTTGGCCAAAAAGGGCATATGCGTTTTCTCCTGAATATATTCAGGAGAAAACGCATACGCCCTTTTTGGCCAAGCAAGCAAGCGGGCAATGCAAATCTGCACTACAAAGAAGTATCACTTCCCACCGGTCAAAAGGGACATCCACAAAATGTGTAAGAACAAGAAAGGCAAGACAGGCCCTGGAGAACAGGGAGCCTTGTTATGCTGATGGGCGGGATGTAAATTGCCAACTGCCTCTCTGGAGGAGTGCATTCTGTTCCCTAAAACAAGTAAAGAACAGAGCTACAGAGCCAAGGGCACTACCAGTCTAGGGAATATACCTTGGGAAAACTGAAAATCAATAAGACAGAGCCACCCCAAAATTTAGGGCTGCACTGCATACAAGGACCTCAACTTGGATACACCTTAAGTATCCCAGAAAATATAAACATGGTTCAAAAAATTGTGGTACTTACGTACGATGGAATATCCCTCAGCCATGAAATCAATGTCATAAGACCAGTAGCAGCAAAATGGGTGGATTCAGGTACGATGATTCTAAGTGAAATAAGTCACACAGAAAAAGAAACTTATCATAAGATATCACTTATGAAGATCCTGTAAACATGGCTACACTTGAACTGAGTTAGGAAAGAGAACAGTGTCTGACATTTAGAAAACACTCTTATGCCTGCTTAAGGGGGAAGGAGAGGTGGGGTGATGCATAAAACCAGAGTTTGATATAAGTACAGGTACCGTTCCAAAAACCAACTATGGAATAGACAAGACCTACACCGTCCTCAGCGAAAGGGACTCAAAATCCCATATTTCCCGCAGAGGAAAATATCTGACTAGTAAGAATCTTAAAACCTATTTATTGATATGTCTCCGTAAGGGAATCAAGTGTGTCTAGACTGGCATAAACATGGCAGCGAGAATCAGCTCAAACCCACTATATAAAGGAATTTCAAAAACAAAACAAAAAAACTGGGAAATTCTTTACAATTCCTTCAGGGTCTCTGATGAAAGCTGGAATGACCCTATCTACAACGACAGCTGGATGTGGCATAAGGAGGGACACTTGGGACTGAGACGATTGGTGAGATTGGGCGAGCAAATGCAGACCCTTTAAAGCAATAATGCATGGCACCCATTCCATGGGTCCGAACTCTCCAGGTTGAAGGGAATATTACTACAGCTATAACATGTGCGGGAAACCTAGAGAACGGACACACTGTGAATACGAAAGGTTTCTAAAACTCAACGAATAGTCCCTCTCCTGGTGCTCTGGTTTGACTTTCCGTCTGCTTTACTATCAACCTCCCAACTTGGAGAGACAGCCCCTTTAACCTCTTGGTTCACACAGGTTGCCAATTTGGCAGAGGATGAAAGGGAAGAGGGAGAACCAATGAGAGAGTAGCTGTTAGGCATTTGGACGGGCACATATCACTGTAATTTCCCGGCAGGAAGAAGAATTAACCAAATTCTCAGCCACCCACCGGGAACCAGTATAGGTCCTGAACCAAAATTTTGGACTTGCGGTCAGCTCACCAAAAACGAGTTGAAAAATGGAGCTCAGGGGCACAGCAATTCACAAACTGGCCGAGTAATAAAGGACAACTATCGTCCAAAAATCTGTTGAGGGAAGGCAACGAGACGGACTTGAAAGCGAGGCAGAATAGCAGGAAACAGATTTCAAGAGGTACATTAGAATCACCTTTAAAGCACAGGAAGAGGGGCACAACTTCGACAATGATGCACTTGGCCAAAAAGGGCGTATGCGTTTTCTCCTGAATATATTCAGGAGAAAACGCATACGCCCTTTTTGGCCAAGCAAGCAAGCGGGCAATGCAAATCTGCACTACAAAGAAGTATCACTTCCCACCGGTCAAAAGGGACATCCACAAAATGTGTAAGAACAAGAAAGGCAAGACAGGCCCTGGAGAACAGGGAGCCTTGTTATGCTGATGGGCGGGATGTAAATTGCCAACTGCCTCTCTGGAGGAGTGCATTCTGTTCCCTAAAACAAGTAAAGAACAGAGCTACAGAGCCAAGGGCACTACCAGTCTAGGGAATATACCTTGGGAAAACTGAAAATCAATAAGACAGAGCCACCCCAAAATTTAGGGCTGCACTGCATACAAGGACCTCAACTTGGATACACCTTAAGTATCCCAGAAAATATAAACATGGTTCAAAAAATTGTGGTACTTACGTACGATGGAATATCCCTCAGCCATGAAATCAATGTCATAAGACCAGTAGCAGCAAAATGGGTGGATTCAGGTACGATGATTCTAAGTGAAATAAGTCACACAGAAAAAGAAACTTATCATAAGATATCACTTATGAAGATCCTGTAAACATGGCTACACTTGAACTGAGTTAGGAAAGAGAACAGTGTCTCACATTTAGAAAACACTCTTATACCTGCTTAAGGGGGAAGGAGAGGTGGGGTGATGCATAAAACCAGAGTTTGATATAAGCACAGGTACCGTTCCAAAAACCAACTATGGAATAGACAAGACCTACACCGTCCTCAGTGAAAGGGACTCAAAACCCCATATTTCCGGCAGAGGAATATATCTGACTAGTAAGAATCTTAAAACCTATGTATTGATATGTCTCCGTAAGGGAATCAAGTGTGTCTAGACTGGCATAAACATGGCAGCGAGAATCAGCTCAAACCCACTATAAAAAGGAATTTCAAAAACAAAACAAAAAAACTGGGAAATTCTTTACAATTCCTTCAGGGTCTCTGATGAAAGCTGGAATGACCCTATCTACAATGACAGCTGGATGTGGCATAAGGAGGGACACTTGGGACTGAGACGATTGGTGAGATTGGGTGAGCAAATGCTGACCCTTTAAAGCAATAATGCATGGCACCCATTCCATGGGTCCGAACTCTCCAGGTTGAAGGGAATATTACTACAGCTATTACATGTGCGGGAAACCTAGAGAACGGACACACTGTGAATACGAAAGGTTTCTAAAACTCAACAAATAGTCCCTCTCCTGGTGCTCCGGTTTGACTTTCCGTCTGCTTTACTATCAACCTCCTAACTTGGAGAGACAGCCCCTTTAACCTCTTGGTTCGCACAGGTTTCCAATTTGGCAGAGGATGAAAGGGAAGAGGGAGAACCAATGAGAGAGTAGCTGTTAGGCATTTGGACGGGCACATATCACTGTAATTTCCCGGCAGGAAGAAGAATTAACCAAATTCTCAGCCACCCACCGGGAACCAGTATAGGTCCTGAACCAAAATTTTGGACTTGCGGTCAGCTCACCAAAAACGAGTTGAAAAATGGAGCTCAGGGGCACAGCCATTCACAAACTGGCCGAGTAATAAAGGACAACTATCGTCCAAAAATCTGTTGAGGGAAGGCAACGAGGCGGACTTGAAAGCGAGGCAGAATAGCAGGAAAGAGATTTCAAGAGGTACGTTGGAATCGCCTTTAAAGCACAGGAAGAGGGGCACAACTTCGACAATGATGCACTTGGCCAAAAAGGGCGTATGTGTTTTCTCCTGAATATATTCAGGAGAAAACGCATACGCCCTTTTTGGCCAAGCAAGCAAGCGGGCAATGCAAATCTGCACTACAAAGAAGTATCACTTCCCACCGGTCAAAAGGGACATCCACAAAATGTGTAAGAACAAGAAAGGCAAGACAGGCCCTGGAGAACAGGGAGCCTTGTTATGCTGATGGGCGGGATGTAAATTGCCAACTGCCTCTCTGGAGGAGTGCATTCTGTTCCCTAAAACAAGTAAAGAACAGAGCTACAGAGCCAAGGGCACTACCAGTCTAGGGAATATACCTTGGGAAAACTGAAAATCAATAAGACAGAGCCACCCCAAAATTTAGGGCTGCACTGCATACAAGGAACTCAACTTGGATACACCTTAAGTATCCCAGAAAATATAAACATGGTTCAAAAAATTGTGGTACTTACGTACGATGGAATATCCCTCAGCCATGAAATCAATGTCATAAGACCAGTAGCAGCAAAATGGGTGGATTCAGGTACAATGATTCTAAGTGAAATAAGTCACACAGAAAAAGAAACTTATCATAAGATATCACTTATGAAGATCCTGTAAACATGGCTACACTTGAACTGAGTTAGGAAAGAGAACAGTGTCTCACATTTAGAAAACACTCTTATACCTGCTTAAGGGGGAAGGAGAGGTGGGGTGATGCATAAAACCAGAGTTTGATATAAGCACAGGTACCGTTCCAAAAACCAACTATGGAATAGACAAGACCTACACCGTCCTCAGTGAAAGGGACTCAAAACCCCATATTTCCCGCAGAGGAAAATATCTGACTAGTAAGAATCTTAAAACCTATGTATTGATATGTCTCCGTAAGGGAATCAAGTGTGTCTAGACTGGCATAAACATGGCAGCGAGAATCAGCTCAAACCCACTATAAAAAGGAATTTCAAAAACAAAACAAAAAAACTGGGAAATTCTTTACAATTCCTTCAGGGTCTCTGATGAAAGCTGGAATGACCCTATCTACAACGACAGCTGGATGTGGCATAAAGAGGGACACTTGGGACTGAGACGATTGGTGAGATTGGGTGAGCAAATGCAGACTCTTTAAATCAATAATGCATGGCACCCATTCCATGGGTCCGAACTCTCCAGGTTGAAGGGAATATTACTACAGCTATAACATGTGCGGGAAACCTAGAGAACGGACACACTGTGAATACGAAAGGTTTCTAAAACTCAACGAATAGTCCCTCTCCTGGTGCTCCGGTTTGACTTTCCGTCTGCTTTACTATCAACCTCCCAACTTGGAGAGACAGCCCCTTTAACCTCTTGGTTCGCACAGGTTTCCAATTTGGCAGAGGATGAAAGGGAAGAGGGAGAACCAATGAGAGAGTAGCTGTTAGGCATTTGGACGGGCACATATCACTGTAATTCCCCGGCAGGAAGAAGAATTAACCAAATTCTCAGCCACCCACCGGGAACCAGTATAGGTCCTGAACCAAAATTTTGGACTTGCGGTCAGCTCACCAAAAACGAGTTGAAAAATGGAGCTCAGGGGCACAGCAATTCACAAACTGGCCGAGTAATAAAGGACAACTATCGTCCAAAAATCTGTTGATGGAAGGTAACGAGGCGGACTTGAAAGCGAGGCAGAATAGCAGGAAACAGATTTCAAGAGGTACGTTGGAATCGCCTTTAAAGCACAGGAAGAGGGGCACAACTTCGACAATGATGCAATTGGCCAAAAAGGGTGTATGCGTTTTCTCCTGAATATATTCAGGAGAAAACGCATACGCCCTTTTTGGCCAAGCAAGCAAGCGGGCAATGCAAATCTGCACTACAAAGAAGTATCACTTCCCACCGGTCAAAAGGGACATACACAAAATATGTAAGAACAAGAAAGGCAAGACAGGCCCTGGAGAACAGGGAGCCTTGTTATGCTGATGGGCGGGATGTAAATTGCCAACTGCCTCTCTGGAGGAGTGCATTCTGTTCCCTAAAACAAGTAAAGAACAGAGCTACAGAGCCAAGGGCACTTCCAGTCTAGGGAATATACCTTGGGAAAACTGAAAATCAATAAGACAGAGCCACCCCAAAATTTAGGGCTGCACTGCATACAAGGACCTCAACTTGGATACACCTTAAGTATCCCAGAAAATATAAACATGGTGCAAAAAATTGTGGTACTTACGTACGACGGAATATCCCTCAGCCATGAAATCAATGTCATAAGACCAGTAGCAGCAAAATGGGTGGATTCAGGTACGATGATTCTAAGTGAAATGAGTCACACAGAAAAAGAAACTTATCATAAGATATCACTTATGAAGATCCTGTAAACATGGCTACACTTGAACTGCGTTAGGAAAGAGAACAGTGTCTCACATTTAGAAAACACTCTTATACCTGCTTAAGGGGGAAGGAGAGGTGGGGTGATGCATAAAACTAAAGTTTGATATAAGCACAGGTACCGTTCCAAAAACCAACTATGGAATAGACAAGACCTACACCGTCCTCAGTGAAAGGGACTCAAAACCCCATATTTCCCGCAGAGGAAAATATCTGACTAGTAAGAATCTTAAAACCTATGTATTGATATGTCTCCGTAAGGGAATCAAGTGTGTCTAGACTGGCATAAACATGGCAGGGAGAATCAGCTCAAACCCACTATAAAAAGGAATTTCAAAAACAAAACAAAAAAACTGGGAAATTCTTTACAATTCCTTCAGGGTCTCTGATGAAAGCTGGAATGACCCTATCTACAACGACAGCTGGATGTGGCATAAGGAGGTACACTTGGGACTGAGACGATTGGTGAGATTGGGTGAGCAAATGCAGACCCTTTAAAGCAATAATGCATGGCACCCATTCCATGGGTCCGAAGTCTCCAGGTTGAAGGGAATATTACTACAGCTATAACATGTGTGGGAAACCTAGAGTACGGACACACTGTGAATATGAAAGGTGTCTAAAACTCAACGAATAGTCCCTCTCCTGGTGCTCGGGTTTGACTTTCCGTCTGCTTTACTATCAACCTCCAAACTTGGAGAGACAGCTCCTTTAACCTCTTGGTTCGCACAGGTTGCCAATTTGGCAGAGGATGAAAGGGAAGAGGGAGAACCAATGAGAGAGTAGCTGTTAGGCATTTGGACGGGCACATATCACTGTAATTTCCCGGCAGGAAGAAGAATTAACCAAATTCTCAGCCACCCTCCGGGAAACAGTATAGGTCCTGAACCAAAATTTTGGACTTGCGGTCAGCTCACCTAAAATGAGTTGAAAAATGGAGCTCAGGGGCACAGCAATTCACAAACTGGCCGAGTAATAAAGGACAACTATCGTCCAAAAATCTGTTGAGGGAAGGCAACGAGGCGGACTTGAAAGCGAGGCAGAATAGCAGGAAACAGATTTCAAGAGGTACGTTGGAATCGCCTTTAAAGCACAGGAAGAGGGGCACAACTTCGACAATGATGCACTTGGCCAAAAAGGGCGTATGCGTTTTCTCCTGAATATATTCAGGAGAAAACGCATACGCCCTTTTTGGCCAAGCAAGCAAGCGGGCAATGCAAATCTGCACTACAAAGAAGTATCACTTCCCACCGGTCAAAAGGGACATCCACAAAATGTGTAAGAACAAGAAAGGCAAGACAGGCCCTGGAGAACAGGGAGCCTTGTTATGCTGATGGGCGGGATGTAAATTGCCAACTGCCTCTCTGGAGGAGTGCATTCTGTTCCCTATAACAAGTAAAGAACAGAGCTACAGAGCCAAGGGCACTACCAGTCTAGGGAATATACCTTGGGAAAACTGAAAATCAATAAGACAGAGCCACCCCAAAATTTAGGGCTGCACTGCATACAAGGACCTCAACTTGGATACACCTTAAGTATCCCAGAAAATATAAACATGGTTCAAAAAATTGTGGTACTTACGTACGACGGAATATCCCTCAGCCATGAAATCAATGTCATAAGACCAGTAGCAGCAAAATGGGTCGACTCAGGTACGATGATTCTAAGTGAAATGAGTCACACAGAAAAAGAAACTTATCATAAGATATCACTTATGAAGATCCTGTAAACATGGCTACACTTGAACTGAGTTAGGAAAGAGAACAGTGTCTCACATTTAGAAAACACTCTTATACCTGCTTAAGGGGGAAGGAGAGGTGGGGTGATGCATAAAACCAGAGTTTGATATAAGCACAGGTACCGTTCCAAAAACCAACTATGGAATAGACAAGACCTACACCGTCCTCAGTGAAAGGGACTCAAAACCCCATATTTCCCGCAGAGGAAAATATCTGACTAGTAAGAATCTTAAAACCTATGTATTGATATGTCTCCGTAAGGGAATCAAGTGTGTCTAGACTGGCATAAACATGGCAGCGAGAATCAGCTCAAACCCACTATAAAAAGGAATTTCGAAAACAAAACAAAAAAACTGGGAAATTCTTTACAATTCCTGCAGGGTCTCTGATGAAAGCTGGAATGACCCTATCTACAACGACAGCTGGATGTGGCATAAGGAGGGACACTTGGGACTGAGACGATTGGTGAGATTGGGTGAGCAAATGCAGACCCTTTAAAGCAATAATGCATGGCACCCATTCCATGGGTCCGAACTCTCCAGGTTGAAGGGAATATTACTACAGCTATAACATGTGCGGGAAACCTAGAGAACGGACACACTGTGAATACGAAAGGTTTCTAAAACTCAACGAATAGTCCCTCTCCTGGTGCTCCGGTTTGACTTTCCGTCTGCTTTCCTATCAACCTCCCAACTTGGAGAGACAGCCCCTTTAACCTCTTGGTTCGCACAGGTTTCCAATTTGGCAGAGGATGAAAGGGAAGAGGGAGAACCAATGAGAGAGTAGCTGTTAGGCATTTGGACGGGCACATATCACTGTAATTTCCCGGCAGGAAGAAGAATTAACCAAATTCTCAGCCACCCACCGGGAACCAGTATAGGTCCTAAACCAAAATTTTGGACTTGCGGTCAGCTCACAAAAAACGAGTTGAAAAATGGAGCTCAGGGGCACAGCAATTCACAAACTGGCCGAGTAATAAAGGACAACTATCGTCCAAAAATCTGTTGAGGGAAGGCAACGAGGCGGACTTGAAAGCGAGCCAGAATAGGAGGAAACAGATTTCAAGAGGTACGTTGGAATCGCCTTTAAAGCACAGGAAGAGGGGCACAACTTCGACAATGATGCACTTGGCCAAAAAGGGCGTATGCGTTTTCTCCTGAATATATTCAGGAGAAAACGCATACGCCCTTTTTGGCCAAGCAAGCAAGCGGGCAATGCAAATCTGCACTACAAAGAAGTATCACTTCCCACCGGTCAAAAGGGACATCCACAAAATGTGTAAGAACAAGAAAGGCAAGACAGGCCCTGGAGAACAGGGAGCCTTGTTATGCTGATGGGCGGGAAGTAAATTGCCAACTGCCTCTCTGGAGGAGTGCATTCTGTTCCCTAAAACAAGTAAAGAACAGAGCTACAGAGCCAAGGGCACTACCAGTCTAGGGAATATACCTTGGGAAAACTGAAAATCAATAAGACAGAGCCACCCCAAAATTTAGGGCTGCACTGCATACAAGGACCTCAACTTGGATACACCTTAAGTATCCCAGAAAATATAAACATGGTTCAAAAAATTGTGGTACTTACGTACGATGGAATATCCCTCAGCCATGAAATCAATGTCATAAGACCAGTAGCAGCAAAATGGGTGGATTCAGGTACGATGATTCTAAGTGAAATAAGTCACACAGAAAAAGAAACTTATCATAAGATATCACTTATGAAGATCCTGTAAACATGGCTACACTTGAACTGAGTTAGGAAAGAGAACAGTGTCTGACATTTAGAAAACACTCTTATGCCTGCTTAAGGGGGAAGGAGAGGTGGGGTGATGCATAAAACCAGAGTTTGATATAAGTACAGGTACCGTTCCAAAAACCAACTATGGAATAGACAAGACCTACACCGTCCTCAGCGAAAGGGACTCAAAATCCCATATTTCCCGCAGAGGAAAATATCTGACTAGTAAGAATCTTAAAACCTATTTATTGATATGTCTCCGTAAGGGAATCAAGTGTGTCTAGACTGGCATAAACATGGCAGCGAGAATCAGCTCAAACCCACTATATAAAGGAATTTCAAAAACAAAACAAAAAAACTGGGAAATTCTTTACAATTCCTTCAGGGTCTCTGATGAAAGCTGGAATGACCCTATCTACAACGACAGCTGGATGTGGCATAAGGAGGGACACTTGGGACTGAGACGATTGGTGAGATTGGGCGAGCAAATGCAGACCCTTTAAAGCAATAATGCATGGCACCCATTCCATGGGTCCGAACTCTCCAGGTTGAAGGGAATATTACTACAGCTATAACATGTGCGGGAAACCTAGAGAACGGACACACTGTGAATACGAAAGGTTTCTAAAACTCAACGAATAGTCCCTCTCCTGGTGCTCTGGTTTGACTTTCCGTCTGCTTTACTATCAACCTCCCAACTTGGAGAGACAGCCCCTTTAACCTCTTGGTTCACACAGGTTGCCAATTTGGCAGAGGATGAAAGGGAAGAGGGAGAACCAATGAGAGAGTAGCTGTTAGGCATTTGGACGGGCACATATCACTGTAATTTCCCGGCAGGAAGAAGAATTAACCAAATTCTCAGCCACCCACCGGGAACCAGTATAGGTCCTGAACCAAAATTTTGGACTTGCGGTCAGCTCACCAAAAACGAGTTGAAAAATGGAGCTCAGGGGCACAGCAATTCACAAACTGGCCGAGTAATAAAGGACAACTATCGTCCAAAAATCTGTTGAGGGAAGGCAACGAGACGGACTTGAAAGCGAGGCAGAATAGCAGGAAACAGATTTCAAGAGGTACATTAGAATCACCTTTAAAGCACAGGAAGAGGGGCACAACTTCGACAATGATGCACTTGGCCAAAAAGGGCGTATGCGTTTTCTCCTGAATATATTCAGGAGAAAACGCATACGCCCTTTTTGGCCAAGCAAGCAAGCGGGCAATGCAAATCTGCACTACAAAGAAGTATCACTTCCCACCGGTCAAAAGGGACATCCACAAAATGTGTAAGAACAAGAAAGGCAAGACAGGCCCTGGAGAACAGGGAGCCTTGTTATGCTGATGGGCGGGATGTAAATTGCCAACTGCCTCTCTGGAGGAGTGCATTCTGTTCCCTAAAACAAGTAAAGAACAGAGCTACAGAGCCAAGGGCACTACCAGTCTAGGGAATATACCTTGGGAAAACTGAAAATCAATAAGACAGAGCCACCCCAAAATTTAGGGCTGCACTGCATACAAGGACCTCAACTTGGATACACCTTAAGTATCCCAGAAAATATAAACATGGTTCAAAAAATTGTGGTACTTACGTACGATGGAATATCCCTCAGCCATGAAATCAATGTCATAAGACCAGTAGCAGCAAAATGGGTGGATTCAGGTACGATGATTCTAAGTGAAATAAGTCACACAGAAAAAGAAACTTATCATAAGATATCACTTATGAAGATCCTGTAAACATGGCTACACTTGAACTGAGTTAGGAAAGAGAACAGTGTCTCACATTTAGAAAACACTCTTATACCTGCTTAAGGGGGAAGGAGAGGTGGGGTGATGCATAAAACCAGAGTTTGATATAAGCACAGGTACCGTTCCAAAAACCAACTATGGAATAGACAAGACCTACACCGTCCTCAGTGAAAGGGACTCAAAACCCCATATTTCCGGCAGAGGAATATATCTGACTAGTAAGAATCTTAAAACCTATGTATTGATATGTCTCCGTAAGGGAATCAAGTGTGTCTAGACTGGCATAAACATGGCAGCGAGAATCAGCTCAAACCCACTATAAAAAGGAATTTCAAAAACAAAACAAAAAAACTGGGAAATTCTTTACAATTCCTTCAGGGTCTCTGATGAAAGCTGGAATGACCCTATCTACAATGACAGCTGGATGTGGCATAAGGAGGGACACTTGGGACTGAGACGATTGGTGAGATTGGGTGAGCAAATGCTGACCCTTTAAAGCAATAATGCATGGCACCCATTCCATGGGTCCGAACTCTCCAGGTTGAAGAGAATATTACTACAGCTATTACATGTGCGGGAAACCTAGAGAACGGACACACTGTGAATACGAAAGGTTTCTAAAACTCAACAAATAGTCCCTCTCCTGGTGCTCCGGTTTGACTTTCCGTCTGCTTTACTAACAACCTCCTAACTTGGAGAGACAGCCCCTTTAACCTCTTGGTTCGCACAGGTTTCCAATTTGGCAGAGGATGAAAGGGAAGAGGGAGAACCAATGAGAGAGTAGCTGTTAGGCATTTGGACGGGCACATATCACTGTAATTTCCCGGCAGGAAGAAGAATTAACCAAATTCTCAGCCACCCACCGGGAACCAGTATAGGTCCTGAACCAAAATTTTGGACTTGCGGTCAGCTCACCAAAAACGAGTTGAAAAATGGAGCTCAGGGGCACAGCCATTCACAAACTGGCCGAGTAATAAAGGACAACTATCGTCCAAAAATCTGTTGAGGGAAGGCAACGAGGCGGACTTGAAAGCGAGGCAGAATAGCAGGAAAGAGATTTCAAGAGGTACGTTGGAATCGCCTTTAAAGCACAGGAAGAGGGGCACAACTTCGACAATGATGCACTTGGCCAAAAAGGGCGTATGTGTTTTCTCCTGAATATATTCAGGAGAAAACGCATACGCCCTTTTTGGCCAAGCAAGCAAGCGGGCAATGCAAATCTGCACTACAAAGAAGTATCACTTCCCACCGGTCAAAAGGGACATCCACAAAATGTGTAAGAACAAGAAAGGCAAGACAGGCCCTGGAGAACAGGGAGCCTTGTTATGCTGATGGGCGGGATGTAAATTGCCAACTGCCTCTCTGGAGGAGTGCATTCTGTTCCCTAAAACAAGTAAAGAACAGAGCTACAGAGCCAAGGGCACTACCAGTCTAGGGAATATACCTTGGGAAAACTGAAAATCAATAAGACAGAGCCACCCCAAAATTTAGGGCTGCACTGCATACAAGGACCTCAACTTGGATACACCTTAAGTATCCCAGAAAATATAAACATGGTTCAAAAAATTGTGGTACTTACGTACGATGGAATATCCCTCAGCCATGAAATCAATGTCATAAGACCAGTAGCAGCAAAATGGGTGGATTCAGGTACGATGATTCTAAGTGAAATAAGTCACACAGAAAAAGAAACTTATCATAAGATATCACTTATGAAGATCCTGTAAACATGGGTACACTTGAACTGAGTTAGGAAAGAGAACAGTGTCTCACATTTAGAAAACACTCTTATACCTGCTTAAGGGGGAAGGAGAGGTGGGGTGATGCATAAAACCAGAGTTTGATATAAGCACAGGTACCGTACCAAAAACCAACTATCGAATAGACAAGACCTACACCGTCCTCAGCGAAAGGGACTCAAAACCCCATATTTCCCGCAGAGGAAAATATCTGACTAGTAAGAATCTTAAAACCTATGTATTGATATGTCTCCGTAAGGGAATCAAGTGTGTCTAGACTGGCATAAACATGGCAGCGAGAATCAGCTCAAACCCACTATAAAAAGGAATTTCAAAAACAAAACAAAAAAACTGGGAAATTCTTTACAATTCCTTCAGGGTCTCTGATGAAAGCTGGAATGACCCTATCTACAACGACAGCTGGATGTGGCATAAGGAGGGACACTTGGGACTGAGACGATTGGTGAGATTGGGTGAGCAAATGCAGACCCTTTAAAGCAATAATGCATGGCACCCATTCCATGGGTCCGAACTCTCCAGGTTGAAGGGAATATTACTACAGCTATAACAGGTGCGGGAAACCTAGAGAACGGACACACTGTGAATACGAAAGGTTTCTAAAACTCAACGAATAGTCCCTCTCCTGGTGCTCTGGTTTGACTTTCCGTCTGCTTTACTATCAACCTCCCAACTTGGAGAGACAGCCCCTTTAACCTCTTGGTTCGCACAGGTTTCCAATTTGGCAGAGGATGAAAGGGAAGAGGGAGAACCAATGAGAGAGTAGCTGTTAGGCATTTGGACGGGCACATATCACTGTAATTTCCCGGCAGGAAGAAGAATTAACCAAATTCTCAGCCACCCACCGGGAACCAGTATAGGTCCTGAACCAAAATTTTGGACTTGCGGTCAGCTCACCAAAAACGAGTTGAAAAATGGAGCTCAGGGGCACAGCCATTCACAAACTGGCCGAGTAATAAAGGACAACTATCGTCCAAAAATCTGTTGAGGGAAGGCATCGAGGCGGACTTGAAAGCGAGGCAGAATAGCAGGAAACAGATTTCAAGAGGTACGTTGGAATCGCCTTTAAAGCACAGGAAGAGGGGCACAACTTCGACATTGATGCACTTGGCCAAAAAGGGCGTATGCGTTTTCTCCTGAATATATTCAGGAGAAAACGCATATGCCCTTTTTGGCCAAGCAAGCAAGCGGGCAATGCAAATCTGCACTACAAAGAAGTATCACTTCCCACCGGTCAAAAGGGACATCCACAAAATGTGTAAGAACAAGAAAGGCAAGACAGACCCTGGAGAACAGGGAGCCTTGTTATGCTGATGGGCGGGATGTAAATTGCCAACTGCCTCTCTGGAGGAGTGCATTCTGTTCCCTAAAACAAGTAAAGAACAGAGCTACAGAGCCAAGGGCACTACCAGTCTAGGGAATATACCTTGGGAAAACTGAAAATCAATAAGACAGAGCCACCCCAAAATTTAGGGCTGCACTGCATACAAGGACCTCAACTTGGATACACCTTAAGTATCCCAGAAAATATAAACATGGTTCAAAAAATTGTGGTACTTACGTACGATGGAATATCCCTCAGCCATGAAATCAATGTCATAAGACCAGTAGCAGCAAAATGGGTGGATTCAGGTACGATGATTCTAAGTGAAATAAGTCACACAGAAAAAGAAACTTATCATAAGATATCACTTATGAAGATCCTGTAAACATGGCTACACTTGAACTGAGTTAGGAAAGAGAACAGTGTCTCACATTTAGAAAACACTCTTATACCTGCTTAAGGGGGAAGGAGAGGTGGGGTGATGCATAAAACCAGAGTTTGATATAAGCACAGGTACCGTTCCAAAAACCAACTATGGAATAGACAAGACCTACACCGTCCTCAGTGAAAGGGACTCAAAACCCCATATTTCCCGCAGAGGAAAATATCTGACTAGTAAGAATCTTAAAACCTATGTATTGATATGTCTCCGTAAGGGAATCAAGTGTGTCTAGACTGGCATAAACATGGCAGCGAGAATCAGCTCAAACCCACTATATAAAGGAATTTCAAAAACAAAACAAAAAAACTGGGAAATTCTTTACAATTCCTTCAGGGTCTCTGATGAAAGCTGGAATGACCCTATCTACAACGACAGCTGGATGTGGCATAAGGAGGGACACTTGGGACTGAGACGATTGGTGAGATTGGGCGAGCAAATGCAGACCCTTTAAAGCAATAATGCATGGCACCCATTCCATGGGTCCGAACTCTCCAGGTTGAAGGGAATATTACTACAGCTATAACATGTGCGGGAAACCTAGAGAACGGACACACTGTGAATACGAAAGGTTTCTAAAACTCAACGAATAGTCCCTCTCCTGGTGCTCTGGTTTGACTTTCCGTCTGCTTTACTATCAACCTCCCAACTTGGAGAGACAGCCCCTTTAACCTCTTGGTTCACACAGGTTGCCAATTTGGCAGAGGATGAAAGGGAAGAGGGAGAACCAATGAGAGAGTAGCTGTTAGGCATTTGGACGGGCACATATCACTGTAATTTCCCGGCAGGAAGAAGAATTAACCAAATTCTCAGCCACCCACCGGGAACCAGTATAGGTCCTGAACCAAAATTTTGGACTTGCGGTCAGCTCACCAAAAACGAGTTGAAAAATGGAGCTCAGGGGCACAGCAATTCACAAACTGGCCGAGTAATAAAGGACAACTATCGTCCAAAAATCTGTTGAGGGAAGGCAACGAGACGGACTTGAAAGTGAGGCAGAATAGCAGGAAACAGATTTCAAGAGGTACATTGGAATCACCTTTAAAGCACAGGAAGAGGGGCACAACTTCGACAATGAGGCACTTGGCCAAAAAGGGCGTATGCGTTTTCTCCTGAATATATTCAGGAGAAAACGCATACGCCCTTTTTGGCCAAGCAAGCAAGCGGGCAATGCAAATCTGCACTACAAAGAAGTATCACTTCCCACCGGTCAAAAGGGACATCCACAAAATGTGTAAGAACAAGAAAGGCAAGACAGGCCCTGGAGAACAGGGAGCCTTGTTATGCTGATGGGCGGGATGTAAATTGCCAACTGCCTCTCTGGAGGAGTGCATTCTGTTCCCTAAAACAAGTAAAGAACAGAGCTACAGAGCCAAGGGCACTACCAGTCTAGGGAATATACCTTGGGAAAACTGAAAATCAATAAGACAGAGCCACCCCAAAATTTAGGGCTGCACTGCATACAAGGACCTCAACTTGGATACACCTTAAGTATCCCAGAAAATATAAACATGGTTCAAAAAATTGTGGTACTTACGTACGATGGAATATCCCTCAGCCATGAAATCAATGTCATAAGACCAGTAGCAGCAAAATGGGTGGATTCAGGTACGATGATTCTAAGTGAAATAAGTCACACAGAAAAAGAAACTTATCATAAGATATCACTTATGAAGATCCTGTAAACATGGCTACACTTGAACTGAGTTAGGAAAGAGAACAGTGTCTCACATTTAGAAAACACTCTTATACCTGCTTAAGGGGGAAGGAGAGGTGGGGTGATGCATAAAACCAGAGTTTGATATAAGCACAGGTACCGTTCCAAAAACCAACTATGGAATAGACAAGACCTACACCGTCCTCAGTGAAAGGGACTCAAAACCCCATATTTCCGGCAGAGGAATATATCTGACTAGTAAGAATCTTAAAACCTATGTATTGATATGTCTCCGTAAGGGAATCAAGTGTGTCTAGACTGGCATAAACATGGCAGCGAGAATCAGCTCAAACCCACTATAAAAAGGAATTTCAAAAACAAAACAAAAAAACTGGGAAATTCTTTACAATTCCTTCAGGGTCTCTGATGAAAGCTGGAATGACCCTATCTACAATGACAGCTGGATGTGGCATAAGGAGGGACACTTGGGACTGAGACGATTGGTGAGATTGGGTGAGCAAATGCTGACCCTTTAAAGCAATAATGCATGGCACCCATTCCATGGGTCCGAACTCTCCAGGTTGAAGGGAATATTACTACAGCTATTACATGTGCGGGAAACCTAGAGAACGGACACACTGTGAATACGAAAGGTTTCTAAAACTCAACAAATAGTCCCTCTCCTGGTGCTCCGGTTTGACTTTCCGTCTGCTTTACTATCAACCTCCCAACTTGGAGAGACAGCCCCTTTAACCTCTTGGTTCGCACAGGTTTCCAATTTGGCAGAGGATGAAAGGGAAGAGGGAGAACCAATGAGAGAGTAGCTGTTAGGCATTTGGACGGGCACATATCACTGTAATTTCCCGGCAGGAAGAAGAATTAACCAAATTCTCAGCCACCCACCGGGAACCAGTATAGGTCCTGAACCAAAATTTTGGACTTGCGGTCAGCTCACCAAAAACGAGTTGAAAAATGGAGCTCAGGGGCACAGCCATTCACAAACTGGCCGAGTAATAAAGGACAACTATCGTCCAAAAATCTGTTGAGGGAAGGCAACGAGGCGGACTTGAAAGCGAGGCAGAATAGCAGGAAACAGATTTTAAGAGGTACGTTGGAATCGCCTTTAAAGCACAGGAAGAGGGGCACAACTTCGACAATGATGCACTTGGCCAAAAAGGGCGTATGTGTTTTCCCCTGAATATATTCAGGAGAAAACGCATACGCCCTTTTTGGCCAAGCAAGCAAGCGGGCAATGCAAATCTGCACTACAAAGAAGTATCACTTCCCACCGGTCAAAAGGGACATCCACAAAATGTGTAAGAACAAGAAAGGCAAGACAGGCCCTGGAGAACAGGGAGCCTTGTTATGCTGATGGGCGGGATGTAAATTGCCAACTGCCTCTCTGGAGGAGTGCATTCTGTTCCCTAAAACAAGTAAAGAACAGAGCTACAGAGCCAAGGGCACTACCAGTCTAGGGAATATACCTTGGGAAAACTGAAAATCAATAAGACAGAGCCACCCCAAAATTTAGGGCTGCACTGCATACAAGGACCTCAACTTGGATACACCTTAAGTATCCCAGAAAATATAAACATGGTTCAAAAAATTGTGGTACTTACGTACGATGGAATATCCCTCAGCCATGAAATCAATGTCATAAGACCAGTAGCAGCAAAATGGGTGGATTCAGGTACGATGATTCTAAGTGAAATAAGTCACACAGAAAAAGAAACTTATCATAAGATATCACTTATGAAGATCCTGTAAACATGGCTACACTTGAACTGAGTTAGGAAAGAGAACAGTGTCTCACATTTAGAAAACACTCTTATACCTGCTTAAGGGGGAAGGAGAGGTGGGGTGATGCATAAAACCAGAGTTTGATATAAGCACAGGAACCGTACCAAAAACCAACTATTGAATAGACAAGACCTACACCGTCCTCAGCGAAAGGGACTCAAAACCCCATATTTCCCGCAGAGGAAAATATCTGACTAGTAAGAATCTTAAAACCTATGTATTGATATGTCTCCGTAAGGGAATCAAGTGTGTCTAGACTGGCATAAACATGGCAGTGAGAATCAGCTCAAACCCACTATAAAAAGGAATTTCAAAAACAAAACAAAAAAACTGGGAAATTCTTTACAATTCCTTCAGGGTCTCTGATGAAAGCTGGAATGACCCTATCTACAACGACAGCTGGATGTGGCATAAGGAGGGACACTTGGGACTGAGACGATTGGTGAGATTGGGTGAGCAAATGCAGACGCTTTAAAGCAATAATGCATGGCACCCATTCCATGGGTCCGAACTCTCCAGGTTGAAGGGAATATTACTACAGCTATAACATGTGCGGGAAACCTAGAGAACGGACACACTGTGAATACGAAAGGTTTCTAAAACTCAACGAATAGTCCCTCTCCTGGTGCTCTGGTTTGACTTTCCGTCTGCTTTACTATCAACCTCCCAACTTGGAGAGACAGCCCCTTTAACCTCTTGGTTCGCACAGGTTTCCAATTTGGCAGAGGATGAAAGGGAAGAGGGAGAACCAATGAGAGAGTAGCTGTTAGGCATTTGGACGGGCACATATCACTGTAATTTCCCGGCAGGAAGAAGAATTAACCAAATTCTCAGCCACCCACCGGGAACCAGTATAGGTCCTGAACCAAAATTTTGGACTTGCGGTCAGCTCACCAAAAACGAGTTGAAAAATGGAGCTCAGGGGCACAGCCATTCACAAACTGGCCGAGTAATAAAGACAACTATCGTCCAAAAATCTGTTGAGGGAAGGCATCGAGGCGGACTTGAAAGCGAGGCAGAATAGCAGGAAACAGATTTCAAGAGGTACGTTGGAATCACCTTTAAAGCACAGGAAGAGGGGCACAACTTCGACATTGATGCACTTGGCCAAAAAGGGCGTATGCGTTTTCTCCTGAATATATTCAGGAGAAAACGCATACGCCCTTTTTGGCCAAGCAAGCAAGCGGGCAATGCAAATCTGCACTACAAAGAAGTATCACTTCCCACCGGTCAAAAGGGACATCCACAAAATGTGTAAGAACAAGAAAGGCAAGACAGACCCTGGAGAACAGGGAGCCTTGTTATGCTGATGGGCGGGATGTAAATTGCCAACTGCCTCTCTGGAGGAGTGCATTCTGTTCCCTAAAACAAGTAAAGAACAGAGCTACAGAGCCAAGGGCACTACCAGTCTAGGGAATATACCTTGGGAAAACTGAAAATCAATAAGACAGAGCCACCCCAAAATTTAGGGCTGCACTGCATACAAGGACCTCAACTTGGATACACCTTAAGTATCCCAGAAAATATAAACATGGTTCAAAAAATTGTGGTACTTACGTACGATGGAATATCCCTCAGCCATGAAATCAATGTCATAAGACCAGTAGCAGCAAAATGGGTGGATTCAGGTACGATGATTCTAAGTGAAATAAGTCACACAGAAAAAGAAACTTATCATAAGATATCACTTATGAAGATCCTGTAAACATGGCTACACTTGAACTGAGTTAGGAAAGAGAACAGTGTCTCACATTTAGAAAACACTCTTATACCTGCTTAAGGGGGAAGGAGAGGTGGGGTGATGCATAAAACCAGAGTTTGATATAAGCACAGGTACCGTTCCAAAAACCAACTATGGAATAGACAAGACCTACACCGTCCTCAGTGAAAGGGACTCAAAACCCCATATTTCCCGCAGAGGAAAATATCTGACTAGTAAGAATCTTAAAACCTATGTATTGATATGTCTCCGTAAGGGAATCAAGTGTGTCTAGACTGGCATAAACATGGCAGCGAGAATCAGCTCAAACCCACTATAAAAAGGAATTTCAAAAACAAAACAAAAAAACTGGGAAATTCTTTACAATTCCTTCAGGGTCTCTGATGAAAGCTGGAATGACCCTATCTACAACGACAGCTGGATGTGGCATAAGGAGGGACACTTGGGACTGAGACGATTGGTGAGATTGGGTGAGCAAATGCAGACCCTTTAAAGCAATAATGCATGGCACCCATTCCATGGGTCCGAACTCTCCAGGTTGAAGGGAATATTACTACAGCTATAACAGGTGCGGGAAACCTAGAGAACGGACACACTGTGAATACGAAAGGTTTCTAAAACTCAACGAATAGTCCCTCTCCTGGTGCTCTGGTTTGACTTTCCGTCTGCTTTACTATCAACCTCCCAACTTGGAGAGACAGCCCCTTTAACCTCTTGGTTCGCACAGGTTTCCAATTTGGCAGAGGATGAAAGGGAAGAGGGAGAACCAATGAGAGAGTAGCTGTTAGGCATTTGGACGGGCACATATCACTGTAATTTCCCGGCAGGAAGAAGAATTAACCAAATTCTCAGCCACCCACCGGGAACCAGTATAGGTCCTGAACCAAAATTTTGGACTTGCGGTCAGCTCACCAAAAACGAGTTGAAAAATGGAGCTCAGGGGCACAGCCATTCACAAACTGGCCGAGTAATAAAGGACAACTATCGTCCAAAAATCTGTTGAGGGAAGGCATCGAGGCGGACTTGAAAGCGAGGCAGAATAGCAGGAAACAGATTTCAAGAGGTACGTTGGAATCGCCTTTAAAGCACAGGAAGAGGGGCACAACTTCGACATTGATGCACTTGGCCAAAAAGGGCGTATGCGTTTTCTCCTGAATATATTCAGGAGAAAACGCATATGCCCTTTTTGGCCAAGCAAGCAAGCGGGCAATGCAAATCTGCACTACAAAGAAGTATCACTTCCCACCGGTCAAAAGGGACATCCACAAAATGTGTAAGAACAAGAAAGGCAAGACAGACCCTGGAGAACAGGGAGCCTTGTTATGCTGATGGGCGGGATGTAAATTGCCAACTGCCTCTCTGGAGGAGTGCATTCTGTTCCCTAAAACAAGTAAAGAACAGAGCTACAGAGCCAAGGGCACTACCAGTCTAGGGAATATACCTTGGGAAAACTGAAAATCAATAAGACAGAGCCACCCCAAAATTTAGGGCTGCACTGCATACAAGGACCTCAACTTGGATACACCTTAAGTATCCCAGAAAATATAAACATGGTTCAAAAAATTGTGGTACTTACGTACGATGGAATATCCCTCAGCCATGAAATCAATGTCATAAGACCAGTAGCAGCAAAATGGGTGGATTCAGGTACGATGATTCTAAGTGAAATAAGTCACACAGAAAAAGAAACTTATCATAAGATATCACTTATGAAGATCCTGTAAACATGGCTACACTTGAACTGAGTTAGGAAAGAGAACAGTGTCTCACATTTAGAAAACACTCTTATACCTGCTTAAGGGGGAAGGAGAGGTGGGGTGATGCATAAAACCAGAGTTTGATATAAGCACAGGTACCGTTCCAAAAACCAACTATGGAATAGACAAGACCTACACCGTCCTCAGTGAAAGGGACTCAAAACCCCATATTTCCCGCAGAGGAAAATATCTGACTAGTAAGAATCTTAAAACCTATGTATTGATATGTCTCCGTAAGGGAATCAAGTGTGTCTAGACTGGCATAAACATGGCAGCGAGAATCAGCTCAAACCCACTATATAAAGGAATTTCAAAAACAAAACAAAAAAACTGGGAAATTCTTTACAATTCCTTCAGGGTCTCTGATGAAAGCTGGAATGACCCTATCTACAACGACAGCTGGATGTGGCATAAGGAGGGACACTTGGGACTGAGACGATTGGTGAGATTGGGCGAGCAAATGCAGACCCTTTAAAGCAATAATGCATGGCACCCATTCCATGGGTCCGAACTCTCCAGGTTGAAGGGAATATTACTACAGCTATAACATGTGCGGGAAACCTAGAGAACGGACACACTGTGAATACGAAAGGTTTCTAAAACTCAACGAATAGTCCCTCTCCTGGTGCTCTGGTTTGACTTTCCGTCTGCTTTACTATCAACCTCCCAACTTGGAGAGACAGCCCCTTTAACCTCTTGGTTCACACAGGTTGCCAATTTGGCAGAGGATGAAAGGGAAGAGGGAGAACCAATGAGAGAGTAGCTGTTAGGCATTTGGACGGGCACATATCACTGTAATTTCCCGGCAGGAAGAAGAATTAACCAAATTCTCAGCCACCCACCGGGAACCAGTATAGGTCCTGAACCAAAATTTTGGACTTGCGGTCAGCTCACCAAAAACGAGTTGAAAAATGGAGCTCAGGGGCACAGCAATTCACAAACTGGCCGAGTAATAAAGGACAACTATCGTCCAAAAATCTGTTGAGGGAAGGCAACGAGACGGACTTGAAAGTGAGGCAGAATAGCAGGAAACAGATTTCAAGAGGTACATTGGAATCACCTTTAAAGCACAGGAAGAGGGGCACAACTTCGACAATGAGGCACTTGGCCAAAAAGGGCGTATGCGTTTTCTCCTGAATATATTCAGGAGAAAACGCATACGCCCTTTTTGGCCAAGCAAGCAAGCGGGCAATGCAAATCTGCACTACAAAGAAGTATCACTTCCCACCGGTCAAAAGGGACATCCACAAAATGTGTAAGAACAAGAAAGGCAAGACAGGCCCTGGAGAACAGGGAGCCTTGTTATGCTGATGGGCGGGATGTAAATTGCCAACTGCCTCTCTGGAGGAGTGCATTCTGTTCCCTAAAACAAGTAAAGAACAGAGCTACAGAGCCAAGGGCACTACCAGTCTAGGGAATATACCTTGGGAAAACTGAAAATCAATAAGACAGAGCCACCCCAAAATTTAGGGCTGCACTGCATACAAGGACCTCAACTTGGATACACCTTAAGTATCCCAGAAAATATAAACATGGTTCAAAAAATTGTGGTACTTACGTACGATGGAATATCCCTCAGCCATGAAATCAATGTCATAAGACCAGTAGCAGCAAAATGGGTGGATTCAGGTACGATGATTCTAAGTGAAATAAGTCACACAGAAAAAGAAACTTATCATAAGATATCACTTATGAAGATCCTGTAAACATGGCTACACTTGAACTGAGTTAGGAAAGAGAACAGTGTCTCACATTTAGAAAACACTCTTATACCTGCTTAAGGGGGAAGGAGAGGTGGGGTGATGCATAAAACCAGAGTTTGATATAAGCACAGGTACCGTTCCAAAAACCAACTATGGAATAGACAAGACCTACACCGTCCTCAGTGAAAGGGACTCAAAACCCCATATTTCCGGCAGAGGAATATATCTGACTAGTAAGAATCTTAAAACCTATGTATTGATATGTCTCCGTAAGGGAATCAAGTGTGTCTAGACTGGCATAAACATGGCAGCGAGAATCAGCTCAAACCCACTATAAAAAGGAATTTCAAAAACAAAACAAAAAAACTGGGAAATTCTTTACAATTCCTTCAGGGTCTCTGATGAAAGCTGGAATGACCCTATCTACAATGACAGCTGGATGTGGCATAAGGAGGGACACTTGGGACTGAGACGATTGGTGAGATTGGGTGAGCAAATGCTGACCCTTTAAAGCAATAATGCATGGCACCCATTCCATGGGTCCGAACTCTCCAGGTTGAAGGGAATATTACTACAGCTATTACATGTGCGGGAAACCTAGAGAACGGACACACTGTGAATACGAAAGGTTTCTAAAACTCAACAAATAGTCCCTCTCCTGGTGCTCCGGTTTGACTTTCCGTCTGCTTTACTATCAACCTCCCAACTTGGAGAGACAGCCCCTTTAACCTCTTGGTTCGCACAGGTTTCCAATTTGGCAGAGGATGAAAGGGAAGAGGGAGAACCAATGAGAGAGTAGCTGTTAGGCATTTGGACGGGCACATATCACTGTAATTTCCCGGCAGGAAGAAGAATTAACCAAATTCTCAGCCACCCACCGGGAACCAGTATAGGTCCTGAACCAAAATTTTGGACTTGCGGTCAGCTCACCAAAAACGAGTTGAAAAATGGAGCTCAGGGGCACAGCCATTCACAAACTGGCCGAGTAATAAAGGACAACTATCGTCCAAAAATCTGTTGAGGGAAGGCAACGAGGCGGACTTGAAAGCGAGGCAGAATAGCAGGAAACAGATTTTAAGAGGTACGTTGGAATCGCCTTTAAAGCACAGGAAGAGGGGCACAACTTCGACAATGATGCACTTGGCCAAAAAGGGCGTATGTGTTTTCCCCTGAATATATTCAGGAGAAAACGCATACTCCCTTTTTGGCCAAGCAAGCAAGCGGGCAATGCAAATCTGCACTACAAAGAAGTATCACTTCCCACCGGTCAAAAGGGACATCCACAAAATGTGTAAGAACAAGAAAGGCAAGACAGGCCCTGGAGAACAGGGAGCCTTGTTATGCTGATGGGCGGGATGTAAATTGCCAACTGCCTCTCTGGAGGAGTGCATTCTGTTCCCTAAAACAAGTAAAGAACAGAGCTACAGAGCCAAGGGCACTACCAGTCTAGGGAATATACCTTGGGAAAACTGAAAATCAATAAGACAGAGCCACCCCAAAATTTAGGGCTGCACTGCATACAAGGACCTCAACTTGGATACACCTTAAGTATCCCAGAAAATATAAACATGGTTCAAAAAATTGTGGTACTTACGTACGATGGAATATCCCTCAGCCATGAAATCAATGTCATAAGACCAGTAGCAGCAAAATGGGTGGATTCAGGTACGATGATTCTAAGTGAAATAAGTCACACAGAAAAAGAAACTTATCATAAGATATCACTTATGAAGATCCTGTAAACATGGCTACACTTGAACTGAGTTAGGAAAGAGAACAGTGTCTCACATTTAGAAAACACTCTTATACCTGCTTAAGGGGGAAGGAGAGGTGGGGTGATGCATAAAACCAGAGTTTGATATAAGCACAGGAACCGTACCAAAAACCAACTATCGAATAGACAAGACCTACACCGTCCTCAGCGAAAGGGACTCAAAACCCCATATTTCCCGCAGAGGAAAATATCTGACTAGTAAGAATCTTAAAACCTATGTATTGATATGTCTCCGTAAGGGAATCAAGTGTGTCTAGACTGGCATAAACATGGCAGTGAGAATCAGCTCAAACCCACTATAAAAAGGAATTTCAAAAACAAAACAAAAAAACTGGGAAATTCTTTACAATTCCTTCAGGGTCTCTGATGAAAGCTGGAATGACCCTATCTACAACGACAGCTGGATGTGGCATAAGGAGGGACACTTGGGACTGAGACGATTGGTGAGATTGGGTGAGCAAATGCAGACGCTTTAAAGCAATAATGCATGGCACCCATTCCATGGGTCCGAACTCTCCAGGTTGAAGGGAATATTACTACAGCTATAACATGTGCGGGAAACCTAGAGAACGGACACACTGTGAATACGAAAGGTTTCTAAAACTCAACGAATAGTCCCTCTCCTGGTGCTCTGGTTTGACTTTCCGTCTGCTTTACTATCAACCTCCCAACTTGGAGAGACAGCCCCTTTAACCTCTTGGTTCGCACAGGTTTCCAATTTGGCAGAGGATGAAAGGGAAGAGGGAGAACCAATGAGAGAGTAGCTGTTAGGCATTTGGACGGGCACATATCACTGTAATTTCCCGGCAGGAAGAAGAATTAACCAAATTCTCAGCCACCCACCGGGAACCAGTATAGGTCCTGAACCAAAATTTTGGACTTGCGGTCAGCTCACCAAAAACGAGTTGAAAAATGGAGCTCAGGGGCACAGCCATTCACAAACTGGCCGAGTAATAAAGACAACTATCGTCCAAAAATCTGTTGAGGGAAGGCATCGAGGCGGACTTGAAAGCGAGGCAGAATAGCAGGAAACAGATTTCAAGAGGTACGTTGGAATCACCTTTAAAGCACAGGAAGAGGGGCACAACTTCGACATTGATGCACTTGGCCAAAAAGGGCGTATGCGTTTTCTCCTGAATATATTCAGGAGAAAACGCATACGCCCTTTTTGGCCAAGCAAGCAAGCGGGCAATGCAAATCTGCACTACAAAGAAGTATCACTTCCCACCGGTCAAAAGGGACATCCACAAAATGTGTAAGAACAAGAAAGGCAAGACAGACCCTGGAGAACAGGGAGCCTTGTTATGCTGATGGGCGGGATGTAAATTGCCAACTGCCTCTCTGGAGGAGTGCATTCTGTTCCCTAAAACAAGTAAAGAACAGAGCTACAGAGCCAAGGGCACTACCAGTCTAGGGAATATACCTTGGGAAAACTGAAAATCAATAAGACAGAGCCACCCCAAAATTTAGGGCTGCACTGCATACAAGGACCTCAACTTGGATACACCTTAAGTATCCCAGAAAATATAAACATGGTTCAAAAAATTGTGGTACTTACGTACGATGGAATATCCCTCAGCCATGAAATCAATGTCATAAGACCAGTAGCAGCAAAATGGGTGGATTCAGGTACGATGATTCTAAGTGAAATAAGTCACACAGAAAAAGAAACTTATCATAAGATATCACTTATGAAGATCCTGTAAACATGGCTACACTTGAACTGAGTTAGGAAAGAGAACAGTGTCTCACATTTAGAAAACACTCTTATACCTGCTTAAGGGGGAAGGAGAGGTGGGGTGATGCATAAAACCAGAGTTTGATATAAGCACAGGTACCGTTCCAAAAACCAACTATGGAATAGACAAGACCTACACCGTCCTCAGTGAAAGGGACTCAAAACCCCATATTTCCCGCAGAGGAAAATATCTGACTAGTAAGAATCTTAAAACCTATGTATTGATATGTCTCCGTAAGGGAATCAAGTGTGTCTAGACTGGCATAAACATGGCAGCGAGAATCAGCTCAAACCCACTATAAAAAGGAATTTCAAAAACAAAACAAAAAAACTGGGAAATTCTTTACAATTCCTTCAGGGTCTCTGATGAAAGCTGGAATGACCCTATCTACAACGACAGCTGGATGTGGCATAAGGAGGGACACTTGGGACTGAGACGATTGGTGAGATTGGGTGAGCAAATGCAGACCCTTTAAAGCAATAATGCATGGCACCCATTCCATGGGTCCGAACTCTCCAGGTTGAAGGGAATATTACTACAGCTATAACATGTGCGGGAAACCTAGAGAACGGACACACTGTGAATACGAAAGGTTTCTAAAACTCAACGAATAGTCCCTCTCCTGGTGCTCCGGTTTGACTTTCCGTCTGCTTTACTATCAACCTCCCAACTTGGAGAGACAGCCCCTTTAACCTCTTGGTTCGCACAGGTTGCCAATTTGGCAGAGGATGAAAGGGAAGAGGGAGAACCAATGAGAGAGTAGCTGTTAGCCATTTGGACGGGCACATATCACTGTAATTTCCCGGCAGGAAGAAGAATTAACCAAATTCTCAGCCACCCACCGGGAACCAGTATAGGTCCTGAACCAAAATTTTGGACTTGCGGTCAGCTCACCAAAAACGAGTTGAAAAATGGAGCTCGGGGGCACAGCAATTCACAAACTGGCCGAGTAATAAAGGCCAACTATCGTCCAAAAATCTGTTGAGGGAAGGCAACGAGGCGGACTTGAAAGCGAGGCAGAATAGCAGGAAACAGATTTCAAGAGGTACGTTGGAATCGCCTTTAAAGCACAGGAAGAGGGGCACAACTTCGACAATGATGCACTTGGCCAAAAAGGGCGTATGTGTTTTCTCCTGAATATATTCAGGAGAAAACGCATACGCCCTTTTTGGCCAAGCAAGCAAGCGGGCAATGCAAATCTGCACTACAAAGAAGTATCACTTCCCACCGGTCAAAAGGGACATCCACAAAATGTGTAAGAACAAGAAAGGCAAGACAGGCCCTGGAGAACAGGGAGCCTTGTTATGCTGATGGGCGGGATGTAAATTGCCAACTGCCTCTCTGGAGGAGTGCATTCTGTTCCCTAAAACAAGTAAAGAACAGAGCTACAGAGCCAAGGGCACTACCAGTCTAGGGAATATACCTTGGGAAAACTGAAAATCAATAAGACAGAGCCACCCCAAAATTTAGGGCTGCACTGCATACAAGGACCTCAACTTGGATACACCTTAAGTATCCCAGAAAATATAAACATGGTTCAAAAAATTGTGGTACTTACGTACGATGGAGTATCCCTCAGCCATGAAATCAATGTCATAAGACCAGTAGCAGTAAAATGGGTGGATTCAGGTACGATGATTCTAAGTGAAATAAGTCACACAGAAAAAGAAACTTATCATAAGATATCACTTATGAAGATCCTGTAAACATGGCTACACTTGAACTGAGTTAGGAAAGAGAACAGTGTCTCACATTTAGAAAACACTCTTTTACCTGCTTAAGGGGGAAGGAGAGGTGGGGTGATGCATAAAACCAGAGTTTGATATAAGCACAGGTACCGTTCCAAAAACCAACTATGGAATAGACAAGACCTACACCGTCCTCAGCGAAAGGGACTCAAAACCCCATATTTCCCGCAGAGGAAAATATCTGACTAGTAAGAATCTTAAAACCTATGTATTGATATGTCTCCGTAAGGGAATCAAGTGTGTCTAGACTGGCATAAACATGGCAGCGAGAATCAGCTCAAACCCACTATAAAAAGGAATTTCAAAAACAAAAGAAAAAAACTGGGAAATTCTTTACAATTCCTTCAGGGTCTCTGATGAAAGCTGGAATGACCCTATCTACAACGACAGCTGGATGTGGCATAAGGAGGGACACTTGGGACTGAGACGATTGGTGAGATTGGGTGAGCAAATGCAGACCCTTTAAAGCAATAATGCATGGCACCCATTCCATGGGTCCGAACTCTCCAGGTTGAAGGGAATATTACTACAGCTATAACATGTGCGGGAAACCTAGAGAACGGACACACTGTGAATACGAAAGGTTTCTAAAACTCAACGAATAGTCCCTCTCCTGGTGCTCCGGTTTGACTTTCCGTCTGCTTTACTATCAACCTCCCAACTTGGAGAGACAGCCCCTTTAACCTCTTGGTTCGCACAGGTTGCCAATTTGGCAGAGGATGAAAGGGAAGAGGGAGAACCAATGAGAGAGTAGCTGTTAGCCATTTGGACGGGCACATATCACTGTAATTTCCCTTCAGGAAGAAGAATTAACCAAATTCTCAGCCACCCACCGGGAACCAGTATAGGTCCTGAACCAAAATTTTGGACTTGCGGTCAGCTCACCAAAAACGAGTTGAAAAATGGAGCTCAGGGGCACAGCAATTCACAAACTGGCCGAGTAATAAAGGACAACTATCGTCCAAAAATCTGTTGAGGGAAGGCAACGAGGCGGACTTGAAAGCGAGGCAGAATAGCAGGAAACAGATTTCAAGAGGTACGTTGGAATCGCCTTTAAATCACAGGAAGAGGGGCACAACTTCGAAAATGATGCACTTGGCCAAAAAGGGCGTATGCGTTTTCTCCTGAATATATTCAGGAGAAAACGCATACGCCCTTTTTGGCCAAGCAAGCAAGCGGGCAATGCAAATCTGCACTACAAAGAAGTATCACTTCCCACCGGTCAAAAGGGACATCCACAAAATGTGTAAGAACAAGAAAGGCAAGACAGGCCCTGGAGAACAGGGAGCCTTGTTATGTTGATGGGCGGGATGTAAATTGCCAACTGCCTCTCTGGAGGAGTGCATTCTGTTCCCTAAAACAAGTAAAGAACAGAGCTACAGAGCCAAGGGCACTACCAGTCTAGGGAATATACCTTGGGAAAACTGAAAATCAATAAGACAGAGCCACCCCAAAATTTAGGGCTGCACTGCATACAAGGACCTCAACTTGGATACACCTTAAGTATCCCAGAAAATATAAACATGGTTCAAAAAATTGTGGTACTTACGTACGATGGAATATCCCTCAGCCATGAAATCAATGTCATAAGACCAGTAGCAGCAAAATGGGTGGATTCAGGTACTATGATTCTAAGTGAAATAAGTCACACAAAAAAAGAAACTTATCATTAGATATCACTTATGAAGATCCTGTAAACATGGCTACAGTTGAACTGAGTTAGGAAAGAGAACAGTGTCTCACATTTAGAAAACACTCTTATACCTGCTTAAGGGGGAAGGAGAGGTGGGGTGATGCATAAAACCAGAGTTTGATATAAGCACAGGTACCGTTCCAAAAACCAACTATGGAATAGCCAAGACCTACACCGTCCTCAGTGAAAGGGACTCAAAACCCCATATTTCCCGCAGAGGAAA
Source organism: Hyperoodon ampullatus (assembly GCF_949752795.1). NCBI lineage: Eukaryota > Metazoa > Chordata > Mammalia > Artiodactyla > Ziphiidae > Hyperoodon > Hyperoodon ampullatus. The sequence goes on along the minus strand of NW_027640380.1, from coordinate 80,763 downwards.
ATATCTGACTAGTAAGAATCTTAAAACCTATGTATTGATATGTCTCCGTAAGGGAATCAAGTGTGTCTACACTGGCATAAACATGGCAGCGAGAATCAGCTCAAACCCACTATAAAAAGGAATTTCAAAAACAAAACAAAAAAACTGGGAAATTCTTTACAATTCCTTCAGGGTCTCTGATGAAAGCTGGAATGACCCTATCTACAATGACAGCTGGATGTGGCATAAGGAGGGACACTTGGGACTGAGACGATTGGTGAGATTGGGTGAGCAAATGCAGACCCTTTAAAGCAATAATGCATGGCACCCATTCCATGGGTCCGAACTCTCCAGGTTGAAGGGAATATTACTACGGCTATAACATGTGCGGGAAACCTAGAGAACGGACACACTGTGAATACGAAAGGTTTCTAAAACTCAACGAATAGTCCCTCTCCTGGTGCTCCGGTTTGACTTTCCGTCTGCTTTACTATCAACCTCCCAACTTGGAGAGACAGCCCCTTTAACCTCTTGGTTCGCACAGGTTGCCAATTTGGCAGAGGATGAAAGGGAAGAGGGAGAACCAATGAGAGAGTAGCTGTTAGCCATTTGGACGGGCACATATCACTGTAATTTCCCGGCAGGAAGAAGAATTAACCAAATTCTCAGCCACCCACCGGGAACCAGTATAGGTCCTGAACCAAAATTTTGGACTTGCGGTCACCTCACCAAAAACGAGTTGAAAAATGGAGCTCAGGGGCACAGCAATTCACAAACTGGCCGAGTAATAAAGGACAACTATCGTCCAAAAATCTGTTGAGGGAAGGCAACGAGGCGGACTTGAAAGCGAGGCAGAATAGCAGGAAACAGATTTCTAGAGGTACGTTGGAATCGCCTTTAAAGCACAGGAAGAGGGGCACAACTTCGACAATGATGCACTTGGCCAAAAAGTGTGTATGCGTTTTCTCCTGAATATATTCAGGAGAAAATGCATACGCCCTTTTTGGCCAAGCAAGCAAGCGGGCAATGCAAATCTGCACTACAAAGAAGTATCACTTCCCACCGGTCAAAAGGGACATCCACAAAATGTGTAAGAACAAGAAAGGCAAGACAGGCCCTGGAGAACAGGGAGCCTTGTTATGCTGATGGGCGGGATGTAAATTGCCAACTGCCTCTCTGGAGGAGTGCATTCTGTTCCCTAAAACAAGTAAAGAACAGAGCTACAGAGCCAAGGGCACTACCAGTCTAGGGAATATACCTTGGGAAAACTGAAAATCAATAAGACAGAGCCACCCCAAAATTTAGGGCTGCACTGCATACAAGGACCTCAACTTGGATACACCTTAAGTATCCCAGAAAATATAAACATGGTTCAAAAAATTGTGGTACTTACGTACGATGGAATATCCCTCAGCCATGAAATCAATGTCATAAGACCAGTAGCAGCAAAATGGGTGGATTCAGGTACGATGATTCTAAGTGAAATAAGTCACACAGAAAAAGAAACTTATCATAAGATATCACTTATGAAGATCCTGTAAACATGGCTACACTTGAACTGAGTTAGGAAAGAGAACAGTGTCTCACATTTAGAAAACACTCTTATACCTGCTTAAGGGGGAAGGAGAGGTGGGGTGATGCATAAAACCAGAGTTCGATATAAGCACAGGTACCGTTCCAAAAACCAACTATGGAATAGACAAGACCTACACCGTCCTCAGTGAAAGGGACTCAAAACCCCATATTTCCCACAGAGGAAAATATCTGACTAGTAAGAATCATAAAACCTATGTATTGAGATGTCTCCATAAGGGAATCAAGTGTGTCTAGACTGGCATAAACATGGCAGCGAGAATCAGCTCAAACCCACTATAAAAAGGAATTTCAAAAACAAAACAAAAAAACTGGGAAATTCTTTACAATTCCTTCAGGGTCTCTGATGAAAGCTGGAATGACCCTATCTACAACGACAGCTGGATGTGGCATAAGGAGGGACACTTGGGACTGAGACGATTGGTGAGATTGGGTGAGCAAATGCAGACCCTTTAAAGCAATAATGCATGGCACCCATTCCATGGGTCCGAACTCTCCAGGTTGAAGGGAATATTACTACAGCTATAACATGTGCGGGAAACCTAGAGAACGGACACACTGTGAATATGAAAGGTTTCTAAAACTCAACGAATAGTCCCTCTCCTGGTGCTCCGGTTTGACTTTCCGTCTGCTTTACTATCAACCTCCCAACTTGGAGAGACAGCTCCTTTAACCTCTTGGTTCGCACAGGTTGCCAATTTGGCAGAGGATGAAAGGGAAGAGGGAGAACCAATGAGAGAGTAGCTGTTAGGCATTTGGACGGGCACATATCACTGTAATTTCCCGGCAGGAAGAAGAATTAACCAAATTCTCAGCCACCCACCGGGAACCAGTATAGGTCCTGAACCAAAATTTTGGACTTGCGGTCAGCTCACCAAAAACGAGTTGAAAAATGGAGCTCAGGGGCACAGCAATTCACAAACTGGCCGAGTAATAAAGGACAACTATCGTCCAAAAATCTGTTGAGAGAAGGCAACGAGGCGGACTTGAAAGCGAGGCAGAATAGCAGGAAACAGATTTCAAGAGGTACGTTGGAATCGCCTTTAAAGCACAGGAAGAGGGGCACAACTTCGACAATGATGCACTTGGCCAAAAAGGGCGTATGCGTTTTCTCCTGAATATATTCAGGAGAAAACGCATACGCCCTTTTTGGCCAAGCAAGCAAGCGGGCAATGCAAATCTGCACTACAAAGAAGTATCACTTCCCACCGGTCAAAAGGGACATCCACAAAATGTGTAAGAACAAGAAAGGCAAGACAGGCCCTGGAGAACAGGGAGCCTTGTTATGCTGATGGGCGGGATGTAAATTGCCAACTGCCTCTCTGGAGGAGTGCATTCTGTTCCCTAAAACAAGTAAAGAACAGAGCTACAGAGCCAAGGGCACTACCAGTCTAAGGAATATACCTTGGGAAAACGGAAAATCAATAAGACAGAGCCACCCCAAAATTTAGGGCTGCACTGCATACAAGGACCTCAACTTGGATACACCTTAAGTATCCCAGAAAATATAAACATGGTTCAAAAAATTGTGGTACTTACGTAAGATGGAATATCCCTCAGCCATGAAATCAATGTCATAAGACCAGTAGCAGCAAAATGGGTGGATTCAGGTACGATGATTCTAAGTGAAATAAGTCACACAGAAAAAGAAACTTATCATAAGATATCACTTATGAAGATCCTGTAAGCATGGCTACACTTGAACTGAGTTAGGAAAGAGAACAGTGTCTCACATTTAGAAAACACTCTTATACCTGCTTAAGGGGGAAGGAGAGGTGGGGTGACGCATAAAACCAGAGTTTGATATAAGCACAGGTACCGTTCCAAAAACCAACTATGGAATAGACAAGACCTACACCGTCCTCAGCGAAAGGGACTCAAAACCCCATATTTTCCGCAGAGGAAAATATCTGACTAGTAAGAATCTTAAAACCTATGTATTGATATGTCTCCGTAAGGGAATCAAGTGTGTCTAGACTGGCATAAACATGGCAGCGAGAATCAGCTCAAACCCACTATAAAAAGGAATTTCAAAAACAAAACAAAAAAACTGGGAAATTCTTTACAATTCCTTCAGGGTCTCTGATGAAAGCTGGAATGACCCTATCTACAACGACAGCTGGATGTGGCATAAGGAGGGACACTTGGGACTGAGACGATTGGTGAGATTGGGTGAGCAAATGCAGACCCTTTAAAGCAATAATGCATGGCACCCATTCCATGGGTCTGAACTCTCCAGGTTGAAGGGAATATTACTACAGCTATAACATGTGCGGGAAACCTAGAGAACGGGCACACTGTGAATACGAAAGGTTTCTAAAACTCAACGAATAGTCCCTCTCCTGGTGCTCCGGTTTGACTTTCCGTCTGCTTTACTATCAACCTCCCAACTTGGAGAGACAGCCCCTTTAACCTCTTGGTTCGCACAGGTTGCCAATTTGGCAGAGGATGAAAGGGAAGAGGGAGAACCAATGAGAGAGTAGCTGTTAGGCATTTGGACGGGCACATATCACTGTAATTTCCCGGCAGGAAGAAGAATTAACCAAATTCTCAGCCACCCACCGGGAACCAGTATAGGTCCTGAACCAAAATTTTGGACTTGCGGTCAGCTCACCAAAAACGAGTTGAAAAATGGAGCTCGGGGGCACATCAATTCACAAACTGGCCGAGTAATAAAGGACAAATATCGTCCAAAAATCTGTTGAGGGAAGGCAACGAGGCGGACTTGAAAGCGATGCAGAATAGCAGGAAACAGATTTCAAGAGGTACGTTGGAATTGCCTTTAAAGCACAGGAAGAGGGGCACAACTTCGACAATGATGCACTTGGCCATAAAGGGCGTATGTGTTTTCTCCTGAATATATTCAGGAGAAAACGCATACGCCCTTTTTGGCCAAGCAAGCAAGCGGGCAATGCAAATCTGCACTACAAAGAAGTTTCACTTCCCACCGGTCAAAAGGGACATCCACAAAATGTGTAAGAACAAGAAAGGCAAGACAGGCCCTGGAGAACAGGGAGCCTTGTTATGCTGATGGGCGGGATGTAAATTGCCAACTGCCTCTCTGGAGGAGTGCATTCTGTTCCCTAAAACAAGTAAAGAACAGAGCTACAGAGCCAAGGGCACTACCAGTCTAGGGAATATACCTTGGGAAAACTGAAAATCAATAAGACAGAGCCACCCCAAAATTTAGGGCTGCACTGCATACAAGGACCTCAACTTGGATACACCTTAAGTATCCCAGAAAATATAAACATGGTTCAAAAAATTGTGGTACTTACGTACGATGGAATATCCCTCAGCCATGAAATCAATGTCATAAGACCAGTAGCAGCAAAATGGGTGGATTCAGGTACGATGATTCTAAGTGAAATAAGTCACACAGAAAAAGAAACTTATCATAAGATATCACTTATGAAGATCCTGTAAACATGGCTACACTTGAACTGAGTTAGGAAAGAGAACAGTGTCTCACATTTAGAAAACACTCTTATGCCTGCTTAAGGGGGAAGGAGAGGTGGGGTGATGCATAAAACCAGAGTTTGATATAAGCACAGGTACCGTTCCAAAAACCAACTATGGAATAGACAAGACCTACACCGTCCTCAGCGAAAGGGACTCAAAACCCCATATTTCCCGCAGAGGAAAATATCTGAGTAGTAAGAATCTTAAAACCTATGTATTGATATGTCTCCGTAAGGGAATCAAGTGTGTCTAGACTGGCATAAACATGGCAGCGAGAATCAGCTCAAACCCACTATAAAAAGGAATTTCAAAAACAAAACAAAAAAACTGGGAAATTCTTTACAATTCCTTCAGGGTCTCTGATGAAAGCTGGAATGACCCTATCTACAACGACAGCTGGATGTGGCATAAGGAGGGACACTTGGGACTGAGACGATTGGTGAGATTGGGTGAGCAAATGCAGACCCTTTAAAGCAATAATGCATGGCACCCATTCCATGGGTCCGAACTCTCCAGGTTGAAGGGAATATTACTACAGCTATAACATGTGCGGGAAACCTAGAGAACGGACACACTGTGAATACGAAAGGTTTCTAAAACTCAACGAATAGTCCCTCTCCTGGTGCTCCGGTTTGACTTTCCGTCTGCTTTACTATCAACCTCCCAACTTGGAGAGACAGCCCCTTTAACCTCTTGGTTCGCACAGGTTGCCAATTTGGCAGAGGATGAAAGGGAAGAGGGAGAACCAATGAGAGAGTAGCTGTTAGGCATTTGGACGGGCACATATCACTGTAATTTCCCGGCAGGAAGAAGAATTAACCAAATTCTCAGCCACCCACCGGGAACCAGTATAGGTCCTGAACCAAAATTTTGGACTTGCGGTCAGCTCACCAAAAACGAGTTGAAAAATGGAGCTCAGGGGCACAGCAATTCACAAACTGGCCGAGTAATAAAGGACAACTATCGTCCAAAAATCTGTTGAGGGAAGGCAACGAGGCGGACTTGAAAGCGAGGCAGAATAGCAGGAAACAGATTTCAAGAGGTACGTTGGAATCGCCTTTAAAGCACAGGAAGAGGGGCACAACTTCGACAATGATGCACTTGGCCAAAAAGGGCGTATGCGTTTTCTCCTGAATATATTCAGGAGAAAACGCATACGCCCTTTTTGGCCAAGCAAGCAAGCGGGCAATGCAAATCTGCACTACAAAGAAGTATCACTTCCCACTGGTCAAAAGGGACATCCACAAAATGTGTAACAACAAGAAAGGCAAGACAGGCCCTGGAGAACAGGGAGCCTTGTTATGCTGATGGGCGGGATGTAAATTGCCAACTGCCTCTTTGGAGGAGTGCATTCTGTTCCCTAAAACAAGGAAAGAACAGAGCTACAGAGCCAAGGGCACTACCAGTCTAGGGAATATACCTTGGGAAAACTGAAAATCAATAAGACAGAGCCACCCCAAAATTTAGGGCTGCACTGCATACAAGGACCTCAACTTGGATACACCTTAAGTATCCCAGAAAATATAAACATGGTTCAAAAAATTGTGGTACTTACGTACGATGGAATATCCCTCAGCCATGAAATCAATGTCATAAGACCAGTAGCAGCAAAATGGGTGGATTCAGGTACGATGATTCTAAGTGAAATAAGTCACACAGAAAAAGAAACTTATCATAAGATATCACTTATGAAGATCCTGTAAACATGGCTACACTTGAACTGAGTTAGGAAAGAGAACAGTGTCTCACATTTAGAAAACACTCTTATACCTGCTTAAGGGGGAAGGAGAGGTGGGGTGATGCATAAAACAAGAGTTTGATATAAGCACAGGTACCGTTCCAAAAACCAACTATCGAATAGACAAGACCTACACCGTCCTCAGTGAAAGGGACTCAAAACCCCATATTTCCCGCAGAGGAAAGTATCTGACTAGTAAGAATCTTAAAACCTATGTATTGATATGTCTCCATAAGGGAATCAAGTGTGTCTAGACTGGCATAAACATGGCAGCGAGAATCAGCTCAAACCCACTATAAAAAGGAATTTCAAAAACAAAACAAAAAAACTGGGAAATTCTTTAAAATTCCTTCAGGGTCTCTGATGAATGCTGGAATGACCCTATCTACAACGACAGCTGGATGTGGCATAAGGAGGGACACTTGGGACTGAGATGATTGGTGAGATTGGGTGAGCAAATGCAGACCCTTTAAAGCAATAATGCATGGCACACATTCCATGGGTCCGAACTCTCCAGGTTGAAGGGAATATTACTACAGCTATAACATGTGCGGGAAACCTAGGGAACGGACACACTGTGAATACGAAAGGTTTCTAAAACTCAACGCATAGTCCCTCTCCTGGTGCTCCGGTTTGACTTTCCGTCTGCTTTACTATCAACCTCCCAACTTGGAGAGACAGCCCCTTTAACCTCTTGGTTCGCACAGGTTGCCAATTTGGCAGAGGATGAAAGGGAAGAGGGAGAACCAATGAGAGAGTAGCTGTTAGGCATTTGGACGGGTACATATCACTGTAATTACCCGGCAGGAAGAAGAATTAACCAAATTATCAGCCACCCACCGGGAACCAGTATAGGTCCTGAACCAAAATTTTGGACTTGCGGTCAGCTCACCAAAAACGCTTTGAAAAATGGAGCTCAGGGGCACAGCAATTCACAAACTGGCCGAGTAATAAAGGACAACTATCGTCCAAAAATCTGTTGAGGGAAGGCAACGAGGTGGACTTGAAAGCGAGGCAGAATAGCAGGAAACAGATTTCAAGAGGTACGTTGGAATCGCCTTTAAAGCACAGGAAGAGGGGCACAACTTCGACAATGATGCACTTGGCCAAAAAGGGCGTATGCGTTTTCTCCTGAATATATTCAGGAGAAAACGCATACGCCCTTTTTGGCCAAGCAAGCAAGCGGGCAATGCAAATCTGCATTACAAAGAAGTATCACTTCCCACCGGTCAAAAGGGACATCCACAAAATGTGTAAGAACAAGAAAGGCAAGACAGGCTCTGGAGAACAGGGAGCCTTGTTATGCTGATGGGCGGGATGTAAATTGCCAACTGCCTCTCTGGAGGAGTGCATTCTGTTCCCTAAAACAAGTAAAGAACAGAGCTACAGAGCCAAGGGAACTACCAGTCTAGGGAATATACCTTGGGAAAACAGAAAATCAATAAGACAGAGCCACCCCAAAATTTAGGGCTGCACTGCATACAAGGACCTCAACTTGGATACACCTTAAGTATCCCAGAAAATATAAACATGGTTCAAAAAATTGTGGTACTTACATACGATGGAATATCCCTCAGCCATGAAATCAATGTCATAAGACCAGTAGCAGCAAAATGGGTGGATTCAGGTACGATGATTCTAAGTGAAATAAGGTACACAGAAAAAGAAACTTATCATAAGATATCACTTATGAAGATCCTGTAAACATGGCTACACTTGAACTGAGTTAGGAAAGAGAACAGTGTCTCACATTTAGAAAACACTCTTATACCTGCTTAAGGGGGAAGGAGAGGTGGGGTGATGCATAAAACCAGAGTTTGATATAAGCACAGGTACCGTTCCAAAAACCAACTATGGAATAGACAAGACCTACACCGTCCTCAGCGAAAGGGACTCAAAACCCCATATTTCCCGCAGAGGAAAATATCTGACTAGTAAGAATCTTAAAACCTATGTATTGATATGTCTCCGTAAGGGAATCAAGTGTGTCTAGACTGGCATAAACATGGCAGCGAGAATCAGCTCAAACCCACTATAAAAAGGAATTTCAAAAACAAAACAAAAAAACTGGGAAATTCTTTACAATTCCTTCAGGGTCTCTGATGAAAGCTGGAATGACCCTATCTACAATGACAGCTGGATGTGGCATAAGGAGGGACACTTGGGACTGAGACGATTGGTGAGATTGGGTGAGCAAATGCAGACCCTTTAAAGCAATAATGCATGGCACCCATTCCATGGGTCCGAACTCTCCAGGTTGAAGGGAATATTACTACAGCTATAACATGTGCGGGAAACCTAGAGAACGGACACACTGTGAATACGAAAGGTTTCTAAAACTCAACGAATAGTCCCTCTCCTGATGCTCTGGTTTGACTTTCCGTCTGCTTTACTATCAACCTCCCAACTTGGAGAGACAGCCCCTTTAACCTCTTGGTTCGCACAGGTTTCCAATTTGGCAGAGGATGAAAGGGAAGAGGGAGAACCAATGAGAGAGTAGCTGTTAGGCATTTGGACGGGCACATATCACTGTAATTTCCCGGCAGGAAGAAGAATTAACCAAATTCTCAGCCACCCACCGGGAACCAGTATAGGTCCTGAAGCAAAATTTTGGACTTGCGGGCAGCTCACCAAAAACGAGTTGAAAAATGGAGCTCGGGGGCACAGCAATTCACAAACTGGCCGAGTAATAAAGGACAACTATCGTCCAAAAATCTGTTGAGGGAAGGCAACGAGGCGGACTTGAAAGCGAGGCAGAATAGCAGGAAACAGATTTCAAGAGGTACGTTGGAATCGCCTTTAAAGCACAGGAAGAGGGGCACAACTTCGACAATGATGCACTTGGCCAAAAAGGGCGTATGTGTTTTCTCCTGAATATATTCAGGAGAAAACGCATACGCCCTTTTTGGCCAAGCAAGCAAGCGGGCAATGCAAATCTGCACTACAAAGAAGTATCACTTCCCACCGGTCAAAAGGGACATCCACAAAATGTGTAAGAACAAGAAAGGCAAGACAGGCCCTGGAGAACAGGGAGCCTTGTTATGCTGATGGGCGGGATGTAAATTGCCAACTGCCTCTCTGGAGGAGTGCATTCTGTTCCCTAAAACAAGTAAAGAACAGAGCTACAGAGCCAAGGGAACTACCAGTCTAGGGAATATACCTTGGGAAAACTGAAAATCAATAAGACAGAGCCACCCCAAAATTTAGGGCTGCACTGCATACAAGGACCTCAACTTGGATACACCTTAAGTATCCCAGAAAATATAAACATGGTTCAAAAAATTGTGGTACTTACATACGATGGAATATCCCTCAGCCATGAAATCAATGTCATAAGACCAGTAGCAGCAAAATGGGTGGATTCAGGTACGATGATTCTAAGTGAAATAAGTCACACAGAAAAAGAAACTTATCATAAGATATCACTTATGAAGATCCTGTAAACATGGTTACACTTGAACTGAGTTAGGAAAGAGAACAGTGTCTCACATTTAGAAAACACTCTTATGCCTGCTTAAGGGGGAAGGAGAGGTGGGGTGATGCATAAAACCAGAGTTTGATATAAGCACAGGTACCGTTCCAAAAACCAACTATGGAATAGAAAAGACCTACACCGTCCTCAGCGAAAGGGACTCAAAATCCCATATTTTCCGCAGAGGAAAATATCTGACTAGTAAGAATCTTAAAACCTATGTATTGATATGTCTCCGTAAGGGAATCAAGTGTGTCTAGACTGGCATAAACATGGCAGCGAGAATCAGCTCAAACCCACTATAAAAAGGAATTTCAAAAACAAAACAAAAAAACTGGGAAATTCTTTACAATTCCTTCAGGGTCTCTGATGAAAGCTGGAATGACCCTATCTACAACGAAAGCTGGATGTGGCATAAGGAGGGACACTTGGGACTGAGACGATTGGTGAGATTGGGTGAGCAAATGCAGACCCTTTAAAGCAATAATGCATGGCACCCATTCCATGGGTCCGAACTGTCCAGGTTGAAGGGAATATTACTACAGCTATAACATGTGCGGGAAACCTAGAGAACGGACACACTGTGAATACGAAAGGTTTCTAAAACTCAACGAATAGTCCCTCTCCTGGTGCTCCGGTTTGACTTTCCGTCTGCTTTACTATCAACCTCCCAACTTGGAGAGACAGCCCCTTTAACCTCTTGGTTCGCACAGGTTGCCAATTTTGCAGAGGATGAAAGGGAAGAGGGAGAACCAATGAGAGAGTAGCTGTTAGGCATTTGGACGGGCACATATCACTGTAATTTCCCGGCAGGAAGAAGAATTAACCAAATTCTCAGCCACCCACCGGGAACCAGTATAGGTCCTGAACCAAAATTTTGGACTTGCGGTCAGCTCACCAAAAACGAGTTGAAAAATGGAGCTCAGGGGCACAGCAATTCACAAACTGGCCGAGTAATAAAGGACAACTATCGTCCAAAAATCTGTTGAGGGAAGGCAACGAGGCGGACTTGAAAGCGAGGCAGAATAGCAGGAAACAGATTTCAAGAGGTACGTTGGAATCGCCTTTAAAGCACAGGAAGAGGGGCACAACTTCGACAATGATGCACTTGGCCAAAAAGGGCGTATGCGTTTTCTCCTGAATATATTCAGGAGAAAACGCATACGCCCTTTTTGGCCAAGCAAGCAAGCGGGCAATGCAAATCTGCACTACAAAGAAGTATCACTTCCCACCGGTCAAAAGGGACATCCACAAAATGTGTAAGAACAAGAAAGGCAAGACAGGCCCTGGAGAACAGGGAGCCTTGTTATGCTGATGGGCGGGATGTAAATTGCCAACTGTCTCTCTGGAGGAGTGCATTCTGTTCCCTAAAACAAGTAAAGAACAGAGCTACAGAGCCAAGGGCACTACCAGTCTAGGGAATATACCTTGGGAAAACTGAAAATCAATAAGACAGAGCCACCCCAAAATTTAGGGCTGCACTGCATACAAGGACCTCAACTTGGATACACCTTAAGTATCCCAGAAAATATAAACATGGTTCAAAAAATTGTGGTACTTACGTACGATGGAATATCCCTCAGCCATGAAATCAATGTCATAAGACCAGTAGCAGCAAAATGGGTGGATTCAGGTACGATGATTCTAAGTGAAATAAGTCACACAGAAAAAGAAACTTATCATAAGATATCACTTATGAAGATCCTGTAAACATGGCTACACTTGAACTGAGTTAGGAAAGAGAACAGTGTCTCACATTTAGAAAACACTCTTATGCCTGCTTAAGGGGGAAGGAGAGGTGGGGTGATGCATAAAACCAGAGTTTGATATAAGCACAGGTACCGTTCCAAAAACCAACTATGGAATAGACAAGACCTACACCGTCCTCAGTGAAAGGGACTCAAAACCCCATATTTCCCGCAGAGGAAAATATCTGACTAGTAAGAATCTTAAAACCTATGTATTGATATGTCTCCGTAAGGGAATCAAGTGTGTCTAGACTGGCATAAACATGGCAGCGAGAATCAGCTCAAACCCACTATAAAAAGGAATTTCAAAAACAAAACAAAAAAACTGGGAAATTCTTTACAATTCCTTCAGGGTCTCTGATGAAAGCTGGAATGACCCTATCTACAATGACAGCTGGATGTGGCATAAGGAGGGACACTTGGGACTGAGACGATTGGTGAGATTGGGTGAGCAAATGCAGACCCTTTAAAGCAATAATGCATGGCACCCATTCCATGGGTCCGAACTCTCCAGGTTGAAGGGAATATTACTACAGCTATAACATGTGCGGGAAACCTAGAGAACGGACACACTGTGAATATGAAAGGTTTCTAAAACTCAACGAATAGTCCCTCTCCTGGTGCTCCGGTTTGACTTTCCGTCTGCTTTACTATCAACCTCCCAACTTGGAGAGACAGCCCCTTTAACCTCTTGGTTCGCACAGGTTGCCAATTTGGCAGAGGATGAAAGGGAAGAGGGAGAACCAATGAGAGAGTAGCTGTTAGGCATTTGGACGGGCACATATCACTGTAATTTCCCGGCGGGAAGAAGAATTAACCAAATTCTCAGCCACCCACCGGGAACCAGTATAGGTCCTGGAGCAAAATTTTGGACTTGCGGTCAGCTCACCAAAAACGAGTTGAAAAATGGAGCTCAGGGGCACAGCAATTCACAAACTGGCCGATTAATAAAGGACAACTATCGTCCAAAAATCTGTTGAGGGAAGGCAACGAGGCGGACTTGAAAGCGAGGCAGAATAGCAGGAAACAGATTTCAAGAGGTACGTTGGAATCGCCTTTAAAGCACAGGAAGAGGGGCACAACTTCGACAATGATGCACTTGGCCAAAAAGGGCGTATGCGTTTTCTCCTGAATATATTCAGGAGAAAACGCATACGCCCTTTTTGGCCAAGCAAGCAAGCGGGCAATGCAAATCTGCACTACAAAAAAGTATCACTTCCCACCGGTCAAAAGGGACATCCACAAAATGTGTAAGAACAAGAAAGGCAAGACAGGCCCTGGAGAACAGGGAGCCTTGTTATGCTGATGGGCGGGATGTAAATTGCCAACTGCCTCTTTGGAGGAGTGCATTCTGTTCCCTAAAACAAGTAAAGAACAGAGCTACAGAGCCAAGGGCACTACCAGTCTAGGGAATATACCTTGGGAAAACTGAAAATCAATAAGACAGAGCCACCCCAAAATTTAGGGCTGCACTGCATACAAGGACCTCAACTTGGATACACCTTAAGTATCCCAGAAAATATAAACATGGTTCAAAAAATTGTGGTACTTACGTACGATGGAATATCCCTCAGCCATGAAATCAATGTCATAAGACCAGTAGCAGCAAAATGGGTGGATTCAGGTACGATGATTCTAAGTGAAATAAGTCACACAGAAAAAGAAACTTATCATAAGATATCACTTATGAAGATCCTGTAAACATGGCTACACTTGAACTGAGTTAGGAAAGAGAACAGTGTCTCACATTTAGAAAACACTCTTATACCTGCTTAAGGGGGAAGGAGAGGTGGGGTGATGCATAAAACCAGAGTTTGATATAAGCACAGGTACCGTTCCAAAAACCAACTATGGAATAGACAAGACCTACACCGTCCTCAGCGAAAGGGACTCAAAACCCCATATTTCCCGCAGAGGAAAATATCTGAGTAGTAAGAATCTTAAAACCTATGTATTGATATGTCTCCGTAAGGGAATCAAGTGTGTCTAGACTGGCATAAACATGGCAGCGAGAATCAGCTCAAACCCACTATAAAAAGGAATTTCAAAAACAAAACAAAAAAACTGGGAAATTCTTTACAATTCCTTCAGGGTCTCTGATGAAAGCTGGAATGACCCTATCTACAACGACAGCTGGATGTGGCATAAGGAGGGACACTTGGGACTGAGACGATTGGTGAGATTGGGTGAGCAAATGCAGACCCTTTAAAGCAATAATGCATGGCACCCATTCCATGGGTCCGAACTCTCCAGGTTGAAGGGAATATTACTACAGCTATAACATGTGCGGGAAACCTAGAGAACGGACACACTGTGAATACGAAATGTTTCTAAAACTCAACGAATAGTCCCTCTCCTGGTGCTCCGGTTTGACTTTCCGTCTGCTTTACTATCAACCTCCCAACTTGGAGAGACAGCCCCTTTAACCTCTTGGTTCGCACAGGTTGCCAATTTGGCAGAGGATGAAAGGGAAGAGGGAGAACCAATGAGAGAGTAGCTGTTAGGCATTTGGACGGGCACATATCACTGTAATTTCCCGGCGGGAAGAAGAATTAACCAAATTCTCAGCCACCCACCGGGAACCAGTATAGGTCCTGAACCAAAATTTTGGACTTGCGGTCAGCTCACCAAAAACGAGTTGAAAAATGGAGCTCAGGGGCACAGCAATTCACAAACTGGCCGAGTAATAAAGGACAACTATCGTCCAAAAATCTGTTGAGGGAAGGCAACGAGGCGGACTTGAAAGCGAGGCAGAATAGCAGGAAACAGATTTCAAGAGGTACGTTGGAATCGCCTTTAAAGCACAGGAAGAGGGGCACAACTTCGACAATGATGCACTTGGCCAAAAAGGGCGTATGCGTTTTCTCCTGAATATATTCAGGAGAAAACGCATACGCCCTTTTTGGCCAAGCAAGCAAGCGGGCAATGCAAATCTGCACTACAAAGAAGTATCACTTCCCACTGGTCAAAAGGGACATCCACAAAATGTGTAACAACAAGAAAGGCAAGACAGGCCCTGGAGAACAGGGAGCCTTGTTATGCTGATGGGCGGGATGTAAATTGCCAACTGCCTCTTTGGAGGAGTGCATTCTGTTCCCTAAAACAAGGAAAGAACAGAGCTACAGAGCCAAGGGCACTACCAGTCTAGGGAATATACCTTGGGAAAACTGAAAATCAATAAGACAGAGCCACCCCAAAATTTAGGGCTGCACTGCATACAAGGACCTCAACTTGGATACACCTTAAGTATCCCAGAAAATATAAACATGGTTCAAAAAATTGTGGTACTTACGTACGATGGAATATCCCTCAGCCATGAAATCAATGTCATAAGACCAGTAGCAGCAAAATGGGTGGATTCAGGTACGATGATTCTAAGTGAAATAAG
Source organism: Hyperoodon ampullatus (assembly GCF_949752795.1). Lineage (NCBI taxonomy): Eukaryota > Metazoa > Chordata > Mammalia > Artiodactyla > Ziphiidae > Hyperoodon > Hyperoodon ampullatus. The sequence goes on along the minus strand of NW_027640380.1, from coordinate 65,383 downwards.
TCACACAGAAAAAGAAACTTATCATAAGATATCACTTATGAAGATCCTGTAAACATGGCTACACTTGAACTGAGTTAGGAAAGAGAACAGTGTCTCACATTTAGAAAACACTCTTATACCTGCTTAAGGGGGAAGGAGAGGTGGGGTGATGCATAAAACAAGAGTTTGATATAAGCACAGGTACCGTTCCAAAAACCAACTATCGAATAGACAAGACCTACACCGTCCTCAGTGAAAGGGACTCAAAACCCCATATTTCCCGCAGAGGAAAGTATCTGACTAGTAAGAATCTTAAAACCTATGTATTGATATGTCTCCATAAGGGAATCAAGTGTGTCTAGACTGGCATAAACATGGCAGCGAGAATCAGCTCAAACCCACTATAAAAAGGAATTTCAAAAACAAAACAAAAAAACTGGGAAATTCTTTAAAATTCCTTCAGGGTCTCTGATGAATGCTGGAATGACCCTATCTACAACGACAGCTGGATGTGGCATAAGGAGGGACACTTGGGACTGAGATGATTGGTGAGATTGGGTGAGCAAATGCAGACCCTTTAAAGCAATAATGCATGGCACACATTCCATGGGTCCGAACTCTCCAGGTTGAAGGGAATATTACTACAGCTATAACATGTGCGGGAAACCTAGGGAACGGACACACTGTGAATACGAAAGGTTTCTAAAACTCAACGCATAGTCCCTCTCCTGGTGCTCCGGTTTGACTTTCCGTCTGCTTTACTATCAACCTCCCAACTTGGAGAGACAGCCCCTTTAACCTCTTGGTTCGCACAGGTTGCCAATTTGGCAGAGGATGAAAGGGAAGAGGGAGAACCAATGAGAGAGTAGCTGTTAGGCATTTGGACGGGTACATATCACTGTAATTACCCGGCAGGAAGAAGAATTAACCAAATTATCAGCCACCCACCGGGAACCAGTATAGGTCCTGAACCAAAATTTTGGACTTGCGGTCAGCTCACCAAAAACGCTTTGAAAAATGGAGCTCAGGGGCACAGCAATTCACAAACTGGCCGAGTAATAAAGGACAACTATCGTCCAAAAATCTGTTGAGGGAAGGCAACGAGGTGGACTTGAAAGCGAGGCAGAATAGCAGGAAACAGATTTCAAGAGGTACGTTGGAATCGCCTTTAAAGCACAGGAAGAGGGGCACAACTTCGACAATGATGCACTTGGCCAAAAAGGGCGTATGCGTTTTCTCCTGAATATATTCAGGAGAAAACGCATACGCCCTTTTTGGCCAAGCAAGCAAGCGGGCAATGCAAATCTGCATTACAAAGAAGTATCACTTCCCACCGGTCAAAAGGGACATCCACAAAATGTGTAAGAACAAGAAAGGCAAGACAGGCTCTGGAGAACAGGGAGCCTTGTTATGCTGATGGGCGGGATGTAAATTGCCAACTGCCTCTCTGGAGGAGTGCATTCTGTTCCCTAAAACAAGTAAAGAACAGAGCTACAGAGCCAAGGGAACTACCAGTCTAGGGAATATACCTTGGGAAAACAGAAAATCAATAAGACAGAGCCACCCCAAAATTTAGGGCTGCACTGCATACAAGGACCTCAACTTGGATACACCTTAAGTATCCCAGAAAATATAAACATGGTTCAAAAAATTGTGGTACTTACATACGATGGAATATCCCTCAGCCATGAAATCAATGTCATAAGACCAGTAGCAGCAAAATGGGTGGATTCAGGTACGATGATTCTAAGTGAAATAAGGTACACAGAAAAAGAAACTTATCATAAGATATCACTTATGAAGATCCTGTAAACATGGCTACACTTGAACTGAGTTAGGAAAGAGAACAGTGTCTCACATTTAGAAAACACTCTTATACCTGCTTAAGGGGGAAGGAGAGGTGGGGTGATGCATAAAACCAGAGTTTGATATAAGCACAGGTACCGTTCCAAAAACCAACTATGGAATAGACAAGACCTACACCGTCCTCAGCGAAAGGGACTCAAAACCCCATATTTCCCGCAGAGGAAAATATCTGACTAGTAAGAATCTTAAAACCTATGTATTGATATGTCTCCGTAAGGGAATCAAGTGTGTCTAGACTGGCATAAACATGGCAGCGAGAATCAGCTCAAACCCACTATAAAAAGGAATTTCAAAAACAAAACAAAAAAACTGGGAAATTCTTTACAATTCCTTCAGGGCCTCTGATGAAAGCTGGAATGACCCTATCTACAATGACAGCTGGATGTGGCATAAGGAGGGACACTTGGGACTGAGACGATTGGTGAGATTGGGTGAGCAAATGCAGACCCTTTAAAGCAATAATGCATGGCACCCATTCCATGGGTCCGAACTCTCCAGGTTGAAGGGAATATTACTACAGCTATAACATGTGCGGGAAACCTAGAGAACGGACACACTGTGAATACGAAAGGTTTCTAAAACTCAACGAATAGTCCCTCTCCTGATGCTCCGGTTTGACTTTCCGTCTGCTTTACTATCAACCTCCCAACTTGGAGAGACAGCCCCTTTAACCTCTTGGTTCGCACAGGTTTCCAATTTGGCAGAGGATGAAAGGGAAGAGGGAGAACCAATGAGAGAGTAGCTGTTAGGCATTTGGACGGGCACATATCACTGTAATTTCCCGGCAGGAAGAAGAATTAACCAAATTCTCAGCCACCCACCGGGAACCAGTATAGGTCCTGAAGCAAAATTTTGGACTTGCGGGCAGCTCACCAAAAACGAGTTGAAAAATGGAGCTCGGGGGCACAGCAATTCACAAACTGGCCGAGTAATAAAGGACAACTATCGTCCAAAAATCTGTTGAGGGAAGGCAACGAGGCGGACTTGAAAGCGAGGCAGAATAGCAGGAAACAGATTTCAAGAGGTACGTTGGAATCGCCTTTAAAGCACAGGAAGAGGGGCACAACTTCGACAATGATGCACTTGGCCAAAAAGGGCGTATGCGTTTTCTCCTGAATATATTCAGGAGAAAACGCATACGCCCTTTTTGGCCAAGCAAGCAAGCGGGCAATGCAAATCTGCACTACAAAGAAGTATCACTTCCCACCGGTCAAAAGGGACATCCACAAAATGTGTAAGAACAAGAAAGGCAAGACAGGCCCTGGAGAACAGGGAGCCTTGTTATGCTGATGGGCGGGATGTAAATTGCCAACTGCCTCTCTGGAGGAGTGCATTCTGTTCCCTAAAACAAGTAAAGAACAGAGCTACAGAGCCAAGGGAACTACCAGTCTAGGGAATATACCTTGGGAAAACTGAAAATCAATAAGACAGAGCCACCCCAAAATTTAGGGCTGCACTGCATACAAGGACCTCAACTTGGATACACCTTAAGTATCCCAGAAAATATAAACATGGTTCAAAAAATTGTGGTACTTACATACGATGGAATATCCCTCAGCCATGAAATCAATGTCATAAGACCAGTAGCAGCAAAATGGGTGGATTCAGGTACGATGATTCTAAGTGAAATAAGTCACACAGAAAAAGAAACTTATCATAAGATATCACTTATGAAGATCCTGTAAACATGGTTACACTTGAACTGAGTTAGGAAAGAGAACAGTGTCTCACATTTAGAAAACACTCTTATGCCTGCTTAAGGGGGAAGGAGAGGTGGGGTGATGCATAAAACCAGAGTTTGATATAAGCACAGGTACCGTTCCAAAAACCAACTATGGAATAGACAAGACCTACACCGTCCTCAGCGAAAGGGACTCAAAATCCCATATTTTCCGCAGAGGAAAATATCTGACTAGTAAGAATCTTAAAACCTATGTATTGATATGTCTCCGTAAGGGAATCAAGTGTGTCTAGACTGGCATAAACATGGCAGCGAGAATCAGCTCAAACCCACTATAAAAAGGAATTTCAAAAACAAAACAAAAAAACTGGGAAATTCTTTACAATTCCTTCAGGGTCTCTGATGAAAGCTGGAATGACCCTATCTACAACGAAAGCTGGATGTGGCATAAGGAGGGACACTTGGGACTGAGACGATTGGTGAGATTGGGTGAGCAAATGCAGACCCTTTAAAGCAATAATGCATGGCACCCATTCCATGGGTCCGAACTCTCCAGGTTGAAGGGAATATTACTACAGCTATAACATGTGCGGGAAACCTAGAGAACGGACACACTGTGAATACGAAAGGTTTCTAAAACTCAACGAATAGTCCCTCTCCTGGTGCTCCGGTTTGACTTTCCGTCTGCTTTACTATCAACCTCCCAACTTGGAGAGACAGCCCCTTTAACCTCTTGGTTCGCACAGGTTGCCAATTTGGCAGAGGATGAAAGGGAAGAGGGAGAACCAATGAGAGAGTAGCTGTTAGGCATTTGGACGGGCACATATCACTGTAATTTCCCGGCAGGAAGAAGAATTAACCAAATTCTCAGCCACCCACCGGGAACCAGTATAGGTCCTGAACCAAAATTTTGGACTTGCGGTCAGCTCACCAAAAACGAGTTGAAAAATGGAGCTCAGGGGCACAGCAATTCACAAACTGGCCGAGTAATAAAGGACAACTATCGTCCAAAAATCTGTTGAGGGAAGGCAACGAGGCGGACTTGAAAGCGAGGCAGAATAGCAGGAAACAGATTTCAAGAGGTACGTTGGAATCGCCTTTAAAGCACAGGAAGAGGGGCACAACTTCGACAATGATGCACTTGGCCAAAAAGGGCGTATGCGTTTTCTCCTGAATATATTCAGGAGAAAACGCATACGCCCTTTTTGGCCAAGCAAGCAAGCGGGCAATGCAAATCTGCACTACAAAGAAGTATCACTTCCCACCGGTCAAAAGGGACATCCACAAAATGTGTAAGAACAAGAAAGGCAAGACAGGCCCTGGAGAACAGGGAGCCTTGTTATGCTGATGGGCGGGATGTAAATTGCCAACTGTCTCTCTGGAGGAGTGCATTCTGTTCCCTAAAACAAGTAAAGAACAGAGCTACAGAGCCAAGGGCACTACCAGTCTAGGGAATATACCTTGGGAAAACTGAAAATCAATAAGACAGAGCCACCCCAAAATTTAGGGCTGCACTGCATACAAGGACCTCAACTTGGATACACCTTAAGTATCCCAGAAAATATAAACATGGTTCAAAAAATTGTGGTACTTACGTACGATGGAATATCCCTCAGCCATGAAATCAATGTCATAAGACCAGTAGCAGCAAAATGGGTGGATTCAGGTACGATGATTCTAAGTGAAATAAGTCACACAGAAAAAGAAACTTATCATAAGATATCACTTATGAAGATCCTGTAAACATGGCTACACTTGAACTGAGTTAGGAAAGAGAACAGTGTCTCACATTTAGAAAACACTCTTATGCCTGCTTAAGGGGGAAGGAGAGGTGGGGTGATGCATAAAACCAGAGTTTGATATAAGCACAGGTACCGTTCCAAAAACCAACTATGGAATAGACAAGACCTACACCGTCCTCAGTGAAAGGGACTCAAAACCCCATATTTCCCGCAGAGGAAAATATCTGACTAGTAAGAATCTTAAAACCTATGTATTGATATGTCTCCGTAAGGGAATCAAGTGTGTCTAGACTGGCATAAACATGGCAGCGAGAATCAGCTCAAACCCACTATAAAAAGGAATTTCAAAAACAAAACAAAAAAACTGGGAAATTCTTTACAATTCCTTCAGGGTCTCTGATGAAAGCTGGAATGACCCTATCTACAATGACAGCTGGATGTGGCATAAGGAGGGACACTTGGGACTGAGACGATTGGTGAGATTGGGTGAGCAAATGCAGACCCTTTAAAGCAATAATGCATGGCACCCATTCCATGGGTCCGAACTCTCCAGGTTGAAGGGAATATTACTACAGCTATAACATGTGCGGGAAACCTAGAGAACGGACACACTGTGAATATGAAAGGTTTCTAAAACTCAACGAATAGTCCCTCTCCTGGTGCTCCGGTTTGACTTTCCGTCTGCTTTACTATCAACCTCCCAACTTGGAGAGACAGCCCCTTTAACCTCTTGGTTCGCACAGGTTGCCAATTTGGCAGAGGATGAAAGGGAAGAGGGAGAACCAATGAGAGAGTAGCTGTTAGGCATTTGGACGGGCACATATCACTGTAATTTCCCGGCGGGAAGAAGAATTAACCAAATTCTCAGCCACCCACCGGGAACCAGTATAGGTCCTGGAGCAAAATTTTGGACTTGCGGTCAGCTCACCAAAAACGAGTTGAAAAATGGAGCTCAGGGGCACAGCAATTCACAAACTGGCCGATTAATAAAGGACAACTATCGTCCAAAAATCTGTTGAGGGAAGGCAACGAGGCGGACTTGAAAGCGAGGCAGAATAGCAGGAAACAGATTTCAAGAGGTACGTTGGAATCGCCTTTAAAGCACAGGAAGAGGGGCACAACTTCGACAATGATGCACTTGGCCAAAAAGGGCGTATGCGTTTTCTCCTGAATATATTCAGGAGAAAACGCATACGCCCTTTTTGGCCAAGCAAGCAAGCGGGCAATGCAAATCTGCACTACAAAAAAGTATCACTTCCCACCGGTCAAAAGGGACATCCACAAAATGTGTAAGAACAAGAAAGGCAAGACAGGCCCTGGAGAACAGGGAGCCTTGTTATGCTGATGGGCGGGATGTAAATTGCCAACTGCCTCTCTGGAGGAGTGCATTCTGTTCCCTAAAACAAGTAAAGAACAGAGCTACAGAGCCAAGGGCACTACCAGTCTAGGGAATATACCTTGGGAAAACTGAAAATCAATAAGACAGAGCCACCCCAAAATTTAGGGCTGCACTGCATACAAGGACCTCAACTTGGATACACCTTAAGTATCCCAGAAAATATAAACATGGTTCAAAAAATTGTGGTACTTACGTACGATGGAATATCCCTCAGCCATGAAATCAATGTCATAAGACCAGTAGCAGCAAAATGGGTGGATTCAGGTACGATGATTCTAAGTGAAATAAGTCACACAGAAAAAGAAACTTATCATAAGATATCACTTATGAAGATCCTGTAAACATGGCTACACTTGAACTGAGTTAGGAAAGAGAACAGTGTCTCACATTTAGAAAACACTCTTATACCTGCTTAAGGGGGAAGGAGAGGTGGGGTGATGCATAAAACCAGAGTTTGATATAAGCACAGGTACCGTTCCAAAAACCAACTATGGAATAGACAAGACCTACACCGTCCTCAGTGAAAGGGACTCAAAACCCCATATTTCCCGCAGAGGAAAATATCTGACTAGTAAGAATCTTAAAACCTATGTATTGATATGTCTCCGTAAGGGAATCAAGTGTGTCTAGACTGGCATAAACATGGCAGCGAGAATCAGCTCAAACCCACTATAAAAAGGAATTTCAAAAACAAAACAAAAAAACTGGGAAATTCTTTACAATTCCTTCAGGGTCTCTGATGAAAGCTGGAATGACCCTATCTACAATGACAGCTGGATGTGGCATAAGGAGGGACACTTGGGACTGAGACGATTGGTGAGATTGGGTGAGCAAATGCAGACCCTTTAAAGCAATAATGCATGGCACCCATTCCATGGGTCCGAACTCTCCAGGTTGAAGGGAATATTACTACAGCTATAACATGTGCTGGAAACTTAGAGAACGGACACACTGTGAATACGAAAGGTTTCTAAAACTCAACGAATAGTCCCTCTCCTGGTGCTCCGGTTTGACTTTCCGTCTGCTTTACTATCAACCTCCCAACTTGGAGAGACAGCCCCTTTAACCTCTTGGTTCGCACAGGTTTCCAATTTGGCAGAGGATGAAAGGGAAGAGGGAGAACCAATGAGAGAGTAGCTGTTAGGCATTTGGACGGGCACATATCACTGTAATTTCCCGGCAGGAAGAAGAATTAACCAAATTCTCAGCCATCCACCGGGAACCAGTATAGGTCCTGAACCAAAATTTTGGACTTGCGGTCAGCTCACCAAAAACGAGTTGAAAAATGGAGCTCAGGGGCACAGCCATTCACAAACTGGCCGAGTAATAAAGGACAACTATCGTCCAAAAATCTGTTGAGGGAAGGCATCGAGGCGGACTTGAAAGCGAGGCAGAATAGCAGGAAACAGATTTCAAGAGGTACGTTGGAATCGCCTTTAAAGCACAGGAAGAGGGGCACAACTTCAACAATGATGCACTTGGCCAAAAAGGGCATATGCGTTTTCTCCTGAATATATTCAGGAGAAAACGCATACGCCCTTTTTGGCCAAGCAAGCAAGCGGGCAATGCAAATCTGCACTACAAAAAAGTATCACTTCCCACCGGTCAAAAGGGACATCCACAAAATGTGTAAGAACAAGAAAGGCAAGACAGGCCCTGGAGAACAGGGAGCCTTGTTATGCTGATGGGCGGGATGTAAATTGCCAACTGCCTCTCTGGAGGAGTGCATTCTGTTCCCTAAAACAAGTAAAGAACAGAGCTACAGAGCCAAGGGCACTACCAGTCTAGGGAATATACCTTGGGAAAACTGAAAATCAATAAGACAGAGCCACCCCAAAATTTAGGGCTGCACTGCATACAAGGACCTCAACTTGGATACACCTTAAGTATCCCAGAAAATATAAACATGGTTCAAAAAATTGTGGTACTTACGTACGATGGAATATCCCTCAGCCATGAAATCAATGTCATAAGACCAGTAGCAGCAAAATGGGTGGATTCAGGTACGATGATTCTAAGTGAAATAAGTCACACAGAAAAAGAAACTTATCATAAGATATCACTTATGAAGATCCTGTAAACATGGCTACACTTGAACTGAGTTAGGAAAGAGAACAGTGTCTCACATTTAGAAAACACTCTTATACCTGCTTAAGGGGGAAGGAGAGGTGGGGTGATGCATAAAACCAGAGTTTGATATAAGCACAGGTACCGTTCCAAAAACCAACTATGGAATAGACAAGACCTACACCGTCCTCAGTGAAAGGGACTCAAAACCCCATATTTCCCGCAGAGGAAAATATCTGACTAGTAAGAATCTTAAAACCTATGTATTGATATGTCTCCGTAAGGGAATCAAGTGTGTCTAGACTGGCATAAACATGGCAGCGAGAATCAGCTCAAACCCACTATAAAAAGGAATTTCAAAAACAAAACAAAAAAACTGGGAAATTCTTTACAATTCCTTCAGGGTCTCTGATGAAAGCTGGAATGACCCTATCTACAATGACAGCTGGATGTGGCATAAGGAGGGACACTTGGGACTGAGACGATTGGTGAGATTGGGTGAGCAAATGCAGACCCTTTAAAGCAATAATGCATGGCACCCATTCCATGGGTCCGAACTCTCCAGGTTGAAGGGAATATTACTACAGCTATAACATGTGCTGGAAACTTAGAGAACGGACACACTGTGAATACGAAAGGTTTCTAAAACTCAACGAATAGTCCCTCTCCTGGTGCTCCGGTTTGACTTTCCGTCTGCTTTACTATCAACCTCCCAACTTGGAGAGACAGCCCCTTTAACCTCTTGGTTCGCACAGGTTTCCAATTTGGCAGAGGATGAAAGGGAAGAGGGAGAACCAATGAGAGAGTAGCTGTTAGGCATTTGGACGGGCACATATCACTGTAATTTCCCGGCAGGAAGAAGAATTAACCAAATTCTCAGCCACCCACCGGGAACCAGTATAGGTCCTGAACCAAAATTTTGGACTTGCGGTCAGCTCACCAAAAACGAGTTGAAAAATGGAGCTCAGGGGCACAGCCATTCACAAACTGGCCGAGTAATAAAGGACAACTATCGTCCAAAAATCTGTTGAGGGAAGGCATCGAGGCGGACTTGAAAGCGAGGCAGAATAGCAGGAAACAGATTTCAAGAGGTACGTTGGAATCGCCTTTAAAGCACAGGAAGAGGGGCACAACTTCGACATTGATGCACTTGGCGAAAAAGGGCGTATGCGTTTTCTCCTGAATATATTCAGGAGAAAACGCATATGCCCTTTTTGGCCAAGCAAGCAAGCGGGCAATGCAAATCTGCACTACAAAGAAGTATCACTTCCCACCGGTCAAAAGGGACATCCACAAAATGTGTAAGAACAAGAAAGGCAAGACAGACCCTGGAGAACAGGGAGCCTTGTTATGCTGATGGGCGGGATGTAAATTGCCAACTGCCTCTCTGGAGGAGTGCATTCTGTTCCCTAAAACAAGTAAAGAACAGAGCTACAGAGCCAAGGGCACTACCAGTCTAGGGAATATACCTTGGGAAAACTGAAAATCAATAAGACAGAGCCACCCCAAAATTTAGGGCTGCACTGCATACAAGGACCTCAACTTGGATACACCTTAAGTATCCCAGAAAATATAAACATGGTTCAAAAAATTGTGGTACTTACGTACGATGGAATATCCCTCAGCCATGAAATCAATGTCATAAGACCAGTAGCAGCAAAATGGGTGGATTCAGGTACGATGATTCTAAGTGAAATAAGTCACACAGAAAAAGAAACTTATCATAAGATATCACTTATGAAGATCCTGTAAACATGGCTACACTTGAACTGAGTTAGGAAAGAGAACAGTGTCTCACATTTAGAAAACACTCTTATACCTGCTTAAGGGGGAAGGAGAGGTGGGGTGATGCATAAAACCAGAGTTTGATATAAGCACAGGTACCGTTCCAAAAACCAACTATGGAATAGACAAGACCTACACCGTCCTCAGCGAAAGGGACTCAAAACCCCATATTTCCCGCAGAGGAAAATATCTGACTAGTAAGAATCTTAAAACCTATGTATTGATATGTCTCCGTAAGGGAATCAAGTGTGTCTAGACTGGCATAAACATGGCAGCGAGAATCAGCTCAAACCCACTATAAAAAGGAATTTCAAAAACAAAACAAAAAAACTGGGAAATTCTTTACAATTCCTTCAGGGTCTCTGATGAAAGCTGGAATGACCCTATCTACAACGACAGCTGGATGTGGCATAAGGAGGGACACTTGGGACTGAGACGATTGGTGAGATTGGGTGAGCAAATGCAGACCCTTTAAAGCAATAATGCATGGCACCCATTCCATGGGTCCGAACTCTCCAGGTTGAAGGGAATATTACTACAGCTATAACATGTGCGGGAAACCTAGAGAACGGACACACTGTGAATACGAAAGGTTTCTAAAACTCAACGAATAGTCCCTCTCCTGGTGCTCCGGTTTGACTTTCCGTCTGCTTTACTATCAACCTCCCAACTTGGAGAGACAGCCCCTTTAACCTCTTGGTTCGCACAGGTTGCCAATTTGGCAGAGGATGAAAGGGAAGAGGGAGAACCAATGAGAGAGTAGCTGTTAGCCATTTGGACGGGCACATATCAATGTAATTTCCCGGCAGGAAGAAGAATTAACCAAATTCTCAGCCACCCACCGGGAACCAGTATAGGTCCTGAACCAAAATTTTGGACTTGCGGTCAGCTCACCAAAAACGAGTTGAAAAATGGAGCTCGGGGGCACAGCAATTCACAAACTGGCCGAGTAATAAAGGCCAACTATCGTCCAAAAATCTGTTGAGGGAAGGCAACGAGGCGGACTTGAAAGCGAGGCAGAATAGCAGGAAACAGATTTGAAGAGGTACGTTGGAATCGCCTTTAAAGCACAGGAAGAGGGGCACAACTTCGAAAATGATGCACTTGGCCAAAAAGGGCATATGCGTTTTCTCCTGAATATATTCAGGAGAAAACGCATACGCCCTTTTTGGCCAAGCAAGCAAGCGGGCAATGCAAATCTGCACTACAAAGAAGTATCACTTCCCACCGGTCAAAAGGGACATCCACAAAATGTGTAAGAACAAGAAAGGCAAGACAGGCCCTGGAGAACAGGGAGCCTTGTTATGTTGATGGGCGGGATGTAAATTGCCAACTGCCTCTCTGGAGGAGTGCATTCTGTTCCCTAAAACAAGTAAAGAACAGAGCTACAGAGCCAAGGGCACTACCAGTCTAGGGAATATACCTTGGGAAAACTGAAAATCAATAAGACAGAGCCACCCCAAAATTTAGGGCTGCACTGCATACAAGGACCTCAACTTGGATACACCTTAAGTATCCCAGAAAATATAAACATGGTTCAAAAAATTGTGGTACTTACGTACGATGGAATATCCCTCAGCCATGAAATCAATGTCATAAGACCAGTAGCAGCAAAATGGGTGGATTCAGGTACGATGATTCTAAGTGAAATAAGTCACACAAAAAAAGAAACTTATCATTAGATATCACTTATGAAGATCCTGTAAACATGGCTACAGTTGAACTGAGTTAGGAAAGAGAACAGTGTCTCACATTTAGAAAACACTCTTATACCTGCTTAAGGGGGAAGGAGAGGTGGGGTGATGCATAAAACCAGAGTTTGATATAAGCACAGGTACCGTTCCAAAAACCAACTATGGAATAGCCAAGACCTACACCGTCCTCAGTGAAAGGGACTCAAAACCCCATATTTCCCGCAGAGGAAAATATCTGACTAGTAAGAATCTTAAAACCTATGTATTGATATGTCTCCGTAAGGGAATCAAGTGTGTCTACACTGGCATAAACATGGCAGCGAGAATCAGCTCAAACCCACTATAAAAAGGAATTTCAAAAACAAAACAAAAAAACTGGGAAATTCTTTACAATTCCTTCAGGGTCTCTGATGAAAGCTGGAATGACCCTATCTACAATGACAGCTGGATGTGGCATAAGGAGGGACACTTGGGACTGAGACGATTGGTGAGATTGGGTGAGCAAATGCAGACCCTTTAAAGCAATAATGCATGGCACCCATTCCATGGGTCCGAACTCTCCAGGTTGAAGGGAATATTACTACGGCTATAACATGTGCGGGAAACCTAGAGAACGGACACACTGTGAATACGAAAGGTTTCTAAAACTCAACGAATAGTCCCTCTCCTGGTGCTCCGGTTTGACTTTCCGTCTGCTTTACTATAAACCTCCCAACTTGGAGAGACAGCCCCTTTAACCTCTTGGTTCGCACAGGTTGCCAATTTGGCAGAGGATGAAAGGGAAGAGGGAGAACCAATGAGAGAGTAGCTGTTAGCCATTTGGACGGGCACATATCACTGTAATTTCCCGGCAGGAAGAAGAATTAACCAAATTCTCAGCCACCCACCGGGAACCAGTATAGGTCCTGAACCAAAATTTTGGACTTGCGGTCAGCTCACCAAAAACGAGTTGAAAAATGGAGCTCAGGGGCACAGCAATTCACAAACTGGCCGAGTAATAAAGGACAACTATCGTCCAAAAATCTGTTGAGGGAAGGCAACGAGGCGGACTTGAAAGCGAGGCAGAATAGCAGGAAACAGATTTCTAGAGGTTTGTTGGAATCGCCTTTAAAGCACAGGAAGAGGGGCACAACTTCGACAATGATGCACTTGGCCAAAAAGTGTGTATGCGTTTTCTCCTGAATATATTCAGGAGAAAATGCATACGCCCTTTTTGGCCAAGCAAGCAAGCGGGCAATGCAAATCTGCACTACAAAGAAGTATCACTTCCCACCGGTCAAAAGGGACATCCACAAAATATGTAAGAACAAGAAAGGCAAGACAGGCCCTGGAGAACAGGGAGCCTTGTTATGCTGATGGGCGGGATGTAAATTGCCAACTGCCTCTCTGGAGGAGTGCATTCTGTTCCCTAAAACAAGTAAAGAACAGAGCTACAGAGCCAAGGGCACTACCAGTCTAGGGAATATACCTTGGGAAAACTGAAAATCAATAAGACAGAGCCACCCCAAAATTTAGGGCTGCACTGCATACAAGGACCTCAACTTGGATACACCTTAAGTATCCCAGAAAATATAAACATGGTTCAAAAAATTGTGGTACTTACGTAAGATGGAATATCCCTCAGCCATGAAATCAATGTCATAAGACCAGTAGCAGCAAAATGGGTGGATTCAGGTACGATGATTCTAAGTGAAATGAGTCACACAGAAAAAGAAACTTATCATAAGATATCACTTATGAAGATCCTGTAAACATGGCTACACTTGAACTGAGTTAGGAAAGAGAACAGTGTCTCACATTTAGAAAACACTCTTATACCTGCTTAAGGGGGAAGGAGAGGTGGGGTGATGCATAAAACCAGAGTTCGATATAAGCACAGGTACCGTTCCAAAAACCAACTATGGAATAGACAAGACCTACACCGTCCTCAGTGAAAGGGACTCAAAACCCCATATTTCCCACAGAGGAAAATATCTGACTAGTAAGAATCATAAAACCTATGTATTGAGATGTCTCCGTAAGGGAATCAAGTGTGTCTAGACTGGCATAAACATGGCAGCGAGAATCAGCTCAAACCCACTATAAAAAGGAATTTCAAAAACAAAACAAAAAAACTGGGAAATTCTTTACAATTCCTTCAGGGTCTCTGATGAAAGCTGGAATGACCCTATCTACAACGACAGCTGGATGTGGCATAAGGAGGGACACTTGGGACTGAGACGATTGGTGAGATTGGGTGAGCAAATGCAGACCCTTTAAAGCAATAATGCATGGCACCCATTCCATGGGTCCGAACTCTCCAGGTTGAAGGGAATATTACTACAGCTATAACATGTGCGGGAAACCTAGAGAACGGACACACTGTGAATATGAAAGGTTTCTAAAACTCAACGAATAGTCCCTCTCCTGGTGCTCCGGTTTGACTTTCCGTCTGCTTTACTATCAACCTCCCAACTTGGAGAGACAGCTCCTTTAACCTCTTGGTTCGCACAGGTTGCCAATTTGGCAGAGGATGAAAGGGAAGAGGGAGAACCAATGAGAGAGTAGCTGTTAGGCATTTGGACGGGCACATATCACTGTAATTTCCCGGCAGGAAGAAGAATTAACCAAATTCTCAGCCACCCACCGGGAACCAGTATAGGTCCTGAACCAAAATTTTGGACTTGCGGTCAGCTCACCAAAAACGAGTTGAAAAATGGAGCTCAGGGGCACAGCAATTCACAAACTGGCCGAGTAATAAAGGACAACTATCGTCCAAAAATCTGTTGAGAGAAGGCAACGAGGCGGACTTGAAAGCGAGGCAGAATAGCAGGAAACAGATTTCAAGAGGTACGTTGGAATCGCCTTTAAAGCACAGGAAGAGGGGCACAACTTCGACAATGATGCACTTGGCCAAAAAGGGCGTATGCGTTTTCTCCTGAATATATTCAGGAGAAAACGCATACGCCCTTTTTGGCCAAGCAAGCAAGCGGGCAATGCAAATCTGCACTACAAAGAAGTATCACTTCCCACCGGTCAAAAGGGACATCCACAAAATGTGTAAGAACAAGAAAGGCAAGACAGGCCCTGGAGAACAGGGAGCCTTGTTATGCTGATGGGCGGGATGTAAATTGCCAACTGCCTCTCTGGAGGAGTGCATTCTGTTCCCTAAAACAAGTAAAGAACAGAGCTACAGAGCCAAGGGCACTACCAGTCTAAGGAATATACCTTGGGAAAACTGAAAATCAATAAGACAGAGCCACCCCAAAATTTAGGGCTGCACTGCATACAAGGACCTCAACTTGGATACACCTTAAGTATCCCAGAAAATATAAACATGGTTCAAAAAATTGTGGTACTTACGTACGATGGAATATCCCTCAGCCATGAAATCAATGTCATAAGACCAGTAGCAGCAAAATGGGTGGATTCAGGTACGATGATTCTAAGTGAAATAAGTCACACAGAAAAAGAAACTTATCATAAGATATCACTTATGAAGATCCTGTAAACATGGCTACACTTGAACTGAGTTAGGAAAGAGAACAGTGTCTCACATTTAGAAAACACTCTTATACCTGCTTAAGGGGGAAGGAGAGGTGGGGTGATGCATAAAACCAGAGTTTGATATAAGCACAGGTACCGTTCCAAAAACCAACTATGGAATAGACAAGACCTACACCGTCCTCAGTGAAAGGGACTCAAAACCCCATATTTCCCACAGAGGAAAATATCTGACTAGTA
This sequence comes from Hyperoodon ampullatus, assembly GCF_949752795.1. Lineage (NCBI taxonomy): Eukaryota > Metazoa > Chordata > Mammalia > Artiodactyla > Ziphiidae > Hyperoodon > Hyperoodon ampullatus. The sequence continues at coordinate 49,447 of NW_027640380.1, read as the reverse complement.
AGAATCTTAAAACCTATGTATTGATATGTCTCCGTAAGGGAATCAAGTGTGTCTAGACTGGCATAAACATGGCAGCGAGAATCAGCTCAAACCCACTATAAAAAGGAATTTCAAAAACAAAACAAAAATACTGGGAAATTCTTTACAATTCCTTCAGGGTCTCTGATGAAAGCTGGAATGACCCTATCTACAACGACAGCTGGATGTGGCATAAGGAGGGACACTTGGGACTGAGCCGATTGGTGAGATTGGGTGAGCAAATGCTGACCCTTTAAAGCAATAATGCATGGCACCCATTCCATGGGTCCGAACTCTCCAGGTTGAAGGGAATATTACTACAGCTATAACATGTGCGGGAAACCTAGAGAACGGACACACTGTGAATAAGAAAGGTTTCTAAAACTCAACAAATAGTCCCTCTCCTGGTGCTCCGGTTTGACTTTCCGTCTGCTTTACTATCAACCTCCCAACTTGGAGAGACAGCCCCTTTAACCTCTTGGTTCGCACAGGTTTCCAATTTGGCAGAGGATGAAAGGGAAGAGGGAGAAACAATGAGAGAGTAGCTGTTAGGCATTTGGACGGGCACATATCACTGTAATTTCCCGGCAGGAAGAAGAATTAACCAAATTCTCAGCCACCCACCAGGAACCAGTATAGGTCCTGAACCAAAATTTTGGACTTGCGGTCAGCTCACCAAAAACGAGTTGAAAAATGGAGCTCAGGGGCACAGCAATTCACAAACTGGCCGAGTAATAAAGGACAACTATCGTCCAAAAATCTGTTGAGGGAAGGCAAAGAGGCGGACTTGAAAGCGAGGCAGAATAGCAGGAAACAGATTTCAAGAGGTACGTTGGAATCGCCTTTAAAGCACAGGAAGAGGGGCACAACTTCGACAATGATGCACTTGGCCAAAAAGGGCGTATGCGTTTTCTCCTGAATATATTCAGGAGAAAACGCATACGCCCTTTTTGGCCAAGCAAGCAAGCGGGCAATGCAAATCTGCACTACAAAGAAGTATCACTTCCCACCGGTCAAAAGGGACATCCACAAAATGTGTAAGAACAAGAAAGGCAAGACAGGCCCTGGAGAACAGGGAGCCTTGTTATGCTGATGGGCGGGATGTAAATTGCCAACTGCCTCTCTGGAGGAGTGCATTCTGTTCCCTAAAACAAGTAAAGAACAGAGCTACAGAGCCAAAGGCACTACCAGTCTAGGGAATATACCTTGGGAAAACTGAAAATCAATAAGACAGAGCCACCCCAAAATTTAGGGCTGCACTGCATACGAGGACCTCAACTTGGATACACCTTAAGTATCCCAGAAAATATAAACATGGTTCAAAAAATTGTGGTACTTACGTACGATGGAATATCCCTCAGCCATGAAATCAATGTCATAAGACCAGTAGCAGCAAAATGGGTGGATTCAGGTACGATGATTCTAAGTGAAATAAGTCACACAGAAAAAGAAACTTATCATAAGATATCACTTATGAAGATCCTGTAAACATGGCTACACTTGAACTGAGTTAGGAAAGAGAACAGTGTCTCACATTTAGAAAACACTCTTATACCTGCTTAAGGGGGAAGGAGAGGTGGGGTGATGCATAAAACCAGAGTTTGATATAAGCACAGGTACCGTTCCAAAAACCAACTATGGAATAGACAAGACCTACACCGTCCTCAGCGAAAGGGACTCAAAACCCCATATTTTCCGCAGAGGAAAATATCTGACTAGTAAGAATCTTAAAACCTATGTATTGATATGTCTCCGTAAGGGAATCAAGTGTGTCTAGACTGGCATAAACATGGCAGCGAGAATCAGCTCAAACCCACTATAAAAAGGAATTTCAAAAACAAAACAAAAAAACTGGGAAATTCTTTACAATTCCTTCAGGGTCTCTGATGAAAGCTGGAATGACCCTATCTACAACGACAGCTGGATGTGGCATAAGGAGGGACACTTGGGACTGAGACGATTGGTGAGATTGGGTGAGCAAATGCAGACCCTTTAAAGCAATAATGCATGGCACCCATTCCATGGGTCTGAACTCTCCAGGTTGAAGGGAATATTACTACAGCTATAACATGTGCGGGAAACCTAGAGAACGGGCACACTGTGAATACGAAAGGTTTCTAAAACTCAACGAATAGTCCCTCTCCTGGTGCTCCGGTTTGACTTTCCGTCTGCTTTACTATCAACCTCCCAACTTGGAGAGACAGCCCCTTTAACCTCTTGGTTCACACAGGTTGCCAATTTGGCAGAGGATGAAAGGGAAGAGGGAGAACCAATGAGAGAGTAGCTGTTAGGCATTTGGACGGGCACATATCACTGTAATTTCCCGGCAGGAAGAAGAATTAACCAAATTCTCAGCCACCCACCGGGAACCAGTATAGGTCCTGAACCAAAATTTTGGACTTGCGGTCAGCTCACCAAAAACGAGTTGAAAAATGCAGCTCGGGGGCACAGCAATTCACAAACTGGCCGAGTAATAAAGGACAACTATCGTCCAAAAATCTGTTGAGGGAAGGCAACGAGGCGGACTTGAAAGCGAGGCAGAATAGCAGGAAACAGATTTCAAGAGGTACGTTGGAATCGCCTTTAAAGCACAGGAAGAGGGGCACATCTTCGACAATGATGCACTTGGCCAAAAAGGGCGTATGCGTTTTCTCCTGAATATATTCAGGAGAAAACGCATACGCCCTTTTTGGCCAAGCAAGCAAGCGGGCAATGCAAATCTGCACTACAAAGAAGTATCACTTCCCACCGGTCAAAAGGGACATCCACAAAATGTGTAAGAACAAGAAAGGCAAGACAGGCCCTGGAGAACAGGGAGCCTTGTTATGCTGATGGGCGGGATGTAAATTGACAACTGCCTCTCTGGAGGAGTGCATTCTGTTCCCTAAAACAAGTAAAGAACAGAGCTACAGAGCCAAGGGCACTACCAGTCTAGGGAATATACCTTGGGAAAACTGAAAATCAATAAGACAGAGCCACCCCAAAATTTAGGGCTGCACTGCATACAAGGACCTCAACTTGGATACACCTTAAGTATCCCAGAAAATATAAACATGGTTCAAAAAATTGTGGTACTTACGTAAGATGGAATATCCCTCAGCCATGAAATCAATGTCATAAGACCAGTAGCAGCAAAATGGGTGGATTCAGGTACGATGATTCTAAGTGAAATAAGTCACACAGAAAAAGAAACTTATCATAAGATATCACTTATGAAGATCCTGTAAACATGGCTACAGTTGAACTGAGTTAGGAAAGAGAACAGTGTCTCACATTTAGAAAACACTCTTATACCTGCTTAAGGGGGAAGAAGAGGTGGGGTGATGCATAAAACCAGAGTTTGATATAAGCACAGGTACCGTTCCAAAAACCAACTATGGAATAGACAAGACCTACACCGTCCTCAGTGAAAGGGACTCAAAACCCCATATTTCCCGCAGAGGAAAATATCTGACTAGTAAGAATCTTAAAACCTATGTATTGATATGTCTCCGTAAGGGAATCAAGTGTGTCTAGACTGGCATAAACATGGCAGCGAGAATCAGCTCAAACCCACTATAAAAAGGAATTTCAAAAACAAAACAAAAATACTGGGAAATTCTTTACAATTCCTTCAGGGTCTCTGATGAAAGCTGGAATGACCCTATCTACAACGACAGCTGGATGTGGCATAAAGAGGGACACTTGGGACTGAGACGATTGGTGAGATTGGGTGAGCAAATGCAGACCCTTTAAAGCCATAATGCATGGCACCCATTCCATGGGTCCGAACTCTCCAGGTTAAAGGGAATATTACTACAGCTATAACATGTGCCGGAAACCTAGAGAACGGACACACTGTGAATACGAAAAGTTTCTAAAACTCAACGAATAGTCCCTCTCCTGGTGCTCTGGTTTGACTTTCCGTCTGCTTTACTATCAACCTCCCAACTTGGAGAGACAGCCCCTTTAACCTCTTGGTTCGCACAGGTTGCCAATTTGGCAGAGGATGAAAGGGAAGAGGGAGAACCAATGAGAGAGTAGCTGTTAGCCATTTGGACGGGCACATATCACTGTAATTTCCCGGCAGGAAGAAGAATTAACCAAATTCTCAGCCACCCACCGGGAACCAGTATAGGTCCTGAACCAAAATTTTGGACTTGCGGTCAGCTCACCAAAAACGAGTTAAAAAATGGAGCTCGGGGGCACATCAATTCACAAACTGGCCGAGTAATAAAGGACAACTATCGTCCAAAAATCTGTTGAGGGAAGGCAACGAGGCGGACTTGAAAGCGAGGCAGAATAGCAGGAAACAGATTTCAAGAGGTACGTTGGAATCGCCTTTAAAGCACAGGAAGAGGGGCACAACTTCGACAATGATGCACTTGGCCATAAAGGGCGTATGTGTTTTCTCCTGAATATATTCAGGAGAAAACGCATACGCCCTTTTTGGCCAAGCAAGCAAGCGGGCAATGCAAATCTGCACTACAAAGAAGTATCACTTCCCACCGGTCAAAAGGGACATCCACAAAATGTGTAAGAACAAGAAAGGCAAGACAGGCCCTGGAGAACAGGGAGCCTTGTTATGCTGATGGGCGGGATGTAAATTGCCAACTGCCTCTCTGGAGGAGTGCATTCTGTTCCCTAAAACAAGTAAAGAACAGAGCTACAGAGCCAAGGGCACTACCAGTCTAGGGAATATACCTTGGGAAAACTGAAAATCAATAAGACAGAGCCACCCCAAAATTTAGGGCTGCACTGCATACAAGGACCTCAACTTGGATACACCTTAAGTATCCCAGAAAATATAAACATGGTTCAAAAAATTGTGGTACTTACGTACGATGGAATATCCCTCAGCCATGAAATCAATGTCATAAGACCAGTAGCAGCAAAATGGGTGGATTCAGGTACGATGATTCTAAGTGAAATAAGTCACACAGAAAAAGAAACTTATCATAAGATATCACTTATGAAGATCCTGTAAACATGGCTACACTTGAACTGAGTTAGGAAAGAGAACAGTGTCTCACATTTAGAAAACACTCTTATGCCTGCTTAAGGGGGAAGGAGAGGTGGGGTGATGCATAAAACCAGAGTTTGATACAAGCACAGGTACCGTTCCAAAAACCAACTATGGAATAGACAAGACCTACACCGTCCTCAGCGAAAGGGACTCAAAACCCCATATTTCCCGCAGAGGAAAATATCTGAGTAGTAAGAATCTTAAAACCTATGTATTGATATGTCTCCGTAAGGGAATCAAGTGTGTCTAGACTGGCATAAAAATGGCAGCGAGAATCAGCTCAAACCCACTATAAAAAGGAATTTCAAAAACAAAACAAAAAAACTGGGAAATTCTTTACAATTCCTTCAGGGTCTCTGATGAAAGCTGGAATGACCCTATCTACAACGACAGCTGGATGTGGCATAAGGAGGGACACTTGGGACTGAGACGATTGGTGAGATTGGGTGAGCAAATGCAGACCCTTTAAAGCAATAATGCATGGCACCCATTCCATGGGTCCGAACTCTCCAGGTTGAAGGGAATATTACTACAGCTATAACATGTGCGGGAAACCTAGAGAACGGACACACTGTGAATACGAAAGGTTTCTAAAACTCAACGAATAGTCCCTCTCCTGGTGCTCCGGTTTGACTTTCCGTCTGCTTTACTATCAACCTCCCAACTTGGAGAGACAGCCCCTTTAACCTCTTGGTTCGCACAGGTTGCCAATTTGGCAGAGGATGAAAGGGAAGAGGGAGAACCAATGAGAGAGTAGCTGTTAGGCATTTGGACGGGCACATATCACTGTAATTTCCCGGCAGGAAGAAGAATTAACCAAATTCTCAGCCACCCACCGGGAACCAGTATAGGTCCTGAACCAAAATTTTGGACTTGCGGTCAGCTCACCAAAAACGAGTTGAAAAATGGAGCTCAGGGGCACAGCAATTCACAAACTGGCCGAGTAATAAAGGACAACTATCGTCCAAAAATCTGTTGAGGGAAGGCAACGAGGCGGACTTGAAAGCGAGGCAGAATAGCAGGAAACAGATTTCAAGAGGTACGTTGGAATCGCCTTTAAAGCACAGGAAGAGGGGCACAACTTCGACAATGATGCACTTGGCCAAAAAGGGCGTATGCGTTTTCTCCTGAATATATTCAGGAGAAAACGCATACGCCCTTTTTGGCCAAGCAAGCAAGCGGGCAATGCAAATCTGCACTACAAAGAAGTATCACTTCCCACTGGTCAAAAGGGACATCCACAAAATGTGTAAGAACAAGAAAGGCAAGACAGGCCCTGGAGAACAGGGAGCCTTGTTATGCTGATGGGCGGGATGTAAATTGCCAACTGCCTCTCTGGAGGAGTGCATTCTGTTCCCTAAAACAAGTAAAGAACAGAGCTACAGAGCCAAGGGAACTACCAGTCTAGGGAATATACCTTGGGAAAACTGAAAATCAATAAGACAGAGCCACCCCAAAATTTAGGGCTGCACTGCATACAAGGACCTCAACTTGGATACACCTTAAGTATCCCAGAAAATATAAACATGGTTCAAAAAATTGTGGTACTTACATACGATGGAATATCCCTCAGCCATGAAATCAATGTCATAAGACCAGTAGCAGCAAAATGGGTGGATTCAGGTACGATGATTCTAAGTGAAATAAGTCACACAGAAAAAGAAACTTATCATAAGATATCACTTATGAAGATCCTGTAAACATGGTTACACTTGAACTGAGTTAGGAAAGAGAACAGTGTCTCACATTTAGAAAACACTCTTATGCCTGCTTAAGGGGGAAGGAGAGGTGGGGTGATACATAAAACCAGAGTTTGATATAAGCACAGGTACCGTTCCAAAAACCAACTATGGAATAGACAAGACCTACACCGTCCTCAGCGAAAGGGACTCAAAATCCCATATTTTCCGCAGAGGAAAATATCTGACTAGTAAGAATCTTAAAACCTATGTATTGATATGTCTCCGTAAGGGAATCAAGTGTGTCTAGACTGGCATAAACATGGCAGCGAGAATCAGCTCAAACCCACTATAAAAAGGAATTTCAAAAACAAAACAAAAAAACTGGGAAATTCTTTACAATTCCTTCAGGGTCTCTGATGAAAGCTGGAATGACCCTATCTACAACGAAAGCTGGATGTGGCATAAGGAGGGACACTTGGGACTGAGACGATTGGTGAGATTGGGTGAGCAAATGCAGACCCTTTAAAGCAATAATGCATGGCACCCATTCCATGGGTCCGAACTCTCCAGGTTGAAGGGAATATTACTACAGCTATAACATGTGCGGGAAACCTAGAGAACGGACACACTGTGAATACGAAAGGTTTCTAAAACTCAACGAATAGTCCCTCTCCTGGTGCTCCGGTTTGACTTTCCGTCTGCTTTACTATCAACCTCCCAACTTGGAGAGACAGCCCCTTTAACCTCTTGGTTCGCACAGGTTGCCAATTTGGCAGAGGATGAAAGGGAAGAGGGAGAACCAATGAGAGAGTAGCTGTTAGGCATTTGGACGGGCACATATCACTGTAATTTCCCGGCAGGAAGAAGAATTAACCAAATTCTCAGCCACCCACCGGGAACCAGTATAGGTCCTGAACCAAAATTTTGGACTTGCGGTCAGCTCACCAAAAACGAGTTGAAAAATGGAGCTCAGGGGCACAGCAATTCACAAACTGGCCGAGTAATAAAGGACAACTATCGTCCAAAAATCTGTTGAGGGAAGGCAACGAGGCGGACTTGAAAGCGAGGCAGAATAGCAGGAAACAGATTTCAAGAGGTACGTTGGAATCGCCTTTAAAGCACAGGAAGAGGGGCACAACTTCGACAATGATACACTTGGCCAAAAAGGGCGTATGCGTTTTCTCCTGAATATATTCAGGAGAAAACGCATACGCCCTTTTTGGCCAAGCAAGCAAGCGGGCAATGCAAATCTGCACTACAAAGAAGTATCACTTCCCACCGGTCAAAAGGGACATCCACAAAATGTGTAAGAACAAGAAAGGCAAGACAGGCCCTGGAGAACAGGGAGCCTTGTTATGCTGATGGGCGGGATGTAAATTGCCAACTGTCTCTCTGGAGGAGTGCATTCTGTTCCCTAAAACAAGTAAAGAACAGAGCTACAGAGCCAAGGGCACTACCAGTCTAGGGAATATACCTTGGGAAAACTGAAAATCAATAAGACAGAGCCACCCCAAAATTTAGGGCTGCACTGCATACAAGGACCTCAACTTCGATACACCTTAAGTATCCCAGAAAATATAAACATGGTTCAAAAAATTGTGGTACTTACGTACGATGGAATATCCCTCAGCCATGAAATCAATGTCATAAGACCAGTAGTAGCAAAATGGGTGGATTCAGGTACGATGATTCTAAGTGAAATAAGTCACACAGAAAAAGAAACTTATCATAAGATATCACTTATGAAGATCCTGTAAACATGGCTACACTTGAACTGAGTTAGGAAAGAGAACAGTGTCTCACATTTAGAAAACACTCTTATGCCTGCTTAAGGGGGAAGGAGAGGTGGGGTGATGCATAAAACCAGAGTTTGATATAAGCACAGGTACCGTTCCAAAAACCAACTATGGAATAGACAAGACCTACACCGTCCTCAGTGAAAGGGACTCAAAACCCCATATTTCCCGCAGAGGAAAATATCTGACTAGTAAGAATCTTAAAACCTATGTATTGATATGTCTCCGTAAGGGAATCAAGTGTGTCTAGACTGGCATAAACATGGCAGCGAGAATCAGCTCAAACCCACTATAAAAAGGAATTTCAAAAACAAAACAAAAAAACTGGGAAATTCTTTACAATTCCTTCAGGGTCTCTGATGAAAGCTGGAATGACCCTATCTACAATGACAGCTGGATGTGGCATAAGGAGGGACACTTGGGACTGAGACGATTGGTGAGATTGGGTGAGCAAATGCAGACCCTTTAAAGCAATAATGCATGGCACCCATTCCATGGGTCCGAACTCTCCAGGTTGAAGGGAATATTACTACAGCTATAACATGTGCGGGAAACCTAGAGAACGGACACACTGTGAATATGAAAGGTTTCTAAAACTCAACGAATAGTCCCTCTCCTGGTGCTCCGGTTTCACTTTCCGTCTGCTTTACTATCAACCTCCCAACTTGGAGAGACAGCCCCTTTAACCTCTTGGTTCGCACAGGTTGCCAATTTGGCAGAGGATGAAAGGGAAGAGGGAGAACCAATGAGAGAGTAGCTGTTAGGCATTTGGACGGGCACATATCACTGTAATTTCCCGGCAGGAAGAAGAATTAACCAAATTCTCAGCCACCCACCGGGAACCAGTATAGGTCCTGGAGCAAAATTTTGGACTTGCGGTCAGCTCACCAAAAACGAGTTGAAAAATGGAGCTCAGGGGCACAGCAATTCACAAACTGGCCGATTAATAAAGGACAACTATCGTCCAAAAATCTGTTGAGGGAAGGCAACGAGGCGGACTTGAAAGCGAGGCAGAATAGCAGGAAACAGATTTCAAGAGGTACGTTGGAATCGCCTTTAAAGCACAGGAAGAGGGGCACAACTTCGACAATGATGCACTTGGCCAAAAAGGGCGTATGCGTTTTCTCCTGAATATATTCAGGAGAAAACGCATACGCCCTTTTTGGCCAAGCAAGCAAGCGGGCAATGCATATCTGCACTACAAAAAAGTATCACTTCCCACCGGTCAAAAGGGACATCCACAAAATGTGTAAGAACAAGAAAGGCAAGACAGGCCCTGGAGAACAGGGAGCCTTGTTATGCTGATGGGCGGGATGTAAATTGCCAACTGCCTCTCTGGAGGAGTGCATTCTGTTCCCTAAAACAAGTAAAGAACAGAGCTACAGAGCCAAGGGCACTACCAGTCTAGGGAATATACCTTGGGAAAACTGAAAATCAATAAGACAGAGCCACCCCAAAATTTAGGGCTGCACTGCATACAAGGACCTCAACTTGGATACACCTTAAGTATCCCAGAAAATATAAACATGGTTCAAAAAATTGTGGTACTTACGTACGATGGAATATCCCTCAGCCATGAAATCAATGTCATAAGACCAGTAGCAGCAAAATGGGTGGATTCAGGTACGATGATTCTAAGTGAAATAAGTCACACAGAAAAAGAAACTTATCATAAGATATCACTTATGAAGATCCTGTAAACATGGCTACACTTGAACTGAGTTAGGAAAGAGAACAGTGTCTCACATTTAGAAAACACTCTTATACCTGCTTAAGGGGGAAGGAGAGGTGGGGTGATGCATAAAACCAGAGTTTGATATAAGCACAGGTACCGTTCCAAAAACCAACTATGGAATAGACAAGACCTACACCGTCCTCAGTGAAAGGGACTCAAAACCCCATATTTCCCGCAGAGGAAAATATCTGACTAGTAAGAATCTTAAAACCTATGTATTGATATGTCTCCGTAAGGGAATCAAGTGTGTCTAGACTGGCATAAACATGGCAGCGAGAATCAGCTCAAACCCACTATAAAAAGGAATTTCAAAAACAAAACAAAAAAACTGGGAAATTCTTTACAATTCCTTCAGGGTCTCTGATGAAAGCTGGAATGACCCTATCTACAATGACAGCTGGATGTGGCATAAGGAGGGACACTTGGGACTGAGACGATTGGTGAGATTGGGTGAGCAAATGCAGACCCTTTAAAGCAATAATGCATGGCACCCATTCCATGGGTCCGAACTCTCCAGGTTGAAGGGAATATTACTACAGCTATAACATGTGCTGGAAACTTAGAGAACGGACACACTGTGAATACGAAAGGTTTCTAAAACTCAACGAATAGTCCCTCTCCTGGTGCTCCGGTTTGACTTTCCGTCTGCTTTACTATCAACCTCCCAACTTGGAGAGACAGCCCCTTTAACCTCTTGGTTCGCACAGGTTTCCAATTTGGCAGAGGATGAAAGGGAAGAGGGAGAACCAATGAGAGAGTAGCTGTTAGGCATTTGGACGGGCACATATCACTGTAATTTCCCGGCAGGAAGAAGAATTAACCAAATTCTCAGCCACCCACCGGGAACCAGTATAGGTCCTGAACCAAAATTTTGGACTTGCGGTCAGCTCACCAAAAACGAGTTGAAAAATGGAGCTCAGGGGCACAGCAATTCACAAACTGGCCGAGTAATAAAGGACAACTATCGTCCAAAAATCTGTTGAGGGAAGGCAACGAGGCGGACTTGAAAGCGAGGCAGAATAGCAGGAAACAGATTTCTAGAGGTTCGTTGGAATCGCCTTTAAAGCACAGGAAGAGGGGCACAACTTCGACAATGATGCACTTGGCCAAAAAGGGTGTATGCGTTTTCTCCTGAATATATTCAGGAGAAAACGCATACGCCCTTTTTGGCCAAGCAAGGAAGCGGGCAATGCAAATCTGCACTACAAAGAAGTATCACTTCCCACCGGTCAAAAGGGACATCCACAAAATGTGTAAGAACAAGAAAGGCAAGACAGGCCCTGGAGAACAGGGAGCCTTGTTATGCTGATGGGCGGGATGTAAATTGCCAACTGCCTCTCTGGAGGAGTGCATTCTGTTCCCTAAAACAAGTAAAGAACAGAGCTACAGAGCCAAGGGCACTACCAGTCTAGGGAATATACCTTGGGAAAACTGAAAATCAATAAGACAGAGCCACCCCAAAATTTAGGGCTGCACTGCATACAAGGACCTCAACTTGGATAAACCTTAAGTATCCCAGAAAATATAAACATGGTTCAAAAAATTGTGGTACTTACGTACGACGGAATATCCCTCAGCCATGAAATCAATGTCATAAGACCAGTAGCAGCAAAATGGGTGGATTCAGGTACGATGATTCTAAGTGAAATAAGTCACACAGAAAAAGAAACTTATCATAAGATATCACTTATGAAGATCCTGTAAACATGGCTACACTTGAACTGAGTTAGGAAAGAGAACAGTGTCTCACATTTAGAAAACACTCTTATACCTGCTTAAGGGGGAAGGAGAGGTGGGGTGATGCATAAAACCAGAGTTTGATATAAGCACAGGTACCGTTCCAAAAACCAACTATGGAATAGACAAGACCTACACCGTCCTCAGTGAAAGGGACTCAAAACCCCATATTTCCCGCAGAGGAAAATATCTGACTAGTAAGAATCTTAAAACCTATGTATTGATATGTCTCCGTAAGGGAATCAAGTGTGTCTAGACTGGCATAAACATGGCAGCGAGAATCAGCTCAAACCCACTATAAAAAGGAATTTCAAAAACAAAACAAAAAAACTGGGAAATTCTTTACAATTCCTTCAGGGTCTCTGATGAAAGCTGGAATGACCCTATCTACAATGACAGCTGGATGGGGCATAAGGAGGGACACTTGGGACTGAGACGATTGGTGAGATTGGGTGAGCAAATGCAGACCCTTTAAAGCAATAATGCATGGCACCCATTCCATGGGTCCGAACTCTCCAGGTTGAAGGGAATATTACTACAGCTATAACATGTGCGGGAAACCTAGAGAACGGACACACTGTGAATATGAAAGGTTTCTAAAACTCAACGAATAGTCCCTCTCCTGGTGCTCCGGTTTGACTTTCCGTCTGCATTACTATCAACCTCCCAACTTGGAGAGACAGCCCCTTTAACCTCTTGGTTCGCACAGGTTGCCAATTTGGCAGAGGATGAAAGGGAAGAGGGAGAACCAATGAGAGAGTAGCTGTTAGGCATTTGGACGGGCACATATCACTGTAATTTCCCGGCAGGAAGAAGAATTAACCAAATTCTCAGCCACCCACCGGGAACCAGTATAGGTCCTGGAGCAAAATTTTGGACTTGCGGTCAGCTCACCAAACACGAGTTGAAAAATGGAGCTCAGGGGCACAGCAATTCACAAACTGGCCGAGTAATAAAGGACAACTATCGTCCAAAAATCTGTTGAGGGAAGGCAACGAGGCGGACTTGAAAGCGAGGCAGAATAGCAGGAAACAGATTTCAAGAGGTACGTTGGAATCGCCTTTAAAGCACAGGAAGAGGGGCACAACTTCGACAATGATGCACTTGGCCAAAAAGGGCGTATGCGTTTTCTCCTGAATATATTCAGGAGAAAACGCATACGCCCTTTTTGGCCAAGCAAGCAAGCGGGCAATGCAAATCTGCACTACAAAAAAGTATCACTTCCCACCGGTCAAAAGGGACATCCACAAAATGTGTAAGAACAAGAAAGGCAAGACAGGCCCTGGAGAACAGGGAGCCTTGTTATGCTGATGGGCGGGATGTAAATTGCCAACTGCCTCTCTGGAGGAGTGCATTCTGTTCCCTAAAACAAGTAAAGAACAGAGCTACAGAGCCAAGGGCACTACCAGTCTAGGGAATATACCTTGGGAAAACTGAAAATCAATAAGACAGAGCCACCCCAAAATTTAGGGCTGCACTGCATACAAGGACCTCAACTTGGATACACCTTAAGTATCCCAGAAAATATAAACATGGTTCAAAAAATTGTGGTACTTACGTACGATGGAATATCCCTCAGCCATGAAATCAATGTCATAAGACCAGTAGCAGCAAAATGGGTGGATTCAGGTACGATGATTCCTAGTGAAATAAGTCACACAGAAAAAGAAACTTATCATAAGATATCACTTATGAAGATCCTGTAAACATGGGTACACTTGAACTGAGTTAGGAAAGAGAACAGTGTCTCACATTTAGAAAACACTCTTATGCCTGCTTAAGGGGGAAGGAGAGGTGGGGTGATGCATAAAACCAGAGTTTGATATAAGCACAGGTACCGTTCCAAAAACCAACTATGGAATAGACAAGACCTACACCGTCCTCAGCGAAAGGGACTCAAAATCCCATATTTCCCGCAGAGGAAAATATCTGACTAGTAAGAATCTTAAAACCTATGTATTGATATGTCTCCGTAAGGGAATCAAGTGTGTCTAGACTGGCATAAACATGGCAGCGAGAATCAGCTCAAACCCACTATAAAAAGGAATTTCAAAAACAAAACAAAAAAACTGGGAAATTCTTTACAATTCCTTCAGGGTCTCTGATGAAAGCTGGAATGACCCTATCTACAATGACAGCTGGATGTGGCATAAGGAGGGACACTTGGGACTGAGACGATTGGTGAGATTGGGTGAGCAAATGCAGACCCTTTAAAGCAATAATGCATGGCACCCATTCCATGGGTCCGAACTCTCCAGGTTGAAGGGAATATTACTACGGCTATAACATGTGCGGGAAACCTAGAGAACGGACACACTGTGAATATGAAAGGTTTCTAAAACTCAACGAATAGTCCCTCTCCTGGTGCTCTGGTTTGACTTTCCGTCTGCTTTACTATCAACCTCCCAACTTGGAGAGACAGCCCCTTTAACCTCTTGGTTCGCACAGGTTGCCAATTTGGCAGAGGATGAAAGGGAAGAGGGAGAACCAATGAGAGAGTAGCTGTTAGGCATTTGGACGGGCACATATCACTGTAATTTCCCGGCAGGAAGAAGAATTAACCAAATTCTCAGCCACCCCCCGGGAACCAGTATAGGTCCTGAACCAAAATTTTGGACTTGCGGTCAGCTCACCAAAAACGAGTTGAAAAATGGAGCTCAGGGGCACAGCAATTCACAAACTGGCCGAGTAATAAAGGACAACTATCGTCCAAAAATCTGTTGAGGGAAGGCAACGAGGCGGACTTGAAAGCGAGGCAGAATAGCAGGAAACAGATTTCAAGAGGTACGTTTGAATCGCCTTTAAAGCACTGGAAGAGGGGCACAACTTCGACAATGATGCACTTGGCCAAAAAGGGCGTATGCGTTTTCTCCTGAATATATTCAGGAGAAAACGCATACGCCCTTTTTGTCCAAGCAAGCAAGCGGGCAATGCAAATCTGCACTACAAAGAAGTATCACTTCCCACCGGTCAAAAGGGACATCCACAAAATGTGTAAGAACAAGAAAGGCAAGACAGGCCCTGGAGAACAGGGAGCCTTGTTATGCTGATGGGTGGGATGTAAATTGCCAACTGCCTCTCTGGAGGAGTGCATTGTGTTCCCTAAAAGAAGTAAAGAACAAAGCTACAGAGCCAAGGGCACTACCAGTCTAGGGAATATACCTTGGGAAAACTGAAAATCAATAAGACAGAGCCACCCCAAAATTTAGGGCTGCACTGCATACAAGGACCTCAACTTGGATACACCTTAAGTATCCCAGAAAATATAAACATGGTTCAAAAAATTGTGGTACTTACGTACGATGGAATATCCCTCAGCCATGAAATCAATGTCATAAGACCAGTAGCAGCAAAATGGGTGGATTCAGGTACGATGATTCCTAGTGAAATAAGTCACACAGAAAAAGAAACTTATCATAAGATATCACTTATGAAGATCCTGTAAACATGGGTACACTTGAACTGAGTTAGGAAAGAGAACAGTGTCTCACATTTAGAAAACACTCTTATGCCTGCTTAAGGGGGAAGGAGAGGTGGGGTGATGCATAAAACCAGAGTTTGATATAAGCACAGGTACTGTTCCAAAAACCAACTATGGAATAGACAAGACCTACACCGTCCTCAGTGAAAGGGACTCAAAATCCCATATTTCCCGCAGAGGAAAATATCTGACTAGTAAGAATCTTAAAACCTATGTATTGATATGTCTCCGTAAGGGAATCAAGTGTGTCTAGACTGGCATAAACATGGCAGCGAGAATCAGCTCAAACCCACTATAAAAAGGAATTTCAAAAACAAAACAAAAAAACTGGGAAATTCTTTACAATTCCTTCAGGGTCTCTGATGAAAGCTGGAATGACCCTATCTACAACGACAGCTGGATGTTGCATAAGGAGGGACACTTGGGACTGAGACGATTGGTGAGATTGGGTGAGCAAATGCAGACCCTTTAAAGCAATAATGCATGGCACCCATTCCATGGGTCCGAACTCTCCAGGTTGAAGGGAATATTACTACAGCTATAACATGTGCGGGAAACCTAGAGAACGGACACACTGTGAATACGAAAGGTTTCTAAAACTCAACGAATAGTCCCTCTCCTGGTGCTCCGGTTTGACTTTCCGTCTGCTTTACTATCAACCTCCCAACTTGGAGAGACAGCCCCTTTAACCTCTTGGTTCGCACAGGTTTCCAATTTGGCAGAGGATGAAAGGGAAGAGGGAGAACCAATGAGAGAGTAGCTGTTAGGCATTTGGACGGGCACATATCACTGTAATTTCCCGGCAGGAAGAAGAATTAACCAAATTCTCAGCCACCCACCGGGAACCAGTATAGGTCCTGAAGCAAAATTTTGGACTTGCGGTCAGCTCACCAAAAACGAGTTGAAAAATGGAGCTCAGGGGCACAGCAATTCACAAACTGGACGAGTAATAAAGGACAACTATCGTCCAAAAATCTGTTGAGGGAAGGCAACGAGGCGGACTTGAAAGCGAGGCAGAATAGCAGGAAACAGATTTCAAGAGGTACGTTGGAATCGCCTTTAAAGCACAGGAAGAGGGGCACAACTTCGACAATGATGCACTTGGCCAAAAAGGGCGTATGCGTTTTCTCCTGAATATATTCAGGAGAAAACGCATACGCCCTTTTTGGCCAAGCAAGCAAGCGGGCAATGCAAATCTGCACTACAAAGAAGTATCACTTACCACCGGTCAAAAGGGACATCCACAAAATGTGTAAGAACAAGAAAGGCAAGACAGGCCCTGGAGAACAGGGAGCCTTGTTATGCTGATGGGCGGGATGTAAATTGCCAACTGCCTCTCTGGAGGAGTGCGTTCTGTTCCCTAAAACAAGTAAAGAACAGAGCTACAGAGCCAAGGGCACTACCAGTCTAGGGAATATACCTTGGGAAAACTGAAAATCAATAAGACAGAGCCACCCCAAAATTTAGGGCTGCACTGCATACAAGGACCTCAACTTGGATACACCTTAAGTATCCCAGAAAATATAAACATGGTTCAAAAAATTGTGGTACTTACGTACGATGGAATATCCCTCAGCCATGAAATCAATGTCATAAGACCAGTAGCAGCAAAATGGGTGGATTCAGGTACGATGATTCCTAGTGAAATAAGTCACACAGAAAAAGAAACTTATCATAAGATATCACTTATGAAGATCCTGTAAACATGGGTACACTTGAACTGAGTTAGGAAAGAGAACAGTGTCTCACATTTAGCAAACACTCTTATACCTGCTTAAGGGGGAAGGAGAGGTGGGGTGATGCATAAAACCAGAGTTTGATATAAGCACAGGTACCGTTCCAAAAACCAACTATGGAATAGACAAGACCTACACCGTCCTCAGTGAAAGGGACTCAAAACCCCATATTTCCCGCAGAGGAAAATATCTGACTAGTAAGAATCTTAAAACCTATGTATTGATATGTCTCCGTAAGGGAATCAAGTGTGTCTAGACTGGCATAAACATGGCAGCGAGAATCAGCTCAAACCCACTATAAAAAGGAATTTCAAAAACAAAACAAAAAAACTGGGAAATTCTTTACAATTCCTTCAGGGTCTCTGATGAAAGCTGGAATGACCCTACCTACAACGACAGCTGGATGTGGCATAAGGAGGGACACTTGGGACTGAGACGATTGGTGAGATTTGGTGAGCAAATGCAGACCCGTTAAAGCAATAATGCATGGCACCCATTCCATGGGTCCGAACTCTCCAGGTTGAAGGGAATATTACTACAGCTATAACATGTGTGGGAAACCTAGAGAACGGACACACTGTGAATACGGAAGATTTCTAAAACTCAATGAATAGTCCCTCTCCTGGTGCTCCGGTTTGACATTCCATCTGCTTTACTATCAACCTCCCAACTTGGAGAGACAGCCCCTTTAACCTCTTGGTTCGCACAGGTTTCCAATTTGGCAGAGGATGAAAGGGAAGAGGGAGAACCAATGAGAGAGTAGCTGTTAGGCATTTGGACGGGCACATATCACTGTAATTTCCCGGCAGGAAGAAGAATTAACCAAATTCTCAGCCACCCACCGGGAACCAGTATAGGTCCTGGACCAAAATTTTGGACTTGCGGTCAGCTCACCAAAAACGAGTTGAAAAATGGAGCTCAGGGGCACAGCAATTCACAAACTGGACGAGTAATAAAGGACAACTATCGTCCAAAAATCTGTTGAGGGAAGGCAACGAGGCGGACTTGAAAGCGAGGTAGAATAGCAGGAAACAGATTTCAAGAGGTACGTTGGAATCGCCTTTAAAGCACAGGAAGAGGGGCACAACTTCGACAATGATGCACTTGGCCAAAAAGGGCGTATGCGTTTTCTCCTGAATATATTCAGGAGAAAACGCATACGCCCTTTTTGGCCAAGCAAGCAAGCGGGCAATGCAAATCTGCACTACAAAGAAGTATCACTTACCACCGGTCAAAAGGGACATCCACAAAATGTGTAAGAACAAGAAAGGCAAGACAGGCCCTGGAGAACAGGGAGCCTTGTTATGCTGATGGGCGGGATGTAAATTGCCAACTGCCTCTCTGGAGGAGTGCATTCTGTTCCCTAAAACAAGTAAAGAACAGAGCTACAGAGCCAAGGGCACTACCAGTCTAGGGAATATACCTTGGGAAAACTGAAAATCAATAAGACAGAGCCACCCCAAAATTTAGGGCTGCACTGCATACAAGGACCTCAACTTGGATACACCTTAAGTATCCCAGAAAATATAAACATGGTTCAAAAAATTGTGGTACTTACGTACGATGGAATATCCCTCAGCCATGAAATCAATGTCATAAGACCAGTAGCAACAAAATGGGTGGATTCAGGTACGATGATTCTAAGTGAAATAAGTCACACAGAAAAAGAAACTTATCATAAGATATCACTTATGAAGATCCTGTAAACATGGCTACACTTGAACTGAGTTAGGAAAGAGAACAGTGTCTCACATTTAGAAAACACTCTTATACCTGCTTAAGGGGGAAGGAGAGGTGGGGTGATGCATAAAACCAGAGTTTGATATAAGCACAGGTACCGTTCCAAAAACCAACTATGGAATAGACAAGACCTACACCGTCCTCAGTGAAAGGGACTCAAAACCCCATATTTCCCGCAGAGGAAAGTATCTGACTAGTAAGAATCTTAAAACCTATGTATTGATATGTCTCCGTAAGGGAATCAAGTGTGTCTAGACTGGCATAAACATGGCAGCGAGAATCAGCTCAAACCCACTATAAAAAGGAATTTCAAAAACAAAACAAAAAACTGGGAAATTCTTTACAATTCCTTCAGGGTCTCTGATGAAAGCTGGAATGACCCTATCTACAACGACAGCTGGATGTGGCATAAGGAGGGACACTTGGGACTGAGACGATTGGTGAGATAGGGTGAGCAAATGCAGACCCTTTAAAGCAATAATGCATGGCACCCATTCCATGGGTCCGAACTCTCCAGGTTGAAGGGAATATTACTACAGCTATAACATGTGCGGGAAACCTAGAGAACGGACACAATGTGAATACGAAAGGTTTCTAAAACTCAACGAATAGTCCCTCTCCTGGTGCTCCGGTTTGACTTTCCGTCTGCTTTACTATCAACCTCCCAACTTGGAGAGACAGCCCCTTTAACCTCTTGGTTCACACAGGTTGCCAATTTGGCAGAGGATGAAAGGGAAGAGGGAGAACCAATGAGAGAGTAGCTGTTAGGCATTTGGACGGGCACATATCACTGTAATTTCCCGGCAGGAAGAAGAATTAACCAAATTCTCAGCCACCCACCGGGAACCAGTATAGGTCCTGAAGCAAAATTTTGGACTTGCGGTCAGCTCACCAAAAACGAGTTGAATAATGGAGCTCAGGGGCACAGCAATTCACAAACTGGCCGAGTAATAAAGGACAACTATCGTCCAAAAATCTGTTGAGGGAAGGCAACGAGGCGGACTTGAAAGCGAGGCAGAATAGCAGGAAACAGATTTCAAGAGGTACGTTGGACTCGCCTTTAAAGCACAGGAAGAGGGGCACAACTTCGACAATGATGCACTTGGCCAAAAAGGGTGTATGCGTTTTCTCCTGAATATATTCAGGAGAAAACGCATACGCCCTTTTTGTCCAAGCAAGCAAGCGGGCAATGCAAATCTTCACTACAAAGAAGTATCACTTCCCACCGGTCAAAAGGGACATCCACAAAATGTGTAAGAACAAGAAAGGCAAGACAGGCCCTGGAGAACAGGGAGCCTTGTTATGCTGATGGGCGGGATGTAAATTGCCAACTGCCTCTCTGGAGGAGTGCATTCTGTTCCCTAAAACAAGTAAAGAACAGAGCTACAGAGCCAAGGGCACTACCAGTCTAGGGAATATACCTTGGGAAAACTGAAAATCAATAAGACAGAGCCACCCCAAAATTTAGGGCTGCACTGCATACAAGGACCTCAACTTGGATACACCTTAAGTATCCCAGAAAATATAAACATGGTTCAAAAAATAGTGGTACTTACGTACGATGGAATATCCCTCAGCCATGAAATCAATGTCATAAGACCAGTAGCAGCAAAATGGGTGGATTCAGGTACGATGATTCCTAGTGAAATAAGTCACACAGAAAAAGAAACTTATCATAAGATATCACTTATGAAGATCCTGTAAACATGGCTACACTTGAACTGAGTTAGGAAAGAGAACAGTGTCTCACATTTAGAAAACACTCTTATACCTGCTTAAGGGGGAAGGAGAGGTGGGGTGATGCATAAAACCAGAGTTTGATATAAGCACAGGTACCGTTCCAAAAACCAACTATGGAATAGACAAGACCTACACCGTCTTCAGTGAAAGGGACTCAAAACCCCATATTTCCCGCAGAGGAAAATATCTGACTAGTAAGAATCTTAAAACCTATGTATTGATATGTCTCCGTAAGGGAATCAAGTGTGTCTAGACTGGCATAAACATGGCAGCGAGAATCAGCTCAAACCCACTATAAAAAGGAATTTCAAAAACAAAACAAAAAAACTGGGAAATTCTTTACAAATCCTTCAGGGTCTCTGATGAAAGCTGGAATGACCCCATCTACAACGACAGCTGGATGTGGCATAAGGAGGGACACTTGGGACTGAGACGATTGGTGAGATTTGGCGAGCAAATGCAGACCCTTTAAAGCAATAATGCATGGCACCCATTCCATGGGTCCGAACTCTCCAGGTTGAAGGGAATATTACTACAGCTATAACATGTGCGGGAAACCTAGCGAACGGACATACTGTGAACACGGAAGGTTTCTAAAACTCAACAAATAGTCCCTCTCCTGGTGCTCCGGTTTGACTTTCCGTCTGCTTTACTATCAACCTCCCAACTTGGAGAGACAGCCCCTTTAACCTCTTGGTTTGCACAGGTTGCCAATTTGGCAGAGGATGAAAGGGAAGAGGGAGAACCAATGAGAGAGTAGCTGTTAGGCATTTGGACGGGCACATATCACTGTAATTTCCCGGCAGGAAGAAGAATTAACCAAATTCTCAGCCACCCACCGGGAACCAGTATAGGTCCTGAACCAAAATTTTGGTCTTGCGGTCAGCTCACCAAAAACGAGTTGAAAAATGGAGCTCAGGGGCACAGCAATTCACAAACTGGCCGAGTAATAAAGGACAACTATCGTCCAAAAATCTGTTGAGGGAAGGCAACGAGGCGGACTTGAAAGCGAGGCAGAATAGCAGGAAACAGATTTCAAGAGGTACGTTGGAATCGCCTTTAAAGCACAGGAAGAGGGGCACAACTTCGACAATGATGCACTTGGCCAAAAAGGGCGTATGCGTTTTCTCCTGAATATATTCAGGAGAAAACGCATACGCCCTTTTTGGCCAAGCAAGCAAGCGGGCAATGCAAATCTGCACTACAAAGAAGTATCACTTCCCACCGGTCAAAAGGGACATCCACAAAATATGTAAGAACAAGAAAGGCAAGACAGGCCCTGGAGAACAGGGAGCCTTGTTATGCTGATGGGCGGGATGTAAATTGCCAGCTGCCTCTCTGGAGGAGTGCATTCTGTTCCCTAAAACAAGAAAGAACAGAGCTACAGAGCCAAGGGCACTACCAGTCTACGGAATATACCTTGGGAAAACTGAAAATCAATAAGACAGAGCCACCCCAAAATTTAGGGCTGCACTGCATACAAGGACCTCAACTTGGATACACCTTAAGTATCCCAGAAAATATAAACATGGTTCAAAAAATTGTGGTACTTACGTACGATGGAATATCCCTCAGCCATGAAATCAATGTCATAAGACCAGTAGCAGCAAAATGGGTGGATTCAGGTACGATGATTCTAAGTGAAATAAGTCACACAGAAAAAGAAACTTATCATAAGATATCACTTATGAAGATCCTGTAAACATGGCTACGCTTGAACTGAGTTAGGAAAGAGAACAGTGTCTCACATTTAGAGAACACTCTTATACCTGCTTAAGGGGGAAGGAGAGGTGGGGTGATGCATAAAACCAGAGTTTGATATAAGCACAGGTACCGTTCCAAAAACCAACTATGGAATAGACAAGACCTACACCGTCCTCAGTGAAAGGGACTCAAAACCCCATATTTCCCGCAGAGGAAAATATCTGACTAGTAAGAATCTTAAAACCTATGTATTGATATGTCTCCGTAAGGGAATCAAGTGTGTCTAGACTGGCATAAACATGGCAGCGAGAATCAGCTCAAACCCACTATAAAAAGGAATTTCAAAAACAAAACAAAAAAACTGGGAAATTCTTTACAATTCCTTCAGGGTCTCTGATGAAAGCTGGAATGACCCTATCTACAACGACAGCTGGATGTGGCATAAGGAGGGACACTTGGGACTGAGACGATTGGTGAGATTTGGCGAGCAAATGAAGACCCTTTAAAGCAATAATGCATGGCACCCATTCCATGGGTCTGAACTCTCCAGGTTGAAGGGAATATTACTACAGCTATAACATGTGCGGGAAACCTAGAGAACGGACACACTGTGAATACGGAAGGTTTCTAAAACTCAACGAATAGTCCCTCTCCTGGTGCTCCGGTTTGACTTTCCGTCTGCTTTACTATCAACCTCCCAACTTGGAGAGACAGCCCCTTTAACCTCTTGCTTCGCACAGGTTGCCAATTTGGCAGAGGATGAAAGGGAAGAGGGAGAACCAATGAGAGAGTAGCTGTTAGGCATTTGGACGGGCACATATCACTGTAATTTCCCGGCAGGAAGAAGAATTAACCAAATTCTCAGCCACCCACCGGGAACCAGTATAGGTCCTGAACCAAAATTTTGGACTTGTGGTCAGCTCACCAAAAACGAGTTGAAAAATGGAGCTCAGGGGCACAGCAATTCACAAACTGGCCGAGTAATAAAGGACAACTATCGTCCAAAAATCTGTTGAGGGAAGGCAACGAGGCGGACTTGAAAGCGAGGCAGAATAGCAGGAAACAGATTTCAAGAGGTACGTTGGAATCGCCTTTAAAGCACAGGAAGAGGGGCACAACTTCGACAATGATGCACTTGGCCAAAAAGGGTGTATGCGTTTTCTCCTGAATATATTCAGGAGAAAACGCATACACCCTTTTTGGCCAAGCAAGCAAGCGGGCAATGCAAATCTGCACTACAAAGAAGTATCACTTCCCACCGGTCAAAAGGGACATCCACAAAATGTGTAAGAACAAGAAAGGCAAGACAGGCCCTGGAGAACAGGGAGCCTTGTTATGCTGATGGGCGGGATGTAAATTGCCAACTGCCTCTCTGGAGGAGTGCATTCTGTTCCCTAAAACAAGTAAAGAACAGAGCTACAGAGCCAAGGGCACTACCAGTCTAGGGAATATACCTTGGGAAAACTGAAAATCAATAAGACAGAGCCACCCCAAAATTTAGGGCTGCACTGCATACAAGGACCTCGACTTGGATACACCTTAAGTATCCCAGAAAATATAAACATGGTTCAAAAAATTGTGGTACTTACGTACGATGGAATATCCCTCAGCCATGAAATCAATGTCATAAGACCAGTAGCAGCAAAATGGGTGGATTCAGGTACGATGATTCTAAGTGAAATAAGTCACACAGAAAAAGAAACTTATCATAAGATATCACTTATGAAGATCCTGTAAACATGGCTACACTTGAACTGAGTTAGGAAAGAGAACAGTGTCTCACATTTAGAAAACACTCTTATACCTGCTTAAGGGGGAAGGAGAGGTGGGGTGATGCATAAAACCAGAGTTTGATATAAGCACAGGTACCGTTCCAAAAACCAACTATGGAATAGACAAGACCTACACCGTCCTCAGTGAAAGGGACTCAAAACCCCATATTTCCCGCAGAGGAAAATACCTGACTAGTAAGAATCTTAAAACCTATGTATTGATATGTCTCCGTAAGGGAATCAAGTGTGTCTAGACTGGCATAAACATGGCAGCGAGAATCAGCTCAAACCCACTATAAAAAGGAATTTCAAAAACAAAACAAAAAAACTGGGAAATTCTTTGCAATTCCTTCAGGGTCTCTGATGAAAGCTGGAATGACCCTATCTACAACGACAGCTGGATGTGGCATAAGGAGGGACACTTGGGACTGAGACGATTGGTGAGATTGGGTGAGCAAATGCAGACCCTTTAAAGCAATAATGCATGGCACCCATTCCATGGGTCCGAACTCTCCAGGTTGAAGGGAATATTACTACAGCTATAACATGTGCGGGAAACCTAGGGAACGGACACACAGTGAATACGAAAGGTTTCTAAAACTCAACGCATAGTCCCTCTCCTGGTGCTCCGGTTTGACTTTCCGTCTGCTTTACTATGAACCTCCCAACTTGGAGAGACAGCCCCTTTAACCTCTTGGTTCGCACAGGTTTCCAATTTGGCAGAGGATGAAAGGGAAGAGGGAGAACCAATGAGAGAGTAGCTGTTAGGCATTTGGACGGGCACATATCACTGTAATTTCCCGGGAGGAAGAAGAATTAACCAAATTCTCAGCCACCCACTGGGAACCAGTATAGGTCCTGGAGCAAAATTTTGGACTTGCGGTCAGCTCACCAAAAACGAGTTGAAAAATGGAGCTCAGGGGCACAGCAATTCACAAACTGGCCGAGTAATAAAGGACAACTATCGTCCAAAAATCTGTTGAGGGAAGGCAACGAGGCGGACTTGAAAGCGAGGCAGAATAGCAGGAAACAGATTTCAAGAGGTACGTTGGAATCGCCTTTAAAGCACAGGAAGAGGGGCACAACTTCGACAATGATGCACTTGGCCAAAAAGGGTGTATGCGTTTTCTCCTGAATATATTCAGGAGAAAACGCATACACCCTTTTTGGCCAAGCAAGCAAGCGGGCAATGCAAATCTGCACTACAAAGAAGTATCACTTCCCACCGGTCAAAAGGGACATCCACAAAATGTGTAAGAACAAGAAAGGCAAGACAGGCCCTGGAGAACAGGGAGCCTTGTTATGCTGATGGGCGGGATGTAAATTGCCAACTGCCTCTCTGGAGGAGTGCATTCTGTTCCCTAAAACAAGTAAAGAACAGAGCTACAGAGCCAAGGGCACTACCAGTCTAGGGAATATACCTTGGGAAAACTGAAAATCAATAAGACAGAGCCACCCCAAAATTTAGGGCTGCACTGCATACAAGGACCTCGACTTGGATACACCTTAAGTATCCCAGAAAATATAAACATGGTTCAAAAAATTGTGGTACTTACGTACGATGGAATATCCCTCAGCCATGAAATCAATGTCATAAGACCAGTAGCAGCAAAATGGGTGGATTCAGGTACGATGATTCTAAGTGAAATAAGTCACACAGAAAAAGAAACTTATCATAAGATATCACTTATGAAGATCCTGTAAACATGGCTACACTTGAACTGAGTTAGGAAAGAGAACAGTGTCTCACATTTAGAAAACACTCTTATACCTGCTTAAGGGGGAAGGAGAGGTGGGGTGATGCATAAAACCAGAGTTTGATATAAGCACAGGTACCGTTCCAAAAACCAACTATGGAATAGACAAGACCTACACCGTCCTCAGTGAAAGGGACTCAAAACCCCATATTTCCCGCAGAGGAAAATACCTGACTAGTAAGAATCTTAAAACCTATGTATTGATATGTCTCCGTAAGGGAATCAAGTGTGTCTAGACTGGCATAAACATGGCAGCGAGAATCAGCTCAAACCCACTATAAAAAGGAATTTCAAAAACAAAACAAAAAAACTGGGAAATTCTTTACAATTCCTTCAGGGTCTCTGATGAAAGCTGGAATGACCCTATCTACAACGACAGCTGGATGTGGCATAAGGAGGGACACTTGGGACTGAGACGATTGGTGAGATTTGGCGAGCAAATGAAGACCCTTTAAAGCAATAATGCATGGCACCCATTCCATGGGTCTGAACTCTCCAGGTTGAAGGGAATATTACTACAGCTATAACATGTGCGGGAAACCTAGAGAACGGACACACTGTGAATACGGAAGGTTTCTAAAACTCAACGAATAGTCCCTCTCCTGGTGCTCCGGTTTGACTTTCCGTCTGCTTTACTATCAACCTCCCAACTTGGAGAGACAGCCCCTTTAACCTCTTGCTTCGCACAGGTTGCCAATTTGGCAGAGGATGAAAGGGAAGAGGGAGAACCAATGAGAGAGTAGCTGTTAGGCATTTGGACGGGCACATATCACTGTAATTTCCCGGCAGGAAGAAGAATTAACCAAATTCTCAGCCACCCACCGGGAACCAGTATAGGTCCTGAACCAAAATTTTGGGCTTGCGGT
Source organism: Hyperoodon ampullatus (assembly GCF_949752795.1). Classification (NCBI taxonomy): domain Eukaryota; kingdom Metazoa; phylum Chordata; class Mammalia; order Artiodactyla; family Ziphiidae; genus Hyperoodon; species Hyperoodon ampullatus. The sequence goes on along the minus strand of NW_027640380.1, from coordinate 22,678 downwards.
CAGCTCACCAAAAACGAGTTGAAAAATGGAGCTCGGGGGCACAGCAATTCACAAACTGGCCGAGTAATAAAGGACAACTATCGTCCAAAAATCTGTTGAGGGAAGGCAACGAGGCGGACTTGAAAGCGAGGCAGAATAGCAGGAAACAGATTTCAAGAGGTACGTTGGAATCGCCTTTAAAGCACAGGAAGAGGGGCACAACTTCGACAATGATGCACTTGGCCAAAAAGGGTGTATGCGTTTTCTCCTGAATATATTCAGGAGAAAACGCATACACCCTTTTTGGCCAAGCAAGCAAGCGGGCAATGCAAATCTGCACTACAAAGAAGTATCACTTCCCACCGGTCAAAAGGGACATCCACAAAATGTGTAAGAACAAGAAAGGCAAGACAGGCCCTGGAGAACAGGGAGCCTTGTTATGCTGATGGGCGGGATGTAAATTGCCAACTGCCTCTCTGGAGGAGTGCATTCTGTTCCCTAAAACAAGTAAAGAACAGAGCTACAGAGCCAAGGGCACTACCAGTCTAGGGAATATACCTTGGGAAAACTGAAAATCAATAAGACAGAGCCACCCCAAAATTTAGGGCTGCACTGCATACAAGGACCTCGACTTGGATACACCTTAAGTATCCCAGAAAATATAAACATGGTTCAAAAAATTGTGGTACTTACGTACGATGGAATATCCCTCAGCCATGAAATCAATGTCATAAGACCAGTAGCAGCAAAATGGGTGGATTCAGGTACGATGATTCTAAGTGAAATAAGTCACACAGAAAAAGAAACTTATCATAAGATATCACTTATGAAGATCCTGTAAACATGGCTACACTTGAACTGAGTTAGGAAAGAGAACAGTGTCTCACATTTAGAAAACACTCTTATACCTGCTTAAGGGGGAAGGAGAGGTGGGGTGATGCATAAAACCAGAGTTTGATATAAGCACAGGTACCGTTCCAAAAACCAACTATGGAATAGACAAGACCTACACCGTCCTCAGTGAAAGGGACTCAAAACCCCATATTTCCCGCAGAGGAAAATACCTGACTAGTAAGAATCTTAAAACCTATGTATTGATATGTCTCCGTAAGGGAATCAAGTGTGTCTAGACTGGCATAAACATGGCAGCGAGAATCAGCTCAAACCCACTATAAAAAGGAATTTCAAAAACAAAACAAAAAAACTGGGAAATTCTTTGCAATTCCTTCAGGGTCTCTGATGAAAGCTGGAATGACCCTATCTACAACGACAGCTGGATGTGGCATAAGGAGGGACACTTGGGACTGAGACGATTGGTGAGATTGGGTGAGCAAATGCAGACCCTTTAAAGCAAAAATGCATGGCACCCATTCCATGGGTCCCAACTCTCCAGGTTGAAGGGAATATTACTACAGCTATAACATGTGCGGGAAACCTAGGGAACGGACACACAGTGAATACGAAAGGTTTCTAAAACTCAACGCATAGTCCCTCTCCTGGTGCTCCGGTTTGACTTTCCGTCTGCTTTACTATGAACCTCCCAACTTGGAGAGACAGCCCCTTTAACCTCTTGGTTCGCACAGGTTTCCAATTTGGCAGAGGATGAAAGGGAAGAGGGAGAACCAATGAGAGAGTAGCTGTTAGGCATTTGGACGGGCACATATCACTGTAATTTCCCGGGAGGAAGAAGAATTAACCAAATTCTCAGCCACCCACTGGGAACCAGTATAGGTCCTGAACCAAAATTTTGGACTTGCGGTCAGCTCACCAAAAACGAGTTGAAAAATGGAGCTCAGGGGCACAGCAATTCACAAACTGGCCGAGTAATAAAGGACAACTATCGTCCAAAAATCTGTTGAGGGAAGGCAACGAGGCGGACTTGAAAGCGAGGCAGAATAGCAGGAAACAGATTTCAAGAGGTACGTTGGAATCGCCTTTAAAGCACAGGAAGAGGGGCACAACTTCGACAATGATGCACTTGGCCAAAAAGGGTGTATGCGTTTTCTCCTGAATATATTCAGGAGAAAACGCATACACCCTTTTTGGCCAAGCAAGCAAGCGGGCAATGCAAATCTGCACTACAAAGAAGTATCACTTCCCACCGGTCAAAAGGGACATCCACAAAATGTGTAAGAACAAGAAAGGCAAGACAGGCCCTGGAGAACAGGGAGCCTTGTTATGCTGATGGGCGGGATGTAAATTGCCAACTGCCTCTCTGGAGGAGTGCATTCTGTTCCCTAAAACAAGTAAAGAACAGAGCTACAGAGCCAAGGGCACTACCAGTCTAGGGAATATACCTTGGGAAAACTGAAAATCAATAAGACAGAGCCACCCCAAAATTTAGGGCTGCACTGCATACAAGGACCTCGACTTGGATACACCTTAAGTATCCCAGAAAATATAAACATGGTTCAAAAAATTGTGGTACTTACGTACGATGGAATATCCCTCAGCCATGAAATCAATGTCATAAGACCAGTAGCAGCAAAATGGGTGGATTCAGGTACGATGATTCTAAGTGAAATAAGTCACACAGAAAAAGAAACTTATCATAAGATATCACTTATGAAGATCCTGTAAACATGGCTACACTTGAACTGAGTTAGGAAAGAGAACAGTGTCTCACATTTAGAAAACACTCTTATACCTGCTTAAGGGGGAAGGAGAGGTGGGGTGATGCATAAAACCAGAGTTTGATATAAGCACAGGTACCGTTCCAAAAACCAACTATGGAATAGACAAGACCTACACCGTCCTCAGTGAAAGGGACTCAAAACCCCATATTTCCCGCAGAGGAAAATATCTGACTAGTAAGAATCTTAAAACCTATGTATTGATATGTCTCCGTAAGGGAATCAAGTGTGTCTAGACTGGCATAAACATGGCAGCGAGAATCAGCTCAAACCCACTATAAAAAGGAATTTCAAAAACAAAACAAAAAAACTGGGAAATTCTTTACAATTCCTTCAGGGTCTCTGATGAAAGCTGGAATGACCCTATCTACAACGACAGCTGGATGTGGCATAAGGAGGGACACTTGGGACTGAGACGATTGGTGAGATTTGGCGAGCAAATGAAGACCCTTTAAAGCAATAATGCATGGCACCCATTCCATGGGTCCGAACTCTCCAGGTTGAAGGGAATATTACTACAGCTATAACATGTGCGGGAAACCTAGGGAACGGACACACAGTGAATACGAAAGGTTTCTAAAACTCAACGCATAGTCCCTCTCCTGGTGCTCCGGTTTGACTTTCCGTCTGCTTTACTATGAACCTCCCAACTTGGAGAGACAGCCCCTTTAACCTCTTGGTTCGCACAGGTTTCCAATTTGGCAGAGGATGAAAGGGAAGAGGGAGAACCAATGAGAGAGTAGCTGTTAGGCATTTGGACGGGCACATATCACTGTAATTTCCCGGGAGGAAGAAGAATTAACCAAATTCTCAGCCACCCACTGGGAACCAGTATAGGTCCTGAACCAAAATTTTGGACTTGCGGTCAGCTCACCAAAAACGAGTTGAAAAATGGAGCTCAGGGGCACAGCAATTCACAAACTGGCCGAGTAATAAAGGACAACTATCGTCCAAAAATCTGTTGAGGGAAGGCAACGAGGCGGACTTGAAAGCGAGGCAGAATAGCAGGAAACAGATTTCAAGAGGTACGTTGGAATCGCCTTTAAAGCACAGGAAGAGGGGCACAACTTCGACAATGATGCACTTGGCCAAAAAGGGTGTATGCGTTTTCTCCTGAATATATTCAGGAGAAAACGCATACACCCTTTTTGGCCAAGCAAGCAAGCGGGCAATGCAAATCTGCACTACAAAGAAGTATCACTTCCCACCGGTCAAAAGGGACATCCACAAAATGTGTAAGAACAAGAAAGGCAAGACAGGCCCTGGAGAACAGGGAGCCTTGTTATGCTGATGGGCGGGATGTAAATTGCCAACTGCCTCTCTGGAGGAGTGCATTCTGTTCCCTAAAACAAGTAAAGAACAGAGCTACAGAGCCAAGGGCACTACCAGTCTAGGGAATATACCTTGGGAAAACTGAAAATCAATAAGACAGAGCCACCCCAAAATTTAGGGCTGCACTGCATACAAGGACCTCGACTTGGATACACCTTAAGTATCCCAGAAAATATAAACATGGTTCAAAAAATTGTGGTACTTACGTACGATGGAATATCCCTCAGCCATGAAATCAATGTCATAAGACCAGTAGCAGCAAAATGGGTGGATTCAGGTACGATGATTCTAAGTGAAATAAGTCACACAGAAAAAGAAACTTATCATAAGATATCACTTATGAAGATCCTGTAAACATGGCTACACTTGAACTGAGTTAGGAAAGAGAACAGTGTCTCACATTTAGAAAACACTCTTATACCTGCTTAAGGGGGAAGGAGAGGTGGGGTGATGCATAAAACCAGAGTTTGATATAAGCACAGGTACCGTTCCAAAAACCAACTATGGAATAGACAAGACCTACACCGTCCTCAGTGAAAGGGACTCAAAACCCCATATTTCCCGCAGAGGAAAATATCTGACTAGTAAGAATCTTAAAACCTATGTATTGATATGTCTCCGTAAGGGAATCAAGTGTGTCTAGACTGGCATAAACATGGCAGCGAGAATCAGCTCAAACCCACTATAAAAAGGAATTTCAAAAACAAAACAAAAAAACTGGGAAATTCTTTACAATTCCTTCAGGGTCTCTGATGAAAGCTGGAATGACCCTATCTACAACGACAGCTGGATGTGGCATAAGGAGGGACACTTGGGACTGAGACGATTGGTGAGATTTGGCGAGCAAATGAAGACCCTTTAAAGCAATAATGCATGGCACCCATTCCATGGGTCTGAACTCTCCAGGTTGAAGGGAATATTACTACAGCTATAACATGTGCGGGAAACCTAGAGAACGGACACACTGTGAATACGGAAGGTTTCTAAAACTCAACGAATAGTCCCTCTCCTGGTGCTCCGGTTTGACTTTCCGTCTGCTTTACTATCAACCTCCCAACTTGGAGAGACAGCCCCTTTAACCTCTTGCTTCGCACAGGTTGCCAATTTGGCAGAGGATGAAAGGGAAGAGGGAGAACCAATGAGAGAGTAGCTGTTAGGCATTTGGACGGGCACATATCACTGTAATTTCCCGGCAGGAAGAAGAATTAACCAAATTCTCAGCCACCCACCGGGAACCAGTATAGGTCCTGAACCAAAATTTTGGACTTGCGGTCAGCTCACCAAAAACGAGTTGAAAAATGGAGCTCAGGGGCACAGCAATTCACAAACTGGCCGAGTAATAAAGGACAACTATCGTCCAAAAATCTGTTGAGGGAAGGCAACGAAGCGGACTTGAAAGCGAGGCAGAATAGCAGGAAACAGATTTCAAGAGGTACGTTGGAATCGCCTTTAAAGCACAGGAAGAGGGGCACAACTTCGACAATGATGCACTTGGCCAAAAAGGGTGTATGCGTTTTCTCCTGAATATATTCAGGAGAAAACGCATACACCCTTTTTGGCCAAGCAAGCAAGCGGGCAATGCAAATCTGCACTACAAAGAAGTATCACTTCCCACCGGTCAAAAGGGACATCCACAAAATGTGTAAGAACAAGAAAGGCAAGACAGGCCCTGGAGAACAGGGAGCCTTGTTATGCTGATGGGCGGGATGTAAATTGCCAACTGCCTCTCTGGAGGAGTGCATTCTGTTCCCTAAAACAAGTAAAGAACAGAGCTACAGAGCCAAGGGCACTACCAGTCTAGGGAATATACCTTGGGAAAACTGAAAATCAATAAGACAGAGCCACCCCAAAATTTAGGGCTGCACTGCATACAAGGACCTCGACTTGGATACACCTTAAGTATCCCAGAAAATATAAACATGGTTCAAAAAATTGTGGTACTTACATACGATGGAATATCCCTCAGCCATGAAATCAATGTCATAAGACCAGTAGCAGCAAAATGGGTGGATTCAGGTACGATGATTCTAAGTGAAATAAGTCACACAGAAAAAGAAACTTATCATAAGATATCACTTATGAAGATCCTGTAAACATGGCTACACTTGAACTGAGTTAGGAAAGAGAACAGTGTCTCACATTTAGAAAACACTCTTATACCTGCTTAAGGGGGAAGGAGAGGTGGGGTGATGCATAAAACCAGAGTTTGATATAAGCACAGGTACCGTTCCAAAAACCAACTATGGAATAGACAAGACCTACACCGTCCTCAGTGAAAGGGACTCAAAACCCCATATTTCCCGCAGAGGAAAATACCTGACTAGTAAGAATGTTAAAACCTATGTATTGATATGTCTCCGTAAGGGAATCAAGTGTGTCTAGACTGGCATAAACATGGCAGCGAGAATCAGCTCAAACCCACTATAAAAAGGAATTTCAAAAACAAAACAAAAAAACTGGGAAATTCTTTGCAATTCCTTCAGGGTCTCTGATGAAAGCTGGAATGACCCTATCTACAACGACAGCTGGATGTGGCATAAGGAGGGACACTTGGGACTGAGACGATTGGTGAGATTGGGTGAGCAAATGCAGACCCTTTAAAGCAATAATGCATGGCACCCATTCCATGGGTCCGAACTCTCCAGGTTGAAGGGAATATTACTACAGCTATAACATGTGCGGGAAACCTAGGGAACGGACACACAGTGAATACGAAAGGTTTCTAAAACTCAACGCATAGTCCCTCTCCTGGTGCTCCGGTTTGACTTTCCGTCTGCTTTACTATGAACCTCCCAACTTGGAGAGACAGCCCCTTTAACCTCTTGGTTCGCACAGGTTTCCAATTTGGCAGAGGATGAAAGGGAAGAGGGAGAACCAATGAGAGAGTAGCTGTTAGGCATTTGGACGGGCACATATCACTGTAATTTCCCGGCAGGAAGAAGAATTAACCAAATTCTCAGCCACCCACTGGGAACCAGTATAGGTCCTGAACCAAAATTTTGGACTTGCGGTCAGCTCACCAAAAACGAGTTGAAAAATGGAGCTCAGGGGCACAGCAATTCACAAACTGGCCGAGTAATAAAGGACAACTATCGTCCAAAAATCTGTTGAGGGAAGGCAACGAGGCGGACTTGAAAGCGAGGCAGAATAGCAGGAAACAGATTTCAAGAGGTACGTTGGAATCGCCTTTAAAGCACAGGAAGAGGGGCACAACTTCGACAATGATGCACTTGGCCAAAAAGGGTGTATGCGTTTTCTCCTGAATATATTCAGGAGAAAACGCATACACCCTTTTTGGCCAAGCAAGCAAGCGGGCAATGCAAATCTGCACTACAAAGAAGTATCACTTCCCACCGGTCAAAAGGGACATCCACAAAATGTGTAAGAACAAGAAAGGCAAGACAGGCCCTGGAGAACAGGGAGCCTTGTTATGCTGATGGGCGGGATGTAAATTGCCAACTGCCTCTCTGGAGGAGTGCATTCTGTTCCCTAAAACAAGTAAAGAACAGAGCTACAGAGCCAAGGGCACTACCAGTCTAGGGAATACACCTTGGGAAAACTGAAAATCAATAAGACAGAGCCACCCCAAAATTTAGGGCTGCACTGCATACAAGGACCTCGACTTGGATACACCTTAAGTATCCCAGAAAATATAAACATGGTTCAAAAAATTGTGGTACTTACGTACGATGGAATATCCCTCAGCCATGAAATCAATGTCATAAGACCAGTAGCAGCAAAATGGGTGGATTCAGGTACGATGATTCTAAGTGAAATAAGTCACACAGAAAAAGAAACTTATCATAAGATATCACTTATGAAGATCCTGTAAACATGGCTACACTTGAACTGAGTTAGGAAAGAGAACAGTGTCTCACATTTAGAAAACACTCTTATACCTGCTTAAGGGGGAAGGAGAGGTGGGGTGATGCATAAAACCAGAGTTTGATATAAGCACAGGTACCGTTCCAAAAACCAACTATGGAATAGACAAGACCTACACCGTCCTCAGTGAAAGGGACTCAAAACCCCATATTTCCCGCAGAGGAAAATATCTGACTAGTAAGAATCTTAAAACCTATGTATTGATATGTCTCCGTAAGGGAATCAAGTGTGTCTAGACTGGCATAAACATGGCAGCGAGAATCAGCTCAAACCCACTATAAAAAGGAATTTCAAAAACAAAACAAAAAAACTGGGAAATTCTTTACAATTCCTTCAGGGTCTCTGATGAAAGCTGGAATGACCCTATCTACAACGACAGCTGGATGTGGCATAAGGAGGGACACTTGGGACTGAGACGATTGGTGAGATTTGGCGAGCAAATGAAGACCCTTTAAAGCAATAATGCATGGCACCCATTCCATGGGTCTGAACTCTCCAGGTTGAAGGGAATATTACTACAGCTATAACATGTGCGGGAAACCTAGAGAACGGACACACTGTGAATACGGAAGGTTTCTAAAACTCAACGAATAGTCCCTCTCCTGGTGTTCCGGTTTGACTTTCCGTCTGCTTTACTATCAACCTCCCAACTTGGAGAGACAGCCCCTTTAACCTCTTGCTTCGCACAGGTTGCCAATTTGGCAGAGGATGAAAGGGAAGAGGGAGAACCAATGAGAGAGTAGCTGTTAGGCATTTGGACGGGCACATATCACTGTAATTTCCCGGCAGGAAGAAGAATTAACCAAATTCTCAGCCACCCACCGGGAACCAGTATAGGTCCTGAACCAAAATTTTGGACTTGCGGTCAGCTCACCAAAAACGAGTTGAAAAATGGAGCTCAGGGGCACAGCAATTCACAAACTGGCCGAGTAATAAAGGACAACTATCGTCCAAAAATCTGTTGAGGGAAGGCAACGAGGCGGACTTGAAAGCGAGGCAGAATAGCAGGAAACAGATTTCAAGAGGTACGTTGGAATCGCCTTTAAAGCACAGGAAGAGGGGCACAACTTCGACAATGATGCACTTGGCCAAAAAGGGTGTATGCGTTTTCTCCTGAATATATTCAGGAGAAAACGCATACACCCTTTTTGGCCAAGCAAGCAAGCGGGCAATGCAAATCTGCACTACAAAGAAGTATCACTTCCCACCGGTCAAAAGGGACATCCACAAAATGTGTAAGAACAAGAAAGGCAAGACAGGCCCTGGAGAACAGGGAGCCTTGTTATGCTGATGGGCGGGATGTAAATTGCCAACTGCCTCTCTGGAGGAGTGCATTCTGTTCCCTAAAACAAGTAAAGAACAGAGCTACAGAGCCAAGGGCACTACCAGTCTAGGGAATATATCTTGGGAAAACTGAAAATCAATAAGACAGAGCCACCCCAAAATTTAGGGCTGCACTGCATACAAGGACCTCGACTTGGATACACCTTAAGTATCCCAGAAAATATAAACATGGTTCAAAAAATTGTGGTACTTACGTACGATGGAATATCCCTCAGCCATGAAATCAATGTCATAAGACCAGTAGCAGCAAAATGGGTGGATTCAGGTACGATGATTCTAAGTGAAATAAGTCACACAGAAAAAGAAACTTATCATAAGATATCACTTATGAAGATCCTGTAAACATGGCTACACTTGAACTGAGTTAGGAAAGAGAACAGTGTCTCACATTTAGAAAACACTCTTATACCTGCTTAAGGGGGAAGGAGAGGTGGGGTGATGCATAAAACCAGAGTTTGATATAAGCACAGGTACCGTTCCAAAAACCAACTATGGAATAGACAAGACCTACACCGTCCTCAGTGAAAGGGACTCAAAACCCCATATTTCCCGCAGAGGAAAATACCTGACTAGTAAGAATCTTAAAACCTATGTATTGATATGTCTCCGTAAGGGAATCAAGTGTGTCTAGACTGGCATAAACATGGCAGCGAGAATCAGCTCAAACCCACTATAAAAATGAATTTCAAAAACAAAACAAAAAAACTGGGAAATTCTTTGCAATTCCTTCAGGGTCTCTGATGAAAGCTGGAATGACCCTATCTACAACGACAGCTGGATGTGGCATAAGGAGGGACACTTGGGACTGAGACGATTGGTGAGATTGGGTGAGCAAATGCAGACCCTTTAAAGCAATAATGCATGGCACCCATTCCATGGGTCCGAACTCTCCAGGTTGAAGGGAATATTACTACAGCTATAACATGTGCGGGAAACTTAGGGAACGGACACACAGTGAATACGAAAGGTTTCTAAAACTCAACGCATAGTCCCTCTCCTGGTGCTCCGGTTTGACTTTCCGTCTGCTTTACTATGAACCTCCCAACTTGGAGAGACAGCCCCTTTAACCTCTTGGTTCGCACAGGTTTCCAATTTGGCAGAGGATGAAAGGGAAGAGGGAGAACCAATGAGAGAGTAGCTGTTAGGCATTTGGACGGGCACATATCACTGTAATTTCCCGGCAGGAAGAAGAATTAACCAAATTCTCAGCCACCCACTGGGAACCAGTATAGGTCCTGGAGCAAAATTTTGGACTTGCGGTCAGCTCACCAAAAACGAGTTGAAAAATGGAGCTCAGGGGCACAGCAATTCACAAACTGGCCGAGTAATAAAGGACAACTATCGTCCAAAAATCTGTTGAGGGAAGGCAACGAGGCGGACTTGAAAGCGAGGCAGAATAGCAGGAAACAGATTTCAAGAGGTACGTTGGAATCGCCTTTAAAGCACAGGAAGAGGGGCACAACTTCGACAATGATGCACTTGGCCAAAAAGGGTGTATGCGTTTTCTCCTGAATATATTCAGGAGAAAACGCATACACCCATTTTGGCCAAGCAAGCAAGCGGGCAATGCAAATCTGCACTACAAAGAAGTATCACTTCCCACCGGTCAAAAGGGACATCCACAAAATGTGTAAGAACAAGAAAGGCAAGACAGGCCCTGGAGAACAGGGAGCCTTGTTATGCTGATGGGCGGGATGTAAATTGCCAACTGCCTCTCTGGAGGAGTGCATTCTGTTCCCTAAAACAAGTAAAGAACAGAGCTACAGAGCCAAGGGCACTACCAGTCTAGGGAATATACCTTGGGAAAACTGAAAATCAATAAGACAGAGCCACCCCAAAATTTAGGGCTGCACTGCATACAAGGACCTCGACTTGGATACACCTTAAGTATCCCAGAAAATATAAACATGGTTCAAAAAATTGTGGTACTTACGTACGATGGAATATCCCTCAGCCATGAAATCAATGTCATAAGACCAGTAGCAGCAAAATGGGTGGATTCAGGTACGATGATTCTAAGTGAAATAAGTCACACAGAAAAAGAAACTTATCATAAGATATCACTTATGAAGATCCTGTAAACATGGCTACACTTGAACTGAGTTAGGAAAGAGAACAGTGTCTCACATTTAGAAAACACTCTTATACCTGCTTAAGGGGGAAGGAGAGGTGGGGTGATGCATAAAACCAGAGTTTGATATAAGCACAGGTACCGTTCCAAAAACCAACTATGGAATAGACAAGACCTACACCGTCCTCAGTGAAAGGGACTCAAAACCCCATATTTCCCGCAGAGGAAAATATCTGACTAGTAAGAATCTTAAAACCTATGTATTGATATGTCTCCGTAAGGGAATCAAGTGTGTCTAGACTGGCATAAACATGGCAGCGAGAATCAGCTCAAACCCACTATAAAAAGGAATTTCAAAAACAAAACAAAAAAACTGGGAAATTCTTTACAATTCCTTCAGGGTCTCTGATGAAAGCTGGAATGACCCTATCTACAACGACAGCTGGATGTGGCATAAGGAGGGACACTTGGGACTGAGACGATTGGTGAGATTTGGCGAGCAAATGAAGACCCTTTAAAGCAATAATGCATGGCACCCATTCCATGGGTCTGAACTCTCCAGGTTGAAGGGAATATTACTACAGCTATAACATGTGCGGGAAACCTAGAGAACGGACACACTGTGAATATGGAAGGTTTCTAAAACTCAACGAATAGTCCCTCTCCTGGTGCTCCGGTTTGACTTTCCGTCTGCTTTACTATCAACCTCCCAACTTGGAGAGACAGCCCCTTTAACCTCTTGCTTCGCACAGGTTGCCAATTTGGCAGAGGATGAAAGGGAAGAGGGAGAACCAATGAGAGAGTAGCTGTTAGGCATTTGGACGGGCACATATCACTGTAATTTCCCGGCAGGAAGAAGAATTAACCAAATTCTCAGCCACCCACCGGGAACCAGTATAGGTCCTGAACCAAAATTTTGGACTTGTGGTCAGCTCACCAAAAACGAGTTGAAAAATGGAGCTCAGGGGCACAGCAATTCACAAACTGGCCGAGTAATAAAGGACAACTATCGTCCAAAAATCTGTTGAGGGAAGGCAACGAGGCGGACTTGAAAGCGAGGCAGAATAGCAGGAAACAGATTTCAAGAGGTACGTTGGAATCGCCTTTAAAGCACAGGAAGAGGGGCACAACTTCGACAATGATGCACTTGGCCAAAAAGGGTGTATGCGTTTTCTCCTGAATATATTCAGGAGAAAACGCATACACCCTTTTTGGCCAAGCAAGCAAGCGGGCAATGCAAATCTGCACTACAAAGAAGTATCACTTCCCACCGGTCAAAAGGGACATCCACAAAATGTGTAAGAACAAGAAAGGCAAGACAGGCCCTGGAGAACAGGGAGCCTTGTTATGCTGATGGGCGGGATGTAAATTGCCAACTGCCTCTCTGGAGGAGTGCATTCTGTTCCCTAAAACAAGTAAAGAACAGAGCTACAGAGCCAAGGGCACTACCAGTCTAGGGAATATACCTTGGGAAAACTGAAAATCAATAAGACAGAGCCACCCCAAAATTTAGGGCTGCACTGCATACAAGGACCTCGACTTGGATACACCTTAAGTATCCCAGAAAATATAAACATGGTTCAAAAAATTGTGGTACTTACGTACGATGGAATATCCCTCAGCCATGAAATCAATGTCATAAGACCAGTAGCAGCAAAATGGGTGGATTCAGGTACGATGATTCTAAGTGAAATAAGTCACACAGAAAAAGAAACTTATCATAAGATATCACTTATGAAGATCCTGTAAACATGGCTACACTTGAACTGAGTTAGGAAAGAGAACAGTGTCTCACATTTAGAAAACACTCTTATACCTGCTTAAGGGGGAAGGAGAGGTGGGGTGATGCATAAAACCAGAGTTTGATATAAGCACAGGTACCGTTCCAAAAACCAACTATGGAATAGACAAGACCTACACCGTCCTCAGTGAAAGGGACTCAAAACCCCATATTTCCCGCAGAGGAAAATACCTGACTAGTAAGAATCTTAAAACCTATGTATTGATATGTCTCCGTAAGGGAATCAAGTGTGTCTAGACTGGCATAAACATGGCAGCGAGAATCAGCTCAAACCCACTATAAAAAGGAATTTCAAAAACAAAACAAAAAAACTGGGAAATTCTATACAATTCCTTCAGGGTCTCTGATGAAAGCTGGAATGACCCTATCTACAACGACAGCTGGATGTGGCATAAGGAGGGACACTTGGGACTGAGACGATTGGTGAGATTTGGCGAGCAAATGAAGACCCTTTAAAGCAATAATGCATGGCACCCATTCCATGGGTCTGAACTCTCCAGGTTGAAGGGAATATTACTACAGCTATAACATGTGCGGGAAACCTAGAGAACGGACACACTGTGAATACGGAAGGTTTCTAAAACTCAACGAATAGTCCCTCTCCTGGTGCTCCGGTTTGACTTTCCGTCTGCTTTACTATCAACCTCCCAACTTGGAGAGACAGCCCCTTTAACCTCTTGCTTCGCACAGGTTGCCAATTTGGCAGAGGATGAAAGGGAAGAGGGAGAACCAATGAGAGAGTAGCTGTTAGGCATTTGGACGGGCACATATCACTGTAATTTCCCGGCAGGAAGAAGAATTAACCAAATTCTCAGCCACCCACCGGGAACCAGTACAGGTCCTGAACCAAAATTTTGGACTTGCGGTCAGCTCACCAAAAACGAGTTGAAAAATGGAGCTCAGGGGCACAGCAATTCACAAACTGGCCGAGTAATAAAGGACAACTATCGTCCAAAAATCTGTTGAGGGAAGGCAACGAGGCGGACTTGAAAGCGAGGCAGAATAGCAGGAAACAGATTTCAAGAGGTACGTTGGAATCGCCTTTAAAGCACAGGAAGAGGGGCACAACTTCGACAATGATGCACTTGGCCAAAAAGGGTGTATGCGTTTTCTCCTGAATATATTCAGGAGAAAACGCATACACCCTTTTTGGCCAAGCAAGCAAGCGGGCAATGCAAATCTGCACTACAAAGAAGTATCACTTCCCACCGGTCAAAAGGGACATCCACAAAATGTGTAAGAACAAGAAAGGCAAGACAGGCCCTGGAGAACAGGGAGCCTTGTTATGCTGATGGGCGGGATGTAAATTGCCAACTGCCTCTCTGGAGGAGTGCATTCTGTTCCCTAAAACAAGTAAAGAACAGAGCTACAGAGCCAAGGGCACTACCAGTCTAGGGAATATACCTTGGGAAAACTGAAAATCAATAAGACAGAGCCACCCCAAAATTTAGGGCTGCACTGCATACAAGGACCTCGACTTGGATACACCTTAAGTATCCCAGAAAATATAAACATGGTTCAAAAAATTGTGGTACTTACGTACGATGGAATATCCCTCAGCCATGAAATCAATGTCATAAGACCAGTAGCAGCAAAATGGGTGGATTCAGGTACGATGATTCTAAGTGAAATAAGTCACACAGAAAAAGAAACTTATCATAAGATATCACTTATGAAGATCCTGTAAACATGGCTACACTTGAACTGAGTTAGGAAAGAGAACAGTGTCTCACATTTAGAAAACACTCTTATACCTGCGTAAGGGGGAAGGAGAGGTGGGGTGATGCATAAAACCAGAGTTTGATATAAGCACAGGTACCGTTCCAAAAACCAACTATGGAATAGACAAGACCTACACCGTCCTCAGTGAAAGGGACTCAAAACCCCATATTTCCCGCAGAGGAAAATACCTGACTAGTAAGAATCTTAAAACCTATGTATTGATATGTCTCCGTAAGGGAATCAAGTGTGTCTAGACTGGCATAAACATGGCAGCGAGAATCAGCTCAAACCCACTATAAAAAGGAATTTCAAAAACAAAACAAAAAAACTGGGAAATTCTTTGCAATTCCTTCAGGGTCTCTGATGAAAGCTGGAATGACCCTATCTACAACGACAGCTGGATGTGGCATAAGGAGGGACACTTGGGACTGAGACGATTGGTGAGATTGGGTGAGCAAATGCAGACCCTTTAAAGCAATAATGCATGGCACACATTCCATGGGTCCGAACTCTCCAGGTTGAAGGGAATATTACTACAGCTATAACATGTGCGGGAAACCTAGGGAACGGACACACAGTGAATACGAAAGGTTTCTAAAACTCAACGCATAGTCCCTCTCCTGGTGCTCCGGTTTGACATTCCGTCTGCTTTACTATGAACCTCCCAACTTGGAGAGACAGCCCCTTTAACCTCTTGGTTCGCACAGGTTTCCAATTTGGCAGAGGATGAAAGGGAAGAGGGAGAACCAATGAGAGAGTAGCTGTTAGGCATTTGGACGGGCACATATCACTGTAATTTCCCGGCAGGAAGAAGAATTAACCAAATTCTCAGCCACCCACTGGGAACCAGTATAGGTCCTGAACCAAAATTTTGGACTTGCGGTCAGCTCACCAAAAACGAGTTGAAAAATGGAGCTCAGGGGCACAGCAATTCACAAACTGGCCGAGTAATAAAGGACAACTATCGTCCAAAAATCTGTTGAGGGAAGGCAACGAGGCGACTTGAAAGCGAGGCAGAATAGCAGGAAACAGATTTCAAGAGGTACGTTGGAATCGCCTTTAAAGCACAGGAAGAGGGGCACAACTTCGACAATGATGCACTTGGCCAAAAAGGGTGTATGCGTTTTCTCCTGAATATATTCAGGAGAAAACGCATACACCCTTTTTGGCCAAGCAAGCAAGCGGGCAATGCAAATCTGCACTACAAAGAAGTATCACTTCCCACCGGTCAAAAGGGACATCCACAAAATGTGTAAGAACAAGAAAGGCAAGACAGGCCCTGGAGAACAGGGAGCCTTGTTATGCTGATGGGCGGGATGTAAATTGCCAACTGCCTCTCTGGAGGAGTGCATTCTGTTCCCTAAAACAAGTAAAGAACAGAGCTACAGAGCCAAGGGCACTACCAGTCTAGGGAATATACCTTGGGAAAACTGAAAATCAATAAGACAGAGCCACCCCAAAATTTAGGGCTGCACTGCATACAAGGACCACGACTTGGATACACCTTAAGTATCCCAGAAAATATAAACATGGTTCAAAAAATTGTGGTACTTACGTACGATGGAATATCCCCTCAGCCATGAAATCAATGTCATAAGACCAGTAGCAGCAAAATGGGTGGATTCAGGTACGATGATTCTAAGTGAAATAAGTCACACAGAAAAAGAAACTTATCATAAGATATCACTTATGAAGATCCTGTAAAACATGGCTACACTTGAACTGAGTTAGGAAAGAGAACAGTGTCTCACATTTAGAAAACACTCTTATACCTGCTTAAGGGGGAAGGAGAGGTGGGGTGATGCATAAAACCAGAGTTTGATATAAGCACAGGTACCGTTCCAAAAACCAACTATGGAATAGACAAGTCCTACACCGTCCTCAGTGAAAGGGACTCAAAACCCCATATTTCCCGCAGAGGAAAATATCTGACTAGTAAGAATCTTAAAACCTATGTATTGATATGTCTCCGTAAGGGAATCAAGTGTGTCTAGACTGGCATAAACATGGCAGCGAGAATCAGCTCAAACCCACTATAAAAAGGAATTTCAAAAACAAAACAAAAAAACTGGGAAATTCTTTACAATTCCTTCAGGGTCTCTGATGAAAGCTGGAATGACCCTATCTACAACGACAGCTGGATGTGGCATAAGGAGGGACACTTGGGACTGAGACGATTGGTGAGATTTGGCGAGCAAATGAAGACCCTTTAAAGCAATAATGCATGGCACCCATTCCATGGGTCTGAACTCTCCAGGTTGAAGGGAATATTACTACAGCTATAACATGTGCGGGAATCCTAGAGAACGGACACACTGTGAATACGGAAGGTTTCTAAAACTCAACGAATAGTCCCTCTCCTGGTGCTCCGTTTGACTTTCCGTCTGCTTTACTATCAACCTCCCAACTTGGAGAGACAGCCCCTTTAACCTCTTGCTTCGCACAGGTTGCCAATTTGGCAGAGGATGAAAGGAAGAGGGAGAACCAATGAGAGAGTAGCTGTTAGGCATTTGGACGGGCACATATCACTGTAATTTCCCGGCAGGAAGAAGAATTAACCAAATTCTCAGCCACCCACCGGGAACCAGTATAGGTCCTGAACCAAAATTTTGGACTTGTGGTCAGCTCACCAAAAACGAGTTGAAAAATGGAGCTCAGGGGCACAGCAATTCACAAACTGGCCGAGTAATAAAGGACAACTATCGTCCAAAAATCTGTTGAGGGAAGGCAACGAGGCGGACTTGAAAGCGAGGCAGAATAGCAGGAAACAGATTTCAAGAGGTACGTTGGAATCGCCTTTAAAGCACAGGAAGAGGGGCACAACTTCGACAATGATGCACTTGGCCAAAAAGGGTGTATGCGTTTTCTCCTGAATATATTCAGGAGAAAACGCATACACCCTTTTTGGCCAAGCAAGCAAGCGGGCAATGCAAATCTGCACTACAAAGAAGTGTCACTTCCCACTGGTCAAAAGGGACATCCACAAAATGTGTAAGAACAAGAAAGGCAAGACAGGCCCTGGAGAACAGGGAGCCTTGTTATGCTGATGGGCGGGATGTAAATTGCCAACTGCCTCTCTGGAGGAGTGCATTCTGTTCCCTAAAACAAGTAAAGAACAGAGCTACAGAGCCAAGGGCACTACCAGTCTAGGGAATATACCTTGGGAAAACTGAAAATCAATAAGACAGAGCCACCCCAAAATTTAGGGCTGCACTGCATACAAGGACCTCGACTTGGATACACCTTAAGTATCCCAGAAAATATAAACATGGTTCAAAAAATTGTGGTACTTACGTACGATGGAATATCCCTCAGCCATGAAATCAATGTCATAAGACCAGTAGCAGCAAAATGGGTGGATTCAGGTACGATGATTCTAAGTGAAATAAGTCACACAGAAAAAGAAACTTATCATAAGATATCACTTATGAAGATCCTGTAAACATGGCTACACTTGAACTGAGTTAGGAAAGAGAACAGTGTCTCACATTTAGAAAACACTCTTATACCTGCTTAAGGGGGAAGGAGAGGTGGGGTGATGCATAAAACCAGAGTTTGATATAAGCACAGGTACCGTTCCAAAAACCAACTATGGAATAGACAAGACCTACACCGTCCTCAGTGAAAGGGACTCAAAACCCCATATTTCCCGCAGAGGAAAATACCTGACTAGTAAGAATCTTAAAACCTATGTATTGATATGTCTCCGTAAGGGAATCAAGTGTGTCTAGACTGGCATAAACATGGCAGCGAGAATCAGCTCAAACCCACTATAAAAAGGAATTTCAAAAACAAAACAAAAAAACTGGGAAATTCTTTACAATTCCTTCAGGGTCTCTGATGAAAGCTGGAATGACCCTATCTACAACGACAGCTGGATGTGGCATAAGGAGGGACACTTGGGACTGAGACGATTGGTGAGATTTGGCGAGCAAATGAAGACCCTTTAAAGCAATAATGCATGGCACCCATTCCATGGGTCTGAACTCTCCAGGTTGAAGGGAATATTACTACAGCTATAACATGTGCGGGAAACCTAGAGAACGGACACACTGTGAATACGGAAGGTTTCTAAAACTCAACGAATAGTCCCTCTCCTGGTGCTCCGGTTTGACTTTCCGTCTGCTTTACTATCAACCTCCCAACTTGGAGAGACAACCCCTTTAACCTCTTGCTTCGCACAGGTTGCCAATTTGGCAGAGGATGAAAGGGAAGAGGGAGAACCAATGAGAGAGTAGCTGTTAGGCATTTGGACGGGCACATATCACTGTAATTTCCCGGCAGGAAGAAGAATTAACCAAATTCTCAGCCACCCACCGGGAACCAGTATAGGTCCTGAACCAAAATTTTGGACTTGCGGTCAGCTCACCAAAAACGAGTTGAAAAATGGAGCTCAGGGGCACAGCAATTCACAAACTGGCCGAGTAATAAAGGACAACTATCGTCCAAAAATCTGTTGAGGGAAGGCAACGAGGCGGACTTGAAAGCGAGGCAGAATAGCAGGAAACAGATTTCAAGAGGTACGTTGGAATCGCCTTTAAAGCACAGGAAGAGGGGCACAACTTCGACAATGATGCACTTGGCCAAAAAGGGTGTATGCGTTTTTTCCTGAATATATTCAGGAGAAAACGCATACACCCTTTTTGGCCAAGCAAGCAAGCGGGCAATGCAAATCTGCACTACAAAGAAGTATCACTTCCCACCGGTCAAAAGGGACATCCACAAAATGTGTAAGAACAAGAAAGGCAAGACAGGCCCTGGAGAACAGGGAGCCTTGTTATGCTGATGGGCGGGATGTAAATTGCCAACTGCCTCTCTGGAGGAGTGCATTCTGTTCCCTAAAACAAGTAAAGAACAGAGCTACAGAGCCAAGGGCACTACCAGTCTAGGGAATATACCTTGGGAAAACTGAAAATCAATAAGACAGAGCCACCCCAAAATTTAGGGCTGCACTGCATACAAGGACCTCGACTTGGATACACCTTAAGTATCCCAGAAAATATAAACATGGTTCAAAAAATTGTGGTACTTACGTACGATGGAATATCCCTCAGCCATGAAATCAATGTCATAAGACCAGTAGCAGCAAAATGGGTGGATTCAGGTACGATGATTCTAAGTGAAATAAGTCACACAGAAAAAGAAACTTATCATAAGATATCACTTATGAAGATCCTGTAAACATGGCTACACTTGAACTGAGTTAGGAAAGAGAACAGTGTCTCACATTTAGAAAACACTCTTATACCTGCGTAAGGGGGAAGGAGAGGTGGGGTGATGCATAAAACCAGAGTTTGATATAAGCACAGGTACCGTTCCAAAAACCAACTATGGAATAGACAAGACCTACACCGTCCTCAGTGAAAGGGACTCAAAACCCCATATTTCCCGCAGAGGAAAATACCTGACTAGTAAGAATCTTAAAACCTATGTATTGATATGTCTCCGTAAGGGAATCAAGTGTGTCTAGACTGGCATAAACATGGCAGCGAGAATCAGCTCAAACCCACTATAAAAAGGAATTTCAAAAACAAAACAAAAAAACTGGGAAATTCTTTGCAATTCCTTCAGGGTCTCTGATGAAAGCTGGAATGACCCTATCTACAACGACAGCTGGATGTGGCATAAGGAGGGACACTTGGGACTGAGACGATTGGTGAGATTGGGTGAGCAAATGCAGACCCTTTAAAGCAATAATGCATGGCACACATTCCATGGGTCCGAACTCTCCAGGTTGAAGGGAATATTACTACAGCTATAACATGTGCGGGAAACCTAGGGAACGGACACACAGTGAATACGAAAGGTTTCTAAAACTCAACGCATAGTCCCTCTCCTGGTGCTCCGGTTTGACTTTCCGTCTGCTTTACTATGAACCTCCCAACTTGGAGAGACAGCCCCTTTAACCTCTTGGTTCGCACAGGTTTCCAATTTGGCAGAGGATGAAAGGGAAGAGGGAGAACCAATGAGAGAGTAGCTGTTAGGCATTTGGACGGGCACATATCACTGTAATTTCCCAGCAGGAAGAAGAATTAACCAAATTCTCAGCCACCCACTGGGAACCAGTATAGGTCCTGGAGCAAAATTTTGGACTTGCGGTCAGCTCACCAAAAACGAGTTGAAAAATGGAGCTCAGGGGCACAGCAATTCACAAACTGGCCGAGTAATAAAGGACAACTATCGTCCAAAAATCTGTTGAGGGAAGGCAACGAGGCGGACTTGAAAGCGAGGCAGAATAGCAGGAAACAGATTTCAAGAGGTACGTTGGAATCGCCTTTAAAGCACAGGAAGAGGGGCACAACTTCGACAATGATGCACTTGGCCAAAAAGGGTGTATGCGTTTTCTCCTGAATATATTCAGGAGAAAACGCATACACCCTTTTTGGCCAAGCAAGCAAGCGGGCAATGCAAATCTGCACTACAAAGAAGTATCACTTCCCACCGGTCAAAAGGGACATCCACAAAATGTGTAAGAACAAGAAAGGCAAGACAGGCCCTGGAGAACAGGGAGCCTTGTTATGCTGATGGGCGGGATGTAAATTGCCAACTGCCTCTCTGGAGGAGTGCATTCTGTTCCCTAAAACAAGTAAAGAACAGAGCTACAGAGCCAAGGGCACTACCAGTCTAGGGAATATACCTTGGGAAAACTGAAAATCAATAAGACAGAGCCACCCCAAAATTTAGGGCTGCACTGCATAAAAGGACCTCGACTTGGATACACCTTAAGTATCCCAGAAAATATAAACATGGTTCAAAAAATTGTGGTACTTACGTACGATGGAATATCCCTCAGCCATGAAATCAATGTCATAAGACCAGTAGCAGCAAAATGGGTGGATTCAGGTACGATGATTCTAAGTGAAATAAGTCACACAGAAAAAGAAACTTATCATAAGATATCACTTATGAAGATCCTGTAAACATGGCTACACTTGAACTGAGTTAGGAAAGAGAACAGTGTCTCACATTTAGAAAACACTCTTATACCTGCTTAAGGGGGAAGGAGAGGTGGGGTGATGCATAAAACCAGAGTTTGATATAAGCACAGGTACCGTTCCAAAAACCAACTATGGAATAGACAAGACCTACACCGTCTTCAGTGAAAGGGACTCAAAACCCCATATTTCCCGCAGAGGAAAATATCTGACTAGTAAGAATCTTAAAACCTATGTATTGATATGTCTCCGTAAGGGAATCAAGTGTGTCTAGACTGGCATAAACATGGCAGCGAGAATCAGCTCAAACCCACTATAAAAAGGAATTTCAAAAACAAAACAAAAAAACTGGGAAATTCTTTACAATTCCTTCAGGGTCTCTGATGAAAGCTGGAATGACCCTATCTACAACGACAGCTGGATGTGGCATAAGGAGGGACACTTGGGACTGAGACGATTGGTGAGATTTGGCGATCAAATGAAGACCCTTTAAAGCAATAATGCATGGCACCCATTCCATGGGTCTGAACTCTCCAGGTTGAAGGGAATATTACTACAGCTATAACATGTGCAGGAAACCTAGAGAACGGACACACTGTGAATACGGAAGGTTTCTAAAACTCAACGAATAGTCCCTCTCCTGGTGCTCCGGTTTGACTTTCCGTCTGCTTTACTATCAACCTCCCAACTTGGAGAGACAGCCCCTTTAACCTCTTGGTTCGCACAGGTTGCCAATTTGGCAGAGGATGAAAGGGAAGAGGGAGAACCAATGAGAGAGTAGCTGTTAGGCATTTGGACGGGCACATATCACTGTAATTTCCCGGCAGGAAGAAGAATTAACCAAATTCTCAGCCACCCACCGGGAACCAGTATAGGTCCTGAACCAAAATTTTGGACTTGCGGTCAGCTCACCAAAAACGAGTTGAAAAATGGAGCTCAGGGGCACAGCAATTCACAAACTGGCCGAGTAATAAAG